>NW_005871233.1:2218496-2258666 GCF_000147115.1 Myotis lucifugus | reverse complement strand
AGTCTGGAAAGCATAGCAGATCTATCAAATGCACAGGAACAAATACATTGCTCTAAATGAATGAACAAGAGAAATCCTCAGAGGAAAAGAAAAACTAAATGAAATAGAGGCAAGCAAGCTACTAATACATAGTTCAAAGCAGTGGTTACAAGAATGCTCAAGAAATTTAGTGAGAACTTCAACAGCATGAAAATGGACATAGGAACCATCTATATCTATAAAAACCTGAGCGACCATTGGACCATTGAACCAGTAGCTGTGATGCGCCCTGACCACCAGGGGACAGACGCTCAACTGCAGGAGCTGCCCCCTGTTGGTCAGTGCACTTCCACTGCGGGAGCGCTGCTCAGCTGACCAACCGGCACCAGATGCCGGGCTCACGTGAAGTGAGCACAGTCGTGGCAGTGAGAGCCTCTCCCCCAGACACTCCCCTGCACGCCCTTCCCCCATCCAGACGAGGACATGGATCAGGACCAGCATCAGGACTGACTGGGCATGAGCCCATGGCCGCTTCTCAGTCATGAGCATGCCCGTATCACTCTAGGATGGCGCGGAGACAGCAGCAGAGCACATCGAGCCTACTGAGTTGCAGCTTCAGGCGCAGCAGGGCCAGGATGAGCATGCGGGATGAGCGGGAGCAGTTCGCAGCCCGGCCTGTGCTCGGGCTCCTCCCTGGCCACCTACCGCTTCATGCACTACTACATCCCTCGGGGATGTCTGACTGCTAGCTTCGGCCCGATACCCACAGGCCAGGCCGAGGGACCCCACAGGTGCACAAATTCATGCACCAGGCCTCTAGTAAAAAATAATCAGACGGGGCCCTGCCCCAATGTGGCTCAGTTGGTTGAGCATTGTCCTGTGCACCAAAAGGTCCCCACTGTGCAAACAGGATTGACAACAGGTCAGTGGATTAGAATAATTTGTTGCAGTATTGATGTTATGATGTGGAGCATAGCAATAGCCTTCACAAGACGTATTAAGGAGGTTTGGGAAAATACTTATCTGAGTGTAACTTAATTTTAACTGGCCCTGCAGAATGAATAAGCCCAGCTTCCACTTCATTTCCTTTAGTGAAACAGAAACAGGGGAAAGGTACAGAGATGAGAATGTTTCACTGAATTTTTCGTGTATTAAAAGTCAGGGCACCAGTAGATTTTGAATGCGGAACCTTAGTTCCACTTCTGAGGGTTCTTCAAGAAATAGTCCATCTCGGAGAAACCAAGATGGCGGCATAGGTAAACACCGGAAATTGCTGCCTCGCACAACCACTTCAAAACTACAACTAAAAGACAAAACGAACATCATCCGGAACCACGGGAAGGCTGGCTGAGTAGAAATTCTACAACTAGAAGAAAAGAGAAAAGCACACTGAGATCAGAGGAGCTGCGGAAGTAAAGTGCAGAGGTACGGGGGCAGAGGCGCGCATGCGAAAAGGGCTGGCTAACGGAGGACACTGGTGTCTTTTTCAATTGGGAGGGATTCACACGCTCCCAACTGCTCTGAACTCCAGTTCCTGGCAAGTCTCTGGGGACCCAGACTCATATGGGGAGAAACAGGACTGTGTGGCATCAGTCAGAACTCGAGGGCAGCTTTTTCTCAGAGGTGCTTGCAGCAATTACCAGGACACTGAGACGCAGGACCTCTTAGGGCAAGACTGAGGACCAGCCATAGCTGTTTGCTCCTTCCTGTTGATTTCCTGAGACCCCGCCCCACCCAAGCTGTGTGCAGAGGCTTTTGCATATGAATGGGCTGGCCCTTTGAGATCTAAAATTACCTAACAAACTGCAGCTGGGTCATAGAGACCCAGAACATCCAAAAGAAGGCTCAAGGCCCCACAGCAACTTGCATTGCTTCACAGCTGGGCCTCATCTGACACCTCCAAAACCCAAACAAGGAAGAGGAATCTGCAGATCTCTCCATAGCTCCTGCTGGGTAGCCTCAGGCAGAGGCTAAATTAGCACCTCCTTAGAGATCCAAGAGCCCCTATATCCAGTGGTCAGAGTGGGACCATCCAGATCCATAAGGGACACACTCAGGGGGCAGACTCAGTGAGCACCAAAGCCCCACTGAAGCAAGTCTTGCCCCATAAGGGTGTCTTCAGCACAGAAGTTCTCCCAATGTAGACACAGCTGATTCTCACAGCCAATTGGCATGGAGGTCAATTCCTCCCAGTGATACCAATAACAGTCAAGGCTTAACTACAACAAGACTGTGCACCCAGCCCACAAAGGGGTGCACCAAGAGTGTCCACCTCAGGTAATTGGGGAGGCTGAGCCACTGGGCCCTATAGGACACCTAACACACAAACCTACTCTCTCAACACAGGGAAGCAGCCAAAATGTGGAGACAAAGAAACAGATCACAAATGACAGAAACGGAGGAAAACAAACTACTGGATATAGAGTTCAAAACCACAGTTATAAGGTTTTTCAAGAATTTTCTAGAAACCGCTGATAAATTTAGTGAGACCCTCGAGGATATGAAAAAGGACCAACTAGAAATTAAGCATACACTGACTGAAATAAAGAATAACATACAGAGATCCAACAGCAGACTAGAGGATCCCAAGAATCAAGTCAAAGATTTGAAATACGAAGAAATAAAAAACACCTAACCGGAAAAGCAAAAAGAAAAAAGAATCCGAAAATATGAAGATAGTGTAAGGAGCCTCTCGGACAACTTCAAGCGTACCAACATCCAAATTATGGTTGCCAGAAGAAGAGAGAGAGCAAGATATTGAAAACCTATTTGAAGAAATAATGACAGAAAACTTCCCCTACCTGGTGAAAGAAATAGACTTACAAGTCCAGGAAGCGCAGAGAACCCCAAACAAAAGGAATTCAAAGAGAACCACACCAAGACACATCATAATTAAAATGCCCAGAGCAAAAGACAAAGAGAGAATCCTAAAAGCAGCAAGAGAAAGACAGTCAGTTACCTACAAGGGAGTACCCATACGATTGTCAGCTGATTTCTCAACAGAAACTATGCAGGCCAGAGGGAGTGGCAAGAAATATTCAAAGTGATGAATAGCAAGAACCTACAACCAAGATCACTTTACCCAGCAAAGCTATCATTCAGAAGTGAAGGTCAGATAAAGAGCTTCACAGACAAGAAAAAGCTAAAGGAGTTCATCACCACCAAACTAGTATTATATGAAATGCTGAAAGGTATCCTTTAAGAAGAGGAAGAAGAAGAAAAAGGTAAAGATAAAAATTATGAACAACAAATACTTATCTATCAACAAGTGAATCTAAAAATCAAGTGAATAAATAATCTGGTGAACAGAATAAACTGGTGAATATAATAGAATCAGGGGTATAGAAAGGGAGTGGACTAACAAATATTGGGGGAAAGGGGTGTGGGGGGTGCGGGAAGAGACTGGAAAAAATCGTACACCAATGGATGAGGACAGTTAGGGGGGGTAAGGGGAGAGGGTGGGGTGGGAACCGGGTGGAGGGGAGCTATGGGGGGGGGAAGAGGAACAACTATAATAATCTGAACAATAAAGATTTAATTAGAAAGAAAAAGAAAGAAAGAAAGAAAGAAAGAAAGAAAGAAAGAAAGAAAGAAAGAAAGAAAGAAAAAGAAAGAGAGAGAAAGAAAGAAAGAAATTAGCAGGGCCCTCGCTGGTTTAGCTCAGTGGATAGAGTGTCGGCCTGCAGACTGAAGGGTCCTGGTTTTGATTCTAAAGGGATTAGATAGGGAGAAAAATATAAATAACCATCAAGGGCACATGCCCAGGTTGTGGGCTTGATCTCCAGCATGCAGGAGGAAGCCGAGCAATGATTCTGTGCTTATAGATTAGAGTTGGAGTAGGTAGTGGGTAGTGGGGAATAGGTACGTAAGACTTCACTGTGTTACAGAGTAGGAAAATTTTTAGGCCTGCTTAATTACCTAGCCACCTCAGCAGCTTGACAGCCTGTGTGCAAAGTTTCTAGGAACTGAGCTCCCACACCTGAGCAACGGCTCACAAAGAACAAACAGATCAACACTCCTGAGCAACAGGCCTACAAAGAACAAACAGATCAAAATTAAGAATAGCCCTTACCTTTAAGTTACCCAGAAATTAATAACAGGAGGATGATGATAGTTTGGCTAAAACTATGCAATTAGCTTTTGTAACTTGGCTTTGCTTGCTATGGGAACCCGAACATGGATGTAGTTGTCCCCTTTAAATATTGGACTCTGCAAATGGTCGGGGCCGCTTCTCTCTTGGGCTTCCCGAGTGGAGGAGTGGACACTGGGGACATAATAAAGGCTCTCTAAATTTTAATCAGTCTGGAGTTTTGGTCATTCTGTCACTCTCACTCCACAACACACTGTATATTTTATATTTTGGAGGAGTAGATTATTTACCAAAAATACTTTAAATAAAAATTCAAAATTAAATCAAAGAAAAAATTCAAAAATTTCATATTGTTGAATACACAATTATGTAATACTAGAGGCCCAGTGCACAAAAATTTGTGCACTCGAGGGGGGGGGGGGGTTGTCCCTCAGCCTGGCCTGTGCCCTCTCGCAGTCTGGGACCCCTTGGGGGATGACCACCAGCTGGCTTAGGCCTGCTCCCCGGGGGATTGGGCCTAAGCTGGCAATCAGACATCCCTCTGGCAGCCCGGCAGCCCTCGGGGCCTGTCCACTTGCCAGCAGGGAGCAGACCTAAGCTGCAGTCGGACATCCTTAGTGCTGCTGAGGAGGCAGGAGAGGCTCCCACCACCACCGGCTGTACTGGCAGCCATCAGCCTGGCTTGGGGCTGAGCAGAGCTCCCCCATGTGGGAGTGCACTGACCACCAGAGGGCAGCTCCTGCATTGAGCATCTGCCCCCTGGTGGTCAGTGTGTGTCATAGTGACCAGTCATTCCCAGTCTTTCTGCTGTTAGGGTCAGTTTGCATATTACCCTTTTACTATATAGGATAGAGGCCTGGTGCACAGGTGGAGGCCAGCTGGTTTGCACTGAAGGGTGTCCCGGATCAGGGTGAGGGTCCCGCTGGGGTGCCTGGCCAGCCTGGGTAAGGGGCTGATGGCTATTTGCAGCTGGTCACACCCCCTTCAGGGTGGGGGTCCCCACTGGGGTGCTGGCCAGCCTGGATGAGGGGCTGATGGCTGTTTTCAGTCTGGCCACACCCCCTCCAGGGTGGGGGTCCCCACTGCGGTGCCTGGCCAGTCTGGGTGAGGGGCTGAGGGCCATTTTCAGGCTGGCCTGCGACTAAAGCTCCCAGCCTCTCCTTTTTTTCTTTTTTTTTTATTCTGGGATTTATTTACCTTCTATAATTGAAACTCTGTTGCCTTCACTGGCGCTCCCAGCTCTGAGGCCACAGCTGGCTGAAAGCAGGTATCTGGGATTTGTTTAGCTTCTATAATTGAAACTTTGTTGCTTTTGGAGCTGTTGCTTTCAGAGCTTAGAGCAGGCTGTGGCAGGCGGGGAACCTGCCTGGAACAAGCAAACCTCCTGCTCGCTTCAGTTGTGTGGCTGCCGGCCGCCATCTTTGTTGGCAGTTAATTTGCATATCTTGCTGATTAGCCAATGGTAAGCGTAGCGGAGGTATGGTTAATTACCCTTTTTGTCTTTTATTAGATAGGATGTGCAATATTTACTTTGCTTGCCATTTGACATGCCTCATAAAACACAAAAATCAATTTTATGCTAAAAAGGATTGAATTTCACAAGTAGAGAACACATTGTCACAATTCCAAGTTCTCTTCATAGTCCTAATAACTTGGTGGTGACTCCTTATTCCTATCATCATTATTGGTTGATTCCTCTTATCATCATGGGCTCTATTATTGCTATTTTTTCTTCATCAAGTCTCAAATTTATAAAACTACTTTCAAAGTGAAGCAATTATTGATTTCAGGGAGGAAGGGAGAGGGAGAGAGAGATGGAAACATCAATGATGAGAGGGAATCATTGATTGGCTGCCTCCAGCATGCCCCACACTGGGGGTTGTGGGAACCCAGGCATGTGCCCTGACTGGGAATTGAACCATGACCTCCTGGTTCATAGGTCCAGACTCAACCACTGAGCCACGCCCTTCAAGCATTGAAGCAATTTTTCAAAACATTTCCACAATACAGAGGAAAGATTCTGATCAATCACAAACTCAAAGAACGATAGGGAAGTCACAGGGTTTCTGACATTTTTAAAGTTTCTTTTCTTCTTTTACATAAGTTTCTCTCCCCACAACTCCCCAACTGAGTAGTGACTTGTTCTCATATACTTTGATTTTTTTAAAAATCAAGTTACAGGATTGGTATGACTGTTGTCTTGAATGCGTAGGTTCTTTTTGAAGTAGTTTCATCGCTATATTCTACTGATAAACTTATCACAACTAAGTTCTTCTATCAGATAACCAAATGCACTCAGAACTACAGTAAATGTTAAAATATCAAAGTCCATCCTCTGAAGATTCTGCTGACATTCAGCATTGAAGGAAATAGGCCTCTGTGATCCATCTTCAGCATAGTCAACTTTTAGAGAAAACTAACAGCATGTGGCCAGTCGTTACTGAATTTCCCTGGGGCAAACAGTATATGGGGAGGAGGGGAGAGGGTATAAGAACAAAGAACTGTGTATGTGACCAGTAGCACATTTTCCAGGAAGATACGCCTGCTACAACCAGACAAAGGAGACAACTAGAAAAGGCCTCAGCCCTTTTTTTTTTAATTCATTCATTCTTTCATTCGTTTTTTAAAAATATATTTTATTGATTTTTTACAGAGAAGAAGGGAGGGGGCTAGAGAGTTCGAAACATCGATGAGAGAGAAACATAGATCAGCTGCTTCCTGCACACCTCCTACTGGGGATGTGCCCGCAACCAAGGTACATGCCCTTGACCAGAATCGAACCTGGGACCCTTCAGTCCGCAGGCCGACGCTCTATCCACTGAGCCAAACCGGTCAGGCCAGCCTCAGCCCATTTTTAAAAAAATAACCCAATAGGAGACAATAAGTCCTAGGTGACTATGGGAAAAACTGCTAACCCCATAGTACTCAGCCAATGAGGAACCAGCCTAGGGATAAATAGCCTGTGATCATTACTCCAAGTGTGCCTGTTCAACCAGGCACCTGCTCCTGCAAGACCATATTAAAAGTCTCGTTTCCACCATACTTCATGTTTCTGATCTGTTATTTGAATCGGACAGGTGAGCATTTCTCACAAGCATTAAACACTGCTTCTGGGCTCTGCAGGCTTTCACAAATCACCTGCATTGTTCTTCAAGCTCCTATATTATACCTGGAGCAATCAAGTAGTTTTCCAGATAGTGGCCGTAATTCAATTACTGCTGGTAATTCATCCCTAGAACGATATTGCAATGCAGACAGGTCTGGCTGGTTCTCCAACCTGGATCTGGGCCTGCTCCCAGGACCCTCTTCCTCTGTGGGCTCTGTCAACAATCTGGAGATTTCTGCCAGCCTGCCAGCCAGGCTTCCTTGGCTGCCACCGTCCGACTTTCCCTGGCCGCTCCAGGCCATGCCTGGGCTGGTCCTGCCTCTCGCCTCCTACCTCCGCCTGCGGGCCATTGCCTCGCTTTGTGCTGTGTCCATCTGTGGGACACTACTGTCTATGGGCCACCTGGACATCTCAGGCCGGTCTCAGCTCCGCTGCTCCCAGAAAAATTGGAATAACCGCAAAGTGCAATTACAGGTGTGCACGTAATGCACATGCGCTAGCACTAAGTGCACAGGTAAATCCTGTGTGCAAACCCGTGTGCACAAGGATACATTCCACCAATTATACTAAGAGCTGTGCGCATGTGTCATCCCAGGAGCCACTTGTGGACCCTTTGGTCCACAGGCCAACGCTCTATCAACTGAGCCAAACCAGCCAGGGCAACATTTTTTTAAAATTATTTTTTATCAAATTTGAGAGAGAGAGAGAGAGGAAGGGAGGGGGGGGAGAGTGTGAGAGAGGAACATTGATTTGTTGTTCCACTTATTTGTGCATTCATTAGTTGATTCTTGTATGTGCTCTCACTGGTGACGAATCCACAACCTTGGCATATTGTGACGATGCTCTAACCAACTGAGCTACCCAGTCAGGCGTGGTGAAAACATTTAATACCTACTCTCTTAGCAATTTTCAAGTATATAATACAGTATTGTTAATTTTAAAAAATAGATATTTTTTATTGATTTCAGAGAGGATGGGAGAGAGAGAAAGAGATAGAAACATCAATGATGAGAGAGAATCATTGATCAGCTGCCTCCTACATACTCCACACTGGGGATCAAGCCTGCAATCTGGCATATGGTCTGACCAGGAATTGAACCATGATTTCCTGGTTCATAGGTCGACACTCTACACTGAGCTACACTGGCTGGGTCCAGTATTGTTAATTATTATTGCCATGATGAACATTAGATCCTCAGAATCTATTCATCTTACAATTGAACATTTGTTCCTTTGGCCAACATTTCCCCATTCCTCCCTCTTCATCCACCCCCCTGCCAATTCTACTTTCTGCTTCTATGAGTTCATTTTTTTTAAGATTCTACATATAAGTGGTATCATATAGTATTTATCTTTCTCTGTCTGATTTATCTCACTTATCATAATGCTTTCAAGGTCCATCCATGTTGTTCTAAATGGTAGGATTTTATTCTTTCTCATGGCAGACAAGACACTATTCTATTGTGTGTGTGTGCGTGTGTGTGTGTGTGTGTGTAAAGTTCTATATCTATCTATCTATCTATCTATCTATCTATCTATCTATCTATATCACATCTTCTTTATCCATTCATCTGTACTCAGAAATGTACCCGAGAACAGCCACACCGCGAGCTGGAGATGCCGCCGCTGCCGCCCGTGCTTTGCCACGCCCTGCTGGCCCGCCCCTGGAGTGGGGCCAGGCTTCGGTGGAAACACGCCTCCCCCTGAAGGTGGCCAATGAGCCCATCTCTGAAGCAGGGGGTCCCGAGGGGGTGAGGCCGACGGAGTCCTAACGAAGCATGCCCGACTCCGGAGACCAGGTTCAGTGACGCAGATCCAAGTTTATTGTGTGAGTGCAGCAACATATATAACATTCCAGACCAATCAGAAGTTTACAACATCCATAGGGCAACCAATAGTAGAAAAGATCAGGGTACTATGTAGGGGCTCTAGGGGGTCAGCTCAGGCGGGCGATGCCACTTCCTGGTGTGCCGAGGAAGCTTGTGCAGGCGGAGTGTGCTCACGCCATTGCATCTGCCGCAGCACTGAGATAGATCTCCTGAGCTCTTCCCACATCTCCCCCTTCTTTTCTTATTAGCACCTGCTGGATGTGTATGATCATGGCTTGCTGAGCACTTAGCTTATTGAACATGTTGTATAAACAGCGAAATAATACTATTCCTATGGCAAATCCTACTATCATGACTCCCCAAATGAGGAAGTTGGCTGAGTTTAACCAGGAGGTTAGACGGCTGAGGGCATCACTTAAGAAACTAAACTCAATGGGTTTCACTTGGGTATTATTGCATGAGGTGCTAGGTATATCCACCCTTGTGCCGGGGCAGTCCCATTATCTAGAGTCCATTTAAGGAGGTTAGGGCTACTGCTATCAGCCCATACAGTCTCGTTCTATGGCAATGAGACCGGTTTTGCTCTGCCACAGGGTAAGTCCACAGAGCAGTCAGACACTTGGACAGCGGGGAATTGTAGGCTGTTGGCGCTGACAGGCATGAGCACCCCTGGATGAGGTATGGCCGCCCATACATGTTGTGCTCGCGCCTGAGAGTTCGCTGTTATCATGGCACACATTCATAGGAATAATGTCCCTTCTGACGGATTGCCTTCTGGTGCCATGCGTGCAGCTTGGTCCTGTAGGTTCTTGAGGGCCCGTCAGTGTCTTGGTTGTCTCCGCCGCTGGGGCTGGTGGTCCTCTATGTCCAGGTCCTCCATTTCCTCTATCGGGAGGATGATGGTGGTGGTGGTCTACGGCTCATCGCTGGTGGTGCAGGGTTTGATGTTATGGGCAGGAATCCACGCGGGATTTTTCTCACCTTCCGACCTTAGGCTTGCCTGCCGACTTTCTTGACTTTTTTTTCTTTTTGATCCGGGGTCCCTGTTCGCAGCGCCAGAATGAAGCAGGGGGTCCCACGGGGGTGAGGCCGACGGAGTCCTAACGAAGCATGCCCGACTCCGGAGACCAGGTTCAGTGACGCAGATCCAAGTTTATTGTGTGAGTGCAGCAACATATATAACATTCCAGACCAATCAGAAGTTTACAACATCCATAGGGCAACCAATAGTAGGAAAGATCAGGGTACTATGTAGGGGCTCTAGGGGGTCAGCTCAGGCGGGCGATGCCACTTCCTGGTGTGCCGAGGAAGCTTGTGCAGGCGGAGCGTGCTCACGCCATTGCATCTGCCGCAGCACTGAGATAAATCTCCTGAGCTCTCCCTACACATCTCGCGTTCACCAAGGGCAGCCCTGAGCGAGATGCACTGCAGAAGGCCTTGAAGGACCTGAAGGGCCGGACCGAAGCCATCCCGTGCGTGGTGGGGGATGAGGAGGTGTGGACCTCAAACGTGCAGTAAGTACCAGCTGTCGCCCTTTAACCATGGACACAAGGTGGCCAAGTTTTGCTATGCAGACAAGGCCCTGCTCAACAAAGCCACTGAGGCCGCCTTGGCCGCCAGGAAGGAGTGGGACCTGAAGCCTGTCACAGACGGGGCCCAGATCTTCCTGAAGGCAGCAGACATGCTGGGCGGGCCGCGCAGGGCAGAGGTCCTTGCCAAGACCATGGTGGGAGAGGGTAAGACAGTGATCCAAGCGGAGATCGACGCCGAGCTGATCGACTTCTTCCGATTCAACGCCAAGTTTGCTGTGGAGCTGGAGGGGGAGCAGCCCATGAGCGTGCCGCCCAGCACCAACAGCTGGTGTACCGGGGGCTGAAGGGCTTTGTGGCGGCCATCACCCCTTTTAACTTCACTGCGATTGGCGGCAACCTGGCGGGGGCGCCGGCCTTGATGGGCAATGTGGTCCTTTGGAAGCCCAGCGACACGGCCATGCTGGCCAGCTACGCCGTCTACCGCATCCTCCGCGAGGCTGGCCTGCCCCCCAACATCATCCAGTTTGTGCCAGCTGACGGGCCCACATTTGGGGACACGATTACCAGCTCAGAGCACCTGTGCGGCATCAACTTCACAGGCAGCCTGCCCACCTTTAAAAACCTGTGGAAGCAGGTAGCCCAGACCCTGGGTCGCTTTCGCACCTTCCCACGCCTGGCCGGAGAGTGCGGCGGGAAGAACTTCCACTCTGTGCACCGCTCCGCGGACGTGGACAGCGTGGTGAGCGGGACCCTGCGCTCGGCCTTCGAGTACAGTGGCCAGACGTGCTCAGCCTGCTCCCGCCTCTACGTGCCTCACTCGCTGTGGCCTCAGATCAAAACGCGGCTGCTGGAGGAGCACAGGTCAAAGTGGGCGGCCCTGCAGAAGACTTCGGGACCTTCTCCTCTGCAGTGATTGATGCCAAGTCCTTCGGTCTCATCAAGAAGTAGCTGGATCACGCCTGCTCCTCGCCCAGCCTCACTGTCCTGGCGGGCGGCAAGTGTGACGACTCTGTGGGCTACTTCGTGGAGCCCTGCATTGTGGAGAGCAAGGACCCTCAGGAGCCCATCATGAAGGAGGAGATCTTTGGGCCTGTGCTGACCGCGTAAGTCTACCCAGACAAGTACAGGGAGACACTGCAGCTGGTGGACAGCACTACCAGCTACAGCCTCACGGGGGCAGTGTTCGCCCAGGATAAGGACGTTGTCCCGGGAGGCCACCGAGATGCTGAGGAGCTGCCGGCAACTTCTACATCAAAGACAAGTCCACCGGCTCGGTGGTGGGCCAGCAGCCCTTTGGGGGAGCCCGATCCTCTGGAACCAACGACAAGCCCGGGGGGCCCCACTACATCCTGCGGTGGACGTCGCCCCAGGTGATCAAGGAGACCCACAAACCTCTGGGGGACTGGCGCTACTCGTACATGCAGTGGGCCCGCCCGGCGCCTCTGCCGTCCACCTGTCTGTCAGTCCAGGTGACTGACCTCGGTTCACTGGGCCTACCCAGCCCCTCCACCCTGCTCCCCAGGGGGGCAGCCCCTTTTCTAGAGCCAATGCTTGCCCCCAGCCCCCACTGGCCCGTATCCTGGCCTGTCCCACATCTCGGGGTCAGGCGCCCAGCCCTGGTTTGATCTTGCTGGAAAGGGACAGGCGTGCTGCCCCATCGGCTGTCCTAGGAATTATATCTCAGAGGGTGACCTTGGTGCCGGCTGGCTCGCCATCTTTTCTCCTCTTGCTTCTGCACCGTGGCCCAGTGGTGTAGCAGGGGTGGGGAACGTTTGGCCCGAGGGCCATGTAAGGCCCACAAAATCATTTGGTCTGGCCCTGCCAAGGCATTAGGGGTGAGTTAATTAAATGTTTGACCAAATATAGCAGGCTGATTTTTAAGTTGATAATGTTGTCTGGCCCACGAATCCTCCTATCTAATAAAAGAGAAACATGGTAATTAGCCATACCTCCACTACCCTTTCCATTGGCTAATCAGGGCGATATGCAAATTAACTGCCAGCCAAGATGGCAGCCGGCAGCCAGGCAGCTTGAAGCTAACAGGAGGCTTGCTTGCTTCAGTGACGGAGGAAGCCAACGTTCTCCGCCTGCGGCTGCCGGCCTCTTAGCTTGCAGTTTGAAACATTGTTACAAATATAGAAGCTAAACAAAACCCCAGAAACCTGCTTTCAGCCAGCCCGGATCTCAGAGCTGGAGTTGAAACAGTGTTTCGATTATAGAACCCAAACAAACCAGATACCTGCTTTCAGCAGTCCAGGCCTCAGAGCTGGAGCCAAGCCTCAGAGCTAAAGCTGGCCCAGAATAAAAAAAGAAAGAAAAAAAGGAGCGGTTGGGAGCTTCAGTCACCCGCCAGCCTGAAAATAGCCCTCAGCCCCTCACCCAGACTGGCCAGGCACCCCAGTGGGGACCCCCACCCTGAAGGGGGTGTGACCAGCTGCAAACAGCCATCATCCTCTCATCCAGGCTGGCCAGGCACCCAAGTGGGACTCCCACCCTGATCCAGGACACCCTTCAGGGCAAACCAGCCGGCCCCCACCCGTGCACCAGGCCTCTGTCCTATATAGTAAAAGGGTAATATGCCTCCCAGCACCGGGATCAGCAGAGCCACGAGGCCTCCCGGCACCGGGATCAGCGTGACAGGGGGCAACGACAAAACCCCCTGATTGCCCTACGGCTCTGTGTGTGACAGGAGGCGGGGCCACAACCTCCCTATCCACCCTGCTCTGTTCATGACAGGGGAAGGTGCCCCAACCCCCCCCCCCACGGGACCTGCTCTGTGTGTGACGGGGTAGAGCCATAACCTCCCCATCGGTCCTACCCTGAGTGTGACAGTGGCGGCGCCCCAACCCCCTGATCGGCCCTGCTCTGTGGGTGACAGGGGGGAGCTCCCCAACCCCCTGATCGGCCCTGCTCTGTGGGTGACAGGGGGCAGTGCCCCAACTCCCCTATCGGCCCTACTCTGTGCATGACAGGGGGGAGCTCCCCAACCCCCTGATCGACCCTGCTCTGTGCGTGACAGGGTATGGAGCCCCAAACCCCCTGATGGGCCCTGCTCTGTGAGTGACAGGGGGCAGCGCCCCTACCCCCTGATTGGCCCTGCTCTGTGTGTGACAGGGGGTGGCGCCACAACCTCCCCATCGACCCTGCCTTGAGTGTGACAGGGGGCGGCGCCCCAACCCCCCAATCGGCCCTACCCTGAGCGTGACTGAGGGTGGCATCGCAACCTCCCAATCCGCCCTGCTCTGTGCATGACAGGGGGCGGCGCCCCAACTCCCCAATCGGCCCTGCTCTGAGCCCGACCAGGGGCTGCACCTAGGGATTGGGCCTGCCCTCTGCCACCCGGAGCAGGCCTAAGCCAGCAGGTCGTTATCTCCCGAGGGGTCCCAGACTGCGAGAGGGCACAGGCCAGTCTGAGAGACCTCCCCCCTCGCCCCCGAGTGCACAAATTTTTGTGCACCGGGCCTCTAGTTATGTTATAAATATCCAAATGGCCCTTGGCAGAAAAAAGTTTCCCCACCCCTGGTTTAGGGACTTGGGGAATGACAGGGGGGCAGTTCCCAATCCCTTGGGGGAAAGGAGGCAGCTCTGGGCCCCTTGGCAACCTCATTACTCACAGGGGCTCCTGGTCTTGGCCCTGGCGTCTCCAGGGCTGCAGGAGTGGGTGTGACCAGGGCGGTCTGCAGGGTGCCAGGGCACTAGCTGACCTTGCCCTCTTTGGTCTGGGTCATCCTCCTTTCACACTAGCTCTTTGCCCAGCCACACGAGCCAGTGGGTACCTGTGCCTGACCTTAAGCCTTAGATGCCCATGTGCCTTTCTCCAGGGCTCCTGCGTGCCCGTGTGATTCCTGGCCGTCTCCATGTGGTGAGGATGGGGGGCCGTTGGAGGCCACCTGCCAAGATGTGGGACATGCTGGTCCTTCCTGTTGGGGCTGGGATTTTGGAAACTGTGGATGGGCCCAGCCTCCAGGACGGCCACCCTCAGTTGCATTGGCCTGGTTTCCTTGCGGGAGCTCAGTTCCCACTGGCTGTGGTAGCACAGGCCCTGGTAGACGTTGCTCCCACTATCCCAGCCCCCTGAGACCTACCCTGGGTCCCCGTCCTGCCAGGACCTGGGTTTGCCCGTAGAATCTTCTTCCTTTGCATGCGAGTGGCTTTGCGTGGACTGGCCCTTGGGGGGCCTGTTCTTTGTTTGATGCAGCCAATCGGTGGACTCTCTAGGACAGTGGTCGGCAAACAGCGGCTCGCGAGCCACATGCGGCTCTTTGGCCCCGTGGCATGGGCCACGAAGTTTCAATCGCACTGTATATGCGCGCCCGCACATGGTATTTTGTGGAAGAGCCACACTCAAGGGGCCAGTTTGCTGACCACTGTCCTAGGACAACTAGGTTGGATTCTGAGTGGCCAGGGATCTGTAAGGAGTGACTTGGGGTGAGCAGTTTTAATGGAGCCGTAAAAGTGCCGGGCCCTCCTCAAGGACAGCTGTCAGCGGCTCCCCACAGGGTAGGGTGGCCATTGCCCAAGTCCCAGGACCTTACACTGGGCCAGCGGTCAGGGATGAGTGCCGATGCCGCCTGGCAGGGTGCGGGTTCTGCACCGTTTCCCACAAAGCGCCAGGTCAGGAGGCTGGGTGGGTGGGGTGGAGATGTTCCTGGTTCTGCTGGCTCTACACTGTGAGGTGCCATGGGACTCGCCCTGATGTCACCCAATAAAATACCTATGACTTAAAAAAAAAAAAAAGAAATGTAGGTTGTTTCTATATCTTGAATATTGTAAATAATGCAGCAATAAACTTGGGGAGCAGATATCTCTTTGAGATCCTGATTTCAATTTCTTTGGATATATACCCAGAAGTGGGATTGTTGGATTGTATGATAGTTTTATTTTTTTAATATTTAAAAAAAAAACACAGGAAAGTACATTTAGAATAGAAGCAATACTGTATTTGTGTACATGCTGTGTGACATGGGTACAAGATTAGAAATAGAGGCTCTGGTCAAGATGGTGGTGTAGGTAAACATGGTACTGGAATCTTCCCATAACCACATAAAAAATACAACTAATCTTAAGAACAACCATCATTCAGAGTCTGAAATCCAGCTGAATGGAAGTCCTACAACTAGGGCATTAAAGAAGAAGCCACATTGATACTGGTAGGAGAGGCGAAAGCATTGGAATGGGGCGGTCCCACTCCCATGTGTGGAAGTTTTTAATTGGGAAGGATATCTTGGCTACAGAGGTTCCCCCAAGGAAAGAGGTGTCCCAGCCCCACACCAGATACCTCAGCCCAGGGCTCCAGTTCTATGAAGAGAAGTCCCTGTAACTTCAGGCTGTAAAAACCAATGGGGATTGTGGCTGAGTGACACAGAGGCTGCTGGAGTTCCAGGAAGTTCCTTTTAAAGGCCCTACACATGGACTTACTTGGACTCACTTCCTCTGAGCTCCAGCATTGGAGAAGCAGCTAGAAAGGAACCAGGGACATATCGAGAGGAACTAAATGACCTGGCATCAGGGCATCTTTCTTCTAGAGAAAAATGTTGCAAGAGGCCATTACACCTTTGATGAGCCTTACCCCTACAGAGCAGGCAGGCAGGCAGCATATCTGAGTCTCCATCAACCTGGCTCATGCTGTTTGCTCTGCCCTGGTGATTCCCCGAGACCTTTCCCCACCCGACTTGTGGGCTTATCCAAGGCTTTTTCACACAACCTGCTTCTCTTGTCCCATACTTTGCACTTTCCTAAAATTTCTCCAATGAGCAGCATCTAGCCTCTGGATACTCTCTACCTCTTGCTAAGTGACCCCAGGCTGAGCACTAGGAGCAGCCTACCTTAGTTCACAACTTGGCCTGACTGGGGCATCTCCAAGCCCAATACAAGTAGCAGCCATCTAAAGATTGCTCTGTAGCTTGTACCAGAAAGCCCCAGGCAGGGCATAGGCTCTGGCTGACTTTGCACCTCCAGAAAGCCCCATGGCCAATACACTGGTTGGACATCTTCATATCATGCCAGATTACAATCCTACTACTTCCACGAGTGACACACTCAAGGGGTAGATTCAATGAACATCAAAGCCCCACTGAAGCAAGTCCTTCTCTGTAGGGTGGACTCCTGCACAGAAGCTCTTCTGCTGTCATAGCTTGTCCTCACAGCTAATTGGTCTAGGGCAGTGGTTGGAAAATTGTGGCTTGTGAGCCACATGCAGCTCTTTGGCCCCTTGAGTGTGGCTCTTCCACAAAATACCACATGCGTACAGTGCGATTGAAACTTTGTGGCCCATGCACAGAAGTTGGTATTTTGTGGAAGAGCCACACTCAAGGGGCCAAAGAGCCACATGTGGCTCACGAGCCACAGTTTGCTGACCATTGGTCTAGGGGGGTCAATCCCTCCCAGTGATGCAAACAGTAATCAAGGCTCAACAACAGAACAGGGCACACAACCCACACAAGGGCGCACCTGGAGTGCCCAGCTTAGGTGACTGGGAAGGCTGTGCCACTGGGCCCTACACTACACAAGGCCACTCCACCAATAAAGGGATACTTAGCAGCTCTACCTAATACACAGAAACACACAGGGAAGCAGCCGAAATGTGGAGACAAAGAAACATGTCACAGTGAAAGAACAGGAGAAATCTCCAGAAAAAGAACTAAATGAAATGGTAGCAAGCAAACTATTAGATACAGAGTTCAAAACAATGGTTATAAGAATGCTCAAGTAATTAGTGAGAACTTTAAGAACTCAGTGAGAACTGCAACAGCATGAAAAAGGACATAGGAAGCATAAAAAAGAACCAGTCAGAAGTGAAGGCTACACTAACCAAAATGAAGACTATTTCGCAATGAATCAACAGTAGAGTAGAAGAATCTGAGAATCAAGCCTGCAATTTGGATATGAGGAAGCAAAAAACACCCAATCAGAAGAGCAAAAAGAAAAAAGAATTGCCCAGTGACTGAGCTGCCCCAAGGACTCAGCAACTTTCCCCTTGAGTCCCCCTTACTTTCTGATGATCTGTCCCTGCTGCCTGTCTTCTGCCACAGCCTCCCACAGGCCATTTCCACCAAGGGAAAGGAAGCATATGGTATGTCCGCTATCCAGAACCTCCACTCTTTTGACCTCTTTGCTGATGCAAGTAAGGGTGGTGATCTGCTTCCCGCTGGCACTGAAGGTTATATC
The DNA here is from genome assembly GCF_000147115.1 of Myotis lucifugus. Lineage (NCBI taxonomy): Eukaryota > Metazoa > Chordata > Mammalia > Chiroptera > Vespertilionidae > Myotis > Myotis lucifugus. Next base: position 2,240,963 of record NW_005871233.1, on the reverse strand, counting down.
CATATAAGAATTCAACAGAGAAACGGCAGGAAGACCCTTACTACTGTCCAAGGGGTCATTGATAATTATGATAAAAAGAAACTAGTGAAGGCCTTTAAGAAGGCCTGAAATGGGCTGTAATTGAGCATCTAAAATACAGAAAAGTAATTCAGCTGCAGGGTGACCAGAGCAAGAACATATGCAAATTCCTTATAGCGGTTGGACTGGCTAAGGAAGACCAGCTGAAGGTTCATGGGTTTTAAGTACTTTTGGCTCACTGAAGCTTAAGTGAGGATTTCTTTGCAATGAGTAGAATTTCCCTTCTGTCCCTACAGGTGCAGGTGTTTTCTCAAGGATGCTTATCCTGCTGATTATATCTAGAGGTTAATTTTAGTTCAAGCTGTTGTTACAATAAAAGCCTAAGGAGGCAGGTGAACAGGGCTTTTTTGGCTCTTTATGCCAACTAGCCCCTTAGCCTCTCTTTCACAGAAACGTGTGTCAGAGTAATCATTCATCCGTTGTTCAGGGTCTGCTGGTCAGACCCGGCAATGGGGGCATAGGGAACATAGTCAATAATATTCTAGTAACTATGTATGGTGCCTGATGGGTATGAGATTTTGGGGGATGATCACTTAGTAAGTTCTAAACTTACTAAGTGATCATCCCAAAAAATCCTATTCTATTTTCACTGGGGTATACACCTGATATTAATATAATAATAAAAAAAATAGGAATAGATGGGAAATAATGTAAATGCTCATCAAAGTGTTCCTGGTTAAATAAATTATAACATAACCACTAAATGGAATAAAATAATCTCTAAAAAAGAATGAGGAAATGTAGTGGTTTAGAAGGATCTTCAAGATATGTTCTTACTGAAAAGGCATACATAATATACCAACCTTTATAAAGAAATGAAAAGTCACCCTAGATTTGCTGTGTATACATTAGGAAACTGAAAAGAGGTACTGTGCTTATATAATAAAAGGCTAATATGCAATAGACCAAACGGCGGAACAACCAGGAAACCGAACAACCAAACAATCGGTCATTATGACGTGTACTGACCACCAGGCGGTGTGTGCAGAAAATGGAGGCATGGGCCGCGGAGGTATGGTGGAGCAGGTAAGCAGAGGCACCAGACCAAGGCAGGGCACCGGTCGCTGTCATCGGGGCGAACCTCTGGTGGTTACTGAAAATTCTTTGCTCCTGTGCACTGTGGTGCCAGCACCGCCGCTCATACCTGCTGCTGGTGACCAGCGCCAGACCCAATCACTCAGCGCCATCAGCGGGTGCGAGCAGCAACTGCTGGCCCTGATAGCCCCTGAGGGCTTCTCCACCTCCCCCTGCTCCTAAGGGGTGATCAGGGCAGCAGCCACCGTTTGCACCCACTGCTGGCGCCGGCCCCAATCGCTCCATGCCATCAGCAGGTGCAAGCAGAGCCAGAGCTGGCACCATTAACGCATGGGAGCGGCAGCAGCCAGAGCAGAGCTGCCAACAGACAGGGGACCAGGGGTCACGGTAGGAGGGTCTGGGCGGGGTCGCAGGGTATGGGCCGAGACCTGCCCCTGTGCCTACCGTAGCCTCATGGCCAAGTTCCTTTCAAGGTGCACAAATTCATGCACTAGGCTTGTAGTGTAGGATGAATTTCAAGAAGCAAAAATTCTGGGCCAAAGGTACTTATTTGAAATTTGAAAGTTACTTATAAGTATTGTTATGTTGTCCTCCATATATGTACAATTTTGCACTCCCACCAGCAACTGAAGGACATGAACATTTTCTCACAGCCTAGCCAACATAGTAAGCCGTTAAATGTCTGGGTTCTGCCAATCTATCTAGTTGAAATATTGTAGATCAGTTTTAATTTGCTTTTCCCTTGAGTGAAGTTAAATATTGTTTCATATAAAAGTCATATATATTCCCATTTCCATGAAGTATAAGTTCTTATCTTGTTTTTTGAGAGAGAGAGAGAGAGAGAGAGAGAGAGAGAGAGAGAGAAACATCGATTATGATTCCACTTATTTATGCATTCATTGGTTGATGCTTGTAAGTGTCCTGACCTGGTATATAGTGATATGAGATGATAATAGCTTGTGCTGTGAGTTATGAATATTTTTTCCCAAATTGTCATTTGTCCTTGGTTTTTCTGAAAGCCCTTTGGCATGGAGATTGTTGCTTTTGCTTGTTTCTCATTTTCTTTTAAACCTGTAAGATTTCTAATCTCAAAGTTTTCTCAGTGTTTTTGTATGGTTTCTTTGTTTATATTTGAACCATTTGAAATTTATCCTGATGTATGGTATGAGATAAAGAAATTTCTTTTTTTTATGGCTACCTGGTTACCTCAACACCAGTTACTAACTTGTCCACATTTTCTCAACTAACTGTTTAAAGATGTCCTCACCCTGCTATCCTACTATGTCCTATAGACCTTACACTGGCCAAGGTTCTTGGGAAACCAGGGTTCTGGCAGGATTGATGAAGCCTTACGGGGGATCTGAAGTGGACATTCTGTGTGAATAAAAAAGAAATCTAAGAACTCAAAGCAACTTCATAGTGTGTGAACATTTCTCACTGTGTCCCCTTTGTATCTAAGTTGACAATCAAGATAATTGAGTTGTGATATGATATTAGTTTGAAGAGAAACCAGTTCTCCAACCTCAAAGCTGCCAGTCCTGGTGGCGCTGTAGAGACAAGCTGGGAGGTGTTACCACAGCTGGTCTGTGAGAGCTTCGGAGATGAGCTGGAATAGGACCTGAACACCCTGAAGCTATCAGGGAAATAATTACTTTTTCATTACAGGAGAGAGGGGGGGGGAGAGAGAGAGAGAGAGAGAGAGAGAGAGAGAGAGAGAGAGAGTAAGGGGAAATTGGAGACCCTCTGTTTATTTTGGTCCTTTTAAAGTAAGTAGTGAAAAGTTTCCCAGTTGGCATCATTGTCATCATATAGCTTCATCTCTTAGGATGAAGTCCCTTTTCCATTAATGACTTCCCACCTTTTCTATGAAGTTTAACTGCATTACTCTGCATTGAGATTGGGCTGTCACTTTGCCTCTGAAGATTCTCAGTTGTGTTGAGTTACTGTTAGCAGCTCTCTTAGGGTTTAGTTTGATTCAATTCTAACACTATCCTGGAGTTGGCCTCAGACTCCACTGGTTTAAGGACTCAGTTCTCAAGACTGCATTCACCTTAGATGCCAGCCACGTGTCAAGGCATTCCTGACTAGCTACAGTCTGGACTTCCCACAACCCCCTCAGGTTTAACAAATCGCTTGAACAGCTCACAGAACTAAAAGTACTATGCTAATAGTATTATTACAGTTTTACTATACAAGATACAACTCGGGAAGTTATCTATTTCTGTGTAACAAACAACCCCCAAACCTGGTGACTTTAAAGACAACCATTTTAGCCCTGGCTGGTGTTGCTCAGAGGTTGAGCTGGACCCTATGGTATTCCTCAGTCAATTGAGGACAATATCTTGATTACTATGGAGCACAGAAGGGCATCTTAGATACTGTTTCAAAAGCAAGAGCCATGAGTCCAAAACTGACTAATTTTCTCACAAAAGAAGAAAAGAGCTTGGTTGGGGTTTCTATCTCTCTCTGCCTCTCCCTTCCTCTCTGAAATCAATAAAAAAAATTTTTTTAAAGAACAAAAGATTTCTCTTCACCAAAGGTTACCGCAGGACAATTTTAATAGATAACAGATAGAAAAATGTGTTTGCAATATCTAAAAAGAAGAAAGGTTAATATCTAGACAATACAAAGAACTCATGCAGATCAACAAAGACAAAACAGAAATCCCTAGAGAAAAAAGAGCACAAGATGTGAACAATTGCCCTGGCCAATGTGGTTCAGTTGGTTGGGCAATGTCCCATGGTTACTGGTTTGATTCCCAGTCAGGGCATAACCCTCCTGGGGGGATCAACCCTCCAGTAGGGGGCATGCAAGAGGCAGCCAGTCGCTCTCACATCAATGTATCTCTCTCCCTTCCTCTCTCTCAAAAACTCAATTTTAAAAGTAAATAAAGATATATTTAAAAGAAAAAAATGTGGCTTTCTCGGGTCCTTGTTTCCAAGATGACCAAGAAAAGAAGGAATAACAGTTGTGCCAAAAAGGGCCGAGGTCATGTGCAGCTTATTCATTGCACCAACTGCGCCCGGTGCGTGCCCAAGGACAAGACCATTAAGAAGTTTGTCGCCCTGACCGGTTTGGCTCAGTGGATAGAGCGTCGGCCTGTGGACTGAAAGGTCCCAGGTTCGATTCCGGTCAAGGGCATGTACCTTGGTTGTGGGCACATCTGCAGTAGGGAGTGTGCAGGAGGCAGCTGAATCCATGTTTCTCTCTCATCGATGTTTCTAACTCTCTATCCCTGTCCTTCTCCCTTCCTCTCTGTAAAAAATCAATAAAATATATTTTTTAAAAAAAGAAGTTTGTCATTCGAAACGTAGTAGAGGCCGCAGCCGTTAGGGACGTCTCCGAAGCCAGTGTCTTCAACGCCGATGTGCTTCCCAAGCTGTGTGTGAAGCTGCATTGCTGTGTGAGCTGTGCCATTCACAGCGAGGTAGTCAGGAACCGTTCTCATGAAGCCTGGAAGGACTGAACACCCCGCCCCGATTTAGAACTGCGGGTGCTGCCCCACGACCTCCACCAAAGCCCATGTAAGGAACTAAGTCTTTAAAGAGTGAAGAAAAGTTCTGTGGGGGGAAAATAAATGGAAATTGTACTTCAAAAAAGAAAAAAGAAAAAAATGTGAACTATTCGCAGAAGAAACACACAAGGCATCAAATATAGGATGAGTAGCCCCACCAGTGGGCTCAGTGGTTGAGCGTCAACCTATGAACCAGGAGGTCATGGTTCAATCCCCAGTCAGGGCATATCCCGGATTGCGGGCTTGATCCCCAGTGTGGGGTGTGCAGGAGGCAGCCGATCAATGATTCTCTCTCATCATTGATGTTTCTATCTCTTTCTCCCTCTCCCTTCCTCTCTGAAATCAATAAAAAGTATTTTTTAAAATATATATAAGATGAGTAATCAAAGAAATGCAAATGAAAACACGGAGATGACCTTGACACCTAGTACACTGGCAAAATGCAGGAAGCTGGTGGTGGGGACGTGGGAACTCGGGAACCCCATGCACTGTGAGGGGAAGTCAGCCTGGGACGGCCATTCTGACTGTCCTGTCCAGCTCTCAGAAGTAGTGGACTACACCTGCTCAGAGAAACACAGGGGGGTGTTTAAACATAGGGGGATGCTTGCTCAAACAATAGGGTAGGTACCTCAGTTTCCAGATTGAGACCTGGAAACTCACATAAATCACCCCATTATGTTGCCAGCCCACATCACAAAGGTTATTCTCCTGTGTCTGAGGACCAGAACCACAAAATTGCTTTCCTTAACTCAGTGGCTCCACGAACTGAAACTATAGATAACCTTTAGAGCAGCGGTTCTCAACCCGTGGGTCGAGACCCCTTTGGGGGTCGAACGACCCTTTCACAGGGATCGCCTAAGACCGTCAGAAAACACATATATAATTGCATATTGTTTTTGTGATTAATCACCATGCTTTAATTATGTTCAATTTGTAACAATGAAATTGGGGTTCACCACAACGTGAGAAACTGTATTAAAGGGTCGCAGCATTAGGAAGGTTGAGAACCACTGCTTTAGAGATTATTAACTTTGCTCAATTTTGCTTCTGTAAAACTGCTTTCGCAAGATAATTCCACATTCCAATGTCTAGCAGGTTGTGGTTTTTGCCTTTATAAGCTGGCTACTGCTCTCACTCAGGCGCTACAAGATTTGGAGAGCATTTGCCCCCTCGTAGCTTCCGGCTTTGAAATAAATGTGGCTCCTTAATTCAACTTCTTGAGGCGTCCTTGTGTGATTCGCGGGGTACATTATAATACCTAGAAGCTCCTGGGGCGTCCCCATGGCTGCCTTGCAGGGGTGTGCCCCGTATGGAGATGAAGATTTGCCCAGACTGAGGAAGCTACCAAGCAGACGCCCCAGGTGGGCCTGGTCCTTTGGAGCTTCCTGTACTTACCCTCTCTGTCCCCTGTCCCCACATACAGTTTCCTGACACCGGGCCCTGGCCCACAGAGTGCCCTCTGCACACCTCAGATTTCTGTTGCAAATTCTATCCAACATTCATCTAGCAAATGCCCTTAGCCAGGCCCTGTTCTGAGCACTGGGATAAGGACTGAGGGTGAAGTGGTTCCTGCCCACAGGGAGCACAGTGGTCAGGGCAGAGCTGCCTGTCGCAGCCAAGAGAGAGAGAATGAGGTCCAAGCTCATAGGACATCAGGGAAGGGAAAGGTCACTAACTAGGGTCAGGAAGCTTTCTGGTAAAGAATACAAGAGGGTTGGGCTGTGAACTAAGGGTAGGAGTTCATGAACCCACAAAGGGCAGGGGTGTCTGGAAGGACAGTGAGGGAAAGGGGTTCTTGGTATCCTGGGTTTCTGCAGCAAACCTGGGAGCAACAGGCCTGGCCTTATACTCACCCTGCCCTGCCCTCCCCCACTGGGCTGCCCGTTGGAGATGCTGTGAGCACTGCAGCAGGCAACTTCCACAGACCTCAGGACAGAGCAGTGACCGAAGACACAGTAAGAACAGACACTGGGAGGCAGGGAGAGAGACTCTGTATTTTCCCCTTCTCCCCACCTGACCCCACCCCAGCCCCAGCCACCATCAAAAAAGGACCTGACCCTGAGGGCAACATTTCAGCCCTTCTCGTCATCCTGCTGAGGTTCCTAAGATGGGGAGAGAAGAGAAAAAAAATTTTAATAACAATAATGATGACAACAACTCCATAAGCGTTTCTATCAGGCTTACTGTGTGTCCGACAACATTCTAATACTTTCCACGGGTTACAATGCCCACTCGTGTCTCCCTGCCATTTTTCAGACACATTCCCGTCACAGGGCCTTTGCACATGCTGCTCTCTCTGCCTGGAATACTTTCTACCCACATGGTTCGATCCCTTCTTTCAAGTGTTGGCACATCACCTTCCTACTGAGGACTTCCCTGACCACTCAACTTAGAGTTGAAAAACCGTCCAGCACTCCCCATGCCCCTTTCCTGCTTTACTTTTCTTCTCACCACTTATCTCCTTCTAAAATGCCTTCACTGGCCTATGTGTTGTTCATTGTCTGTCTGCCCCGTGGGAATGTCAGTGCCACTAAGGCAGGGGTTTATATCTGTTTTGCTCACTACTGTTTCATCCTTAAGGCCTAGAATCAAGCACATAGTAGGTACTTAGCAAACATTTGTTAAAAATATGAAATCCAATGAGGTAAAAGCTATCATACATAGTTTCTGCTTTACCGACAAGGAAACTGAGGCACAGAGAGGCTAGGGTATTTGCCCCAGCCAGTAAATAACAGAGCTGGGATGCAAAGCCAAGCAGCACAAGAACAGGCATATAGACAAATGGAACAGAACAGAGACCCCAGAAATCGACCAACCCATTATGCTCAATTAGTATTTGACAGAGAGAAAACCAAGATGGCGGCATAGGTAAACATGGGAGTTTGCTGCCTCGAACAACCACTTCAAAAATACAACTAAAAGACGGAACGGACATCATCCAGAACCACAGGAAAGCTGGCTGAGTGGAAGTTCTACAACTAGGAGGAAAGAGAAAAGCATACCGAGGCTCAGAGGAGGCGCAGTGCTGAAGTAAAATACTAAGGTGGGGAGTGCATGCGGAGCAGGCTGGAGGCTGAGGGCGCAGTTGTCGTTTTCAATCGGGAGGGAGTCTCAGGCTCTGAGCTCCAGTTCCGGGCGAGTCTCTAAGGACCCGGACTCATACGGGAGAAGCGGGACTGTCTGGCATCGCTCAGAACCCTAGGGCAGCTTTCTCTCCGAGGGGCTTGCAGCGATTACCGGGACACTGAGAAGCAGAGCCTCTGAGGGCAAGACTGAGAGCAGCCATAATTGCTAACCCCGCCCTGTTGATCCCGTGGGACCCGCCCTGCCCAAGCCCTGCAGGGAGACTTTTGCTGGATAGCCTCAGGCAAAGGCTAGATTAGCACCTCCCTAGAGATCCAGGAGCCAGAAAGCCCAGAGGTCAGAGTGGGACCATCCAGTTTGCAGCTCCGTGGAACCATAAAAGACACACTAAGGGGGCAGACTCAGTGACGACCAAAGCCCCATCGAAGCAAGTCTAGCCCCAGAGGGGTGTCTCCAGCACAGAAGTTCTCCCACTGCAGACACAGCTGATTCTCACAGCCAATTGGCCTGGAGGTCAATTCCTCACAGTGATAACTACAACAATCAAGGCTTAACTACTACAAGACTGTGCACAAAGCCCACAAGGGGGTGCACCAAGAGTGTCTACCTCAGGTAATTGGGACACTTAGTACAGAAAGGCACTCTATCGACACAGCGAAGCATAAAAAATGCCGAGACAAAGAAACAGGACACAAACGACAGAATTGGAGGAAAGCAAACTGTTGGATATAGAGTTCAAAATCACACTTTTAAGGTCTTTAAAGAACTGTCTAGAAGCCGCTGATAAATTTAATAAGGCCCTCGAAAAGACTGGTGAGACTGCCGATAAATGTAGTGAGATCTTCAAGAAGACTGGTGAGACCGCCGATAAATGTAGTGAGATCCTCAAGAAATCTAATGAGACCCTCGATGTTGTGATAAAGGACCAACTAGAAATTAAGCATACACTGACTGAAATAAAGAACATTATACAGACTCCCAACAGCAGACCAGAGGATCGCAAGAATCAAGTCAAAGATTTGAAATACGAAGAAGCAAAAAACACCCAACCGGAAAAGCAAAATGAAAAAAGAATCCAAAAATACGAAGATAGTGTAAGGAGCCTCTGGGACAGCTTCAAGCGTACCAACATCCGAATTATAGGGGTGCCAGAAGATGAGAGAGAGCAAGATATTGAAAACCTATTTGAAGAAATAATGGCAGAAAACTTCCCCTACCTGGTGAAAGGAATAGACTTCCAAGTCCAGGAAGCGCAGAGAACCCCAAACAAAAGGAACCCAAAGAGGACCACACCAAGACACATCATAATTAAAATGCCAAGAGCAAAAGACAAAGAGAGAATCTTAAAAGCAGCAAGAGAAAGACAATCAGTTACCTACAAGGGAGTACCCATACGACTGTCAGCTGATTTCTCAACAGAAACTTTGCAGGCCAGAAGGGAGTGGCAAGAAATATTCAAAGTGATGAATAGCAAGAACCTACAACCGAGATTACTTTATCCAGCAAAGCTATCATTCAGAATAGAAGGTCAGATAAAGAGCTTCACAGATAAGAAAAAGCTAAAGGTGTTCATCACCACCAAACCAGTATTATATGAAATGCTGAAAGGTATCCTTTAAGAAGAGGAAGAAGAAGAAAAAGGTAAAGATACAAATTATGAACAACAAATACACATCTATCAACAAGTGAATCTAAAAATCAAGTGAATAAATAATCTGATGAACTGGTGATTGTAATAAAAAGAAAAAAAAAGAAAAGTGTCTATTTAGGTCGTTTGCCCATTTTTTGATTGGATTGTTTATCTTCCTTTTGTTAAGTTGTATGAGTTCTCTGTAAATGTTGGAGATTAAACTCTTATCTGAGATAGCATTGGCAAATATTTTCTCCCATGCAGTGGGCTTACGAGTTATGGTGGGAAAAAAGAGTAACTAATGTAATAATCTGAACAATAATGATTTAATTTAAAAAATTAATATTTGATTAATATTTGACAAAGGAGGCAAGAGTATACAATGGAGTCAAGACAGTCTATTCAACAAATAGTGCTGGTAAAATTGGACACGTACATGCAAGAAAATGAAACCAGACCACCAACTTACACCATACACAAGAATACACTTAAAATGTATAAAAGACTTAAATGTAAGTCACAAAACCATAAAAATCCTAGAAGACATAAAGCAGTAAAATCTCAGACATCTCTGTAGCAATATATTTTTTAATAATTCTTTATTGTTTAAAGTATTACATATGTCCCCTTCCCCCCATTGACCTCCTCCAGCCCGCCCCCAGCCCCCTCCCCAGGTCTTCACCACCCTATTGTCTGGGTCCATGGGTTATGCATATATGTACACACATTCTTTGGTAGATTACCTCCCACCCACCCACTCTCTGCCACCTTCCCTCCGAGATTCCGCACTTTGTGCTATGTCTTGTAGCAGTATTTTTGACGATATATCTCCTAGGGAAAGGGAAACAAAGGGAAAAAAAACATATGGGAGTACATTAAACCAAAAAGCTTCTGCACAGCAAAGGAATCCATCAATAGCCCTAGTTGGTTTGGCTCAGTGGGTCCCGGGTTCGATTCCGGTGTGTTTCTCTCATATCAATGTTTCTCTCTGTGTTTCCCTCTCTCTTCCACTCTCCCTAAAATTCAATGGAAAAATGTCCTCAGGTGAGGATTTTAAAAAAAAAGAATCTGTCAACAAAATGAAAAGGGAACCCACTGTGTGGGAGGACATATTTGCTAATGATACATCTGGTAAGGGCTTAATTTCCAAAATATAATAAAGAACTTACACAACTAAAAATCAGGAAGACAAACAATCCAATTGAAAAATGGGCAAAGGGCCTGGTTGGCGTGGCTCAGTGGTTGAGCATCGACCTATGAACCAGGAGGTCATGGTTCGATTCCCAGTCAGGGCACATGCCCAGGTTGTAGGCTCCATCCCCAGCATGGGGCATGCAGGAGACAGACTACCAGTGATTCTCTCTCATCACTGATGTTTCTATCACTCTCTCCCTTTCTCTTCTTCTCTGAATAAATAAAAATATTTTTTTTAAAAAAAAGAAAGAAAGAAAAATGGGCAAAAGACACTTCTTCAAAGTGGATATACAGATGGCCAATAGACATATGAAAAAAATGCTCAACATCACTAATCACCAGAGACAAGCAAATTACAACCACAATGAGATATATGCCAGAATGGCTACTCTCACATCTGCCAGAATGGCTACTGTCAATAAATCAACAAACAACAAGTGTTGGTGAGGATGTGGAGAAAAGGAAACCCTAATGGAGAAAAGGAAACTATTGGTGGGAATGCAGACTGGTGCAGTCACTGTATGAAGTTTCCTCAAAAAATTAAAAATGGAAATGTCTTTTGACCCAGCAATCCCACTTCTGGGAATATATCCTAAGAATCCCAAAATATCAGGATAAAAGAAGATGAAAAGAATAGCCAAAGAACATATATACATAGCCCATGAATATAGACAATAATGTGGTTGGCTGGGTGGAGGAAGGCAAAGTGGGGGAAATAGAGGATATCTATAATAATGTCAACAATTTAAAAAAAGAAAGATATTCCAGACCTCATGTTATTTTGCCTCCTATAGAATGTTCCCATTGGCCTGGATTAGGTCATATGTCCATCCCTGAACCAATATCTGAAGCCCAAGGGAATGTAGTGCTCTAATTGGCCGGTCTTGAGTCATGTGCCATTATTGGAGATGGAGGTATAGTTTTTCCCCCTGGTTGGGTGCGTTCAGGAGGCAACCAATCGATGGGTTCCTCTCACATCAATGTTTCTCTCTGTCTTTCCCTTTTCTCTTCCACTCTCCCTAAAAAATCAATGGAAAAATATCCTCTGGTGAGGATTAACCAAAAAAAAGAAAAAAGAAAAGCAGTTAGTTACCTACAAGGGAGCACCCATAGGACTCTCAGCTGATTTCTCAACAGAAAATGTGCAGACCAGAAGGGAATGGCAAGAAATATTCAAAGTGATGAATAGCAAGTCCTACAGCCAAGATTACTCTACCCAGCAAAGCTCTCATTTAGAATTGAAGGTAAAGAGTTCCATAGACAAGAAAAAGCTAAAGGAGTTCATCACCACCAAACCAGTATCACATGAAATGTTGAAGGGTAGTCTTTAAGGAGAAGAAGGAGGAGGAGGAGCCCTAACTGGTTGGGCTCAGTGGATAGAGCGTCGGCCTGCGGACTGAAGGGTCCCAGGTTCAATTCTGGTCAAGGGCATATACCTTGGTTGCAGGCACATCCCCAGTGGGGAGTGTGCAAGAGGCAGCTGAATTGATGTTTCTCTCTCAGCAATGTTACTAACTCTCTATCCCTCTCTCTTTCTCTCTGTAAAAAAATCAATAAAATATCTATATTTTTTAAAAAAGGAGGAAGAGGAGGAGGAGGAGGAGGAGGAGGAGGAGGAGGAGGAGAAGGAGGAGAAGGAGAAGAAGAAGAAGAAGAAGAAGAAGAAGAAGAAGAAGAAGAAGAAGAAGAAGAAGAAGAAGAAGAAGAAGGCAATAAATACATATCTATTAACAATTGCACCTAAAAATCAAAGTAAATAAACAAGAAATCTAATTAACAAAATAAACTGATGAAAGAGATTAAAAATGGCGGTGGAGTAAATGGATGCTGCACAGGCACACTCCCAGGACCAAACTGAAATTACAACTAAAATACAAAAATACCATCCTTCCCAGCCAGCATAGTTCAGTGGTTGAGCATCGACCTATGAACCAGGAAGTCACAGTTCAATTCCTGGTCAGGGCACATGGTTGGGCTACAGGTTCAATCCACAATGTGGAGCATGCAGGAGGTAGCCCATCAATGATTCTCTCTCATCATTGATATTTCTATCTCTCTCTCCCTCTGCTTTCTTCTCTTAATCAATAAAAATATTTTTTAAAAAACATCCTGAATAATCAACTGAAGACTAGCTGAAGAGAACCTTGATAACCAAGGACAGAAAGTGAAGACAACATAGAGACTGGTAGGAAGGGTAAAGGCGTGAAAGGGCTGAGCGGGCTCCCACAGACAGCAACTGAAGTTCTGGAACATAGATATCTCAGCTGTAGGAGGTTACTATTGAGAATTTGGTAGTCTGATCCCAAAACTACGCCCCCCAGCAGAGAGCACCAAACTGAAAAAGGTGCCCACATAACATGTGGCTTTAAAAAGCAGCACAGTGACTGTCTACCAGGGATGAGATGGCTGGAAATGCAGGCACCCTCTTAAATGACCAATGCGCAAAATTTAGTGTGCAGCCACTCACCTTGGGTTTTGGCAGAGGGAGGGCAGAGTGGACTGGAGCTGTGTGAGCAGAAGCCAGAGTTGGGGGCTCTGGGATTAGAGCTTGGAAGGCAGACACTCTGGTTTCCTGTGCAGAGTCATTGTCTCACACTGAGGAGGTCATCTTTCTCAGGCAGACCTTTGCTATACAAGTGGTTTTTGACTGGGAGAAAGACAGTTAACCCAGCCTATTGAAAAACCCCTTACCCCACGCTGTGGAGTTCCTGAAGCCCATTAAGAGACTGAGAATAAAAAATAAAAAAAAGAGAGACTGAGAATAACAATTATCCTCCAGGAAAAAGGAATTGCCCCACCCTGTTGGAAAACCTCTCACCCCAACTGTGGATGATTGCCGGAGGCTACTCAAGACTGAATCCAATCAGTCTGCAGGCAAAGGATGGTCTCTGGAGGCTTTGAGTCCTTGCTGGATCTAATAGTCAGAAATAGCATTTGACATTGTCCATCACTAGAGATTGGAAGGCTTAGCAGATCCACCTAGTATATAAAAAGGCTAAAGAAGTATATCACAGAGAAACCAAGATGGCGGCATAGGTACACACCGGAGATTGCTGCCTCGCACAACCACTTCAAAAATACAACTAAAAGATGGAACGGACATCATCCAGAACCACAGGAAGGCTGGCTGAGTGGAAATTCTACAACTAGAAGGAAAGAGAAAAGCATACCGAGACTCAGAGGAGGTGCAGTGCAGAAGTAAAATATAAAGGTGCGGAGGTGCATGTGGAGAGGGTTGGCGGCTGAGGACACGGTTGTCTTTTTCAATCGGGAGGGAGTCTCAGGCTCTGAGCTCCAGTTCCGGGCGAGTCTCTGGGGACCCAGACTCATATGGGAGAAACGGGACTGTCTGGCATCGGTCGGAACTCGAGGGCAGCTTTCTCTTGGAGGCACTCACAGCGATTGCCAGGACCTCTGAAGGCAGGACTGAGAGCAGCCATACTACTCGCTCCGCCCACCCTGTTGATCCCCTGGGACCCCGCCCTGCCCAAGCCGTGCATGGAGGCTTTTGTATATGAAAGGCCCGGCCCTTTGTAATCTGAAAATTACTTAACAAACTGCAGCTGCCACAAGGCCCCAGGGCAACTTGCATCGCTTTACAGCTGGCTTCTGCTGGGTAGCACAGAAAGCCACTCTATCAACACAGTGAAGCATAAAAAATGCCGAGACAAAGAAACAGGACACAAATGACAGAAATGGAGGAAAGCAAACTACTGGATATAGAGTTCAAAACTACACTTTTAAGGTTTTTCAAGAATTTTCTAGAAACCGTTGATAAACTTAATGAGACCCTCAAGAAATCTAGTGAGACCCTCGATGTTGTGATAAAGGACCAACTAGAAATTAAGCATACACTGACTGAAATAAAGAATATTATACAGACTCCCAACAGCAGACCAGAGGATCGCAAGAATCAAGTCAAAGATTTGAAATGCAAAGAAGCAAAAAACACCCAACCGGAAAAGCAAAATGAAAAAAGAATCCAAAAATACAAAGATAGTGTAAGGAGCCTCTGGGACAGCTTCAAGCGTACCAACATCCGAATTATAGGGGTGCCAGAAGAAGAGAGAGAGCAAGATATTGAAAACCTATTTGAAGAAATAATGACAGAAAACTTCCCCTACCTGGTGAAAGAAATAGACTTCCAAGTCCAGGAAGCGCAGAGAACCCCAAACAAAAGGAATCCAAAGAGGACCACACCAAGACACATCATAATTAAAATGCCAAGAGCAAAAGACAAAGAGAGAATCCTAAAAGCAGCAAGAGAAAGACAGTCAGTTACCTACAAGGGAGTACCCATACGACTGTCAGCTGATTTCTCAACAGAAACTTTGCAGGCCAGAAGGGAGTGGCAAGAAATATTCAAAGTGATGAATACCAAGAACCTACAACCGAGATTACTTTATCCAGCAAAGCTATCATTCAGAATTGAAGGTCAGATAAAGAGCTTCACAGATAAGAAAAAGCTAAAGGAGTTCATCACCACCAAGCCAGCATTATATGAAATGCTGAAAGGTGTTCTTTAAGAAGAGGAAGAAGAAAAAGGAACTCTTACCATTTGCCACAGCATGGATGGAACTAGAGAGCATTATGCTAAGTGAAATAAGCCAGTCAGAGAAGGATAAATACCACATGATCTCACTCATTTGTGGAATATAATGAACATCATAAACTGATGAACAAGGACTGATCCAGAGACGGAGAGGCATTGATTGGACTGTCGGGCCTTGGAGGGAAGGTAGGGGAGGGTGGGGGTAAGGGGGAAAGATCAACCAAAGGACTTATATGCAAGCATATAGGTCTAACCAATGGACACGGACAACGGGGGGGGGGGCATGAGCGGGGGGGGGGGTAGGGGGTAACGTGGGTATAAGGACACATATGTAATATCTTAATCAATAAATATATATATATAAAGAAATATATTTTATTGATTTTTTACAGAAAGGAGAGGAGAGGGATAGAGAGTTAGAAACATCGATGAGAAAGAAACATCGATCAGCTGCCTCTTGCACACCCCCTACTGGGGATGCCTGCAACCAAGGTACATGCCCTTGACCGGAATCAAACCCGGGACCCTTCAGTCTGCAGGCCGACGCTCTATCCTCCAAGCCAAACCAGTTAGGGCTGCACTTGTCTATTGATTGTTGTTTTATTTGTCTTTTTTGTTTGGTTTAATGTGTTTATTGTTAGTCTATTAAGCATGCCTTTAATTTATTTTAATAGAAAGGAAACAGTAGATGGCCAGGTCATTACTAAATATCCCCAGAGCAAACAGAATGTGGGAGTGGAGAGAAAGAATATGAGCGATACACGTGGCCGATAACACAGGTTCTGGGAAAATTCCCTAGACAAAGGGAGGTAACTAAAAAAGACTCCAGCCAATTAATTACTAGGTCTCTTAGTGATCCTGTAAAATGGACGCCAACTCCAGAGAGCGTTCTTAAAAGTCTCATTTTTGCCATGTTTTTATTTCCCAGTCTGTCATTTGAAATTTGGATAGATGAGCCCTGATGGGTTTGGCTCAATGGATAGAGCGTCGGCCTGCGGACTGGGGGGTCCCAGGTTTGATTCCAGTCAAGGGCATGAACCTTGGTTGCGGGCACATCCCCGGTGGGGGGTGTGCAAGAGGCAGCTGATCGAAGTTTCTCTCTCATCGATGTTTCTAGCTCTCTGTCCCTCTCCTTTCCTCTGTAAAAAATCAATAAAATATATATTTTTTTTAAAAAATTTGGATAGATGAGACATTTCTCACAATTTAGGGATACGTCTGGGATTTCTATATCCATGAAGAGAAAAAGGCTAACTTAAGAGAAGGCATGCCCCGTCCGATTTTGGGTGGCCAATCTTGGCCTAAGCCCTATCTCTTCATGGATGCTATGGAATAAACCCAAGACTGTTTTTCTTTAAAATATGGTGAAAATGACACAAGGAAAATATACAGGCTGGTTTTGGGCAACAAGATTAGTGTTTCCATAATAATGGGTAGTTCTTGAATAATAATGGACCACATTCCAAGGTTGCCTCACAGGTCCTGGGGGCACTCCTGTTTTTATTAAGAAAAATAAAATAATATCTTAACATTAAAGCCACTGAAAGCCAGTGAGTTATCTCTGTTACAGAATTTGCAAAAGAAAATGCCTTGGATAATAATAATTGACTTTAAAATCTCAAAGTTGTTAAGGCAAAACATACATAACTAAAATGAAAGGTATATGGTAAATCTTTTTCAATGGTAATTATATATGACTAAACATAGTTTTCCAAAGTCTTTGGTAACTTAAAACTTTGGAGTTTGCTGAATTAAATAATAAAAATTATTAAATATCTAGGTATTTTAAAATGACAAAATACTGAAAATTTATCTGAGTTTGCCTCATATGAAAAATCTAGAGGATAGATTTGAATCTACTAATTGAATATGTCTTGCATTTTATTTGAAGTATATCCTTGAAAATATAAATATATTACTAATCTGAGAAATGGTATTTATTTAACTTGCCTCCTAAAATTTGAGGCTTCTAAAAGTTAAAAGTTCAAATTAAGTTGGGAGAAATTATATGGTTGCAATAATAAAATGCATAAAGTATAGAAATTCATTTTTGAGAAAAATAATTCTTGCATTTTCTTTGGAGAAATTAGTAATTCAAAATATATTGTAGTCCTTATGTGTACTACATGTGGTAAAATTTCAACCTAGGATATAATATTTTATTGGCCTGATTAAAAAAGAGAATTAGGGAGAAACCAAGATGGTGGCATAGGTAAACACTGGAAATTGCTGCCTCGCACAACCACTTCAAAAATACAACTAAAAGACAAAACAGACATCATCCAGAACCACAGGAAGGCTGGCTGAGTGGAAATTCTACAACTAGAAGGAAACAGAAAAGCACACTGAGACTCAGAGGAGGTGCGGAAGTAAAGTGCAGAGGTACAGCGGCTGGAGCGATCGAGGAAAGGGGCTGGCAACAGAGGACACCGGTGTCTTTTGCAATCGGGAGGGAGGCACAAGCTCCCGATGGCCCTGACTCCAGTTCCGGGCGAGTCTCTGGGGACCCAGACTCATACGGGGAGAAACTGACTGTCTGGCATCGGGCGGAACTCAAGGGAATGTGTGTGTCGGCCCTCCTTCAGATCCTGAACCCTAGCTGTGCAGGTCGTGGCAACCATCAAACCTACACTACAAGAAATGCTAAAGTGATTGCTGTAATGAGAAGAAGAAATAGAGAATCATAGGCATACAGAACTAAAATGGCAATAAATAAGTACCTATCAATAATACATTAAAAGCCCTAGCCAGTCTGGTTCAGTGGATAGAGCGTTGGCCTGTGGACTGAAATGTCCTGGGTTCAATTCCGGTCAAGGGCACATGCCTGGGTTGCAGGCTCAATCCCCAGTAGGGGTCATGCAGGAGGAGCCAGTCAATGATTCTCTCTCATCATTGATGTTTCCATCTCTCTCTCCCTCTCGCTTCCTCCCTGAAATCAATAAAAATATATTAAAAATAATAATAAAATATTAAATGTAAAGAAATGAAATGCTCCAATCAAAAGACATAGGATAGATGAATGGATACAAAGCATGACCCAATTATATGTTGTCTACAAGAGACGCACCTCAGAACAAAAGACTCACACAGGATGAGAATGAAGGGATTGGAAATTTTTTTCCATGCAAATGGAAACAAAAAAACAAGCTGGAGTAGCTGCCAGAAGCAGGTCCACCCTTGCTGCTTGACACAGTCGCTGCAGGGAAGAAACATCTGCACAGCATATGTTTCAAGGGACCTAGCATATATGGCATATATGTTTGCTCCCCCTCTTAGCACTATGTGTTTTAACCAGGACCACCCCCTGAGAAAGGTTGTTTCCCCAGGTGGGGATGTTGGGGATTAACGGGACTAAGGAAGGGAATGAATCAGTAAAACCCCCTAGTGTTACAGAAATACCATGTACTACTTATGAAGAACTTAGACTAAGACTGTTGGCAATAAATTTGGGACTTGTTGGGCCCACATCCTTAGGGGTCTTCCCATCAAAGCCTATACCCCTGGAGACCCACCGACACAGGGCAGTCCCAGAGAAGGCAAGCAGCGGGGCTTGGAGGACATAACCTTTATTGGGTAGGATAATCTCCTTCAGTCACTTCCTTATAGCTTATCAGTAGAGCAGTAGAACAGTGACCTTGGAATAGCCCTTATAGTGGAACACAGAGATTAACCTAGACAAGATTAAAATCAACAGAACTAGATAGAAACAGGATTTTTGGCAAAGGTCAGATAAGAAACTATGGACATGAAACAAGGAACTGTAGAAGGTTAAGGGAGGACCCAAAACATACCATGATGTGACTACTATAGAGGCATGCTTATAGGATCAAATGGTATAAATACAGATATAACAGGAGAATAAAAAGATAACCTGGCTATGCTGATCATCTGAACGCTGCCTGTCATTCCTTCTTCACCGACTCCATCCACACCTTTGGGAACCCCTGGACCTGCTGGGGCTGGACCCAACAAGTAGCAATACTCATATCTGACAAAATAGACTTCAAAAATGAAGGCCATCACAAGAGACAACAAAGGTCACTACATAATACTAAAGGGATTGATCCAACAAGAGGATATAACCCTGGTAAACATACATGCACCCAATATAGGAGAACCTAAGTATATTTAAAAAAAACAACAACTTATAGAGGTCTTTAAGGGAGAGATTGACAACAAAACAGTCATAGTAGGGGAATCTAACACCCCACTGACATCACTGGATAGATCTTCCAGACAAAAAAAATCACCAAGGAAACAGTGACTCTAAAAGACAAACTGGATCAGATGGATTTAATTGACATTTAAAGAACATTTCACCCCAAAGCTGAAGAATATACTTTCTTCTCAAGTGCACATGGGTCATTCACAAAGATAAACCACATGTTAGGACATAAAATAAGTCTCTACAAGTTCAAGATTGAAATCATATCAAGCATCTTCTCACATCACAATGGAATAAAATTAGAAATCAACTACAGTAAAAAACACTCAAAAACATTCAAACACATGGAGTCTAAGTAGCATGTTATTAAACAATAAATGAATTACCAATGAGATCCAGAAAGAAATAAAAAAAAAAAACCTCCCTGGAAACAAATGAAAATAAACACACAACAACCCCAAATCACTGGGACACAGCCAAAAGCAATCCTGAGAGAGAATTTCATAGCACTACAGGCCTACCTCAAAAAAACAAGAAAAATTGGGAGAAACCAAGATGGCGGCATAGGTAAACACTGGAAATTGCTGCCTCCCACAACAACTTCAAAAATACAACGAAAAGACAAAACGGACATCATCCAGAACCACAGGAAGGCTGGCTGAGTGGAAATTCTACAACTAGAAGGAAAGAGAAAAGCACACTGAGACTCAGAGGAGCTGCGGAAGTAAAGTGCAGAGGTACGGAGGCTCGAGCACGCGAGTAAAGGGGCTGGCACCTGAGGACGCGGCTGTCTTTTTGAATTGGGAGGGAGTCACAAGCTCCCGACTGCTCTGAATTCTGGTTCCGGGAAGTCTCTGGGGACCCAGGACTCATACGGGGAGAAACTGGACTGTCTGGCAGCAGGCAGAACTCGGAACTTGAGGGTGGCTTTCCCTCAGAGGTGCTTGCAGCAATTACCGAGACATTGAGATGCGTGGCCCCTTAGGGCAGGGCTGAGGATCAGCCATAGCTGCTTGCTCCGCCCTTTGATTCCCTGAGACACCGCCCCACCCAGGCTGCGGCAGAGGCTTTTGCATATGAATGCCCTGGCCCTTTGCAACCTGAAAATTACCTAACAAATTGCAGCTGGGCCAGACAGACCCAGAACTTCCAAGAGAAGGCCCAAGGCCCCACAGCAGCTTGCATTGCTTCAAGCTGGGCCTCATCTGGGCACCTCCAAACTCCAAAAAAGGAAGGGGAATCTGCAGATCTCTTCGTAGCTCCTGCTGGGTAACCTCAGGCAGAGGCTAAATTAGCACCTCCTTAGAACCAAGAGCCAGTGTACCCAGTGGTCAGAGTGGGACCATCCAGATTACAACTCCTCAGTTCCATAAGGGACACACTCAGGGGGCAGACTCAGTGAGCACCAAAGCCCCACTGAAGCAAGTCTTGCCCCAGAAGGGTGTCTCCAGCACAGAAGTTCTCCCACTGCAGACACAGCTGATTCTCACAGCCAATTGGCATGGAGGTCAATTCCTCCCAGTGATACCTACAACAATCAAGGCTTAACTACAACAAGACTGTGCACAAAGCCCACAAGGGGGTGCACCAAGAGTGTCCACCTCAGGTAACTGGGGAGGCTGAGCCCACTGGGCCCTATAGGACACCTAGCACACAAAACCACTCTACCAACACAGGGAAGCATAAAAAATGCGGAGACAAAGAAACAGGTCACAAATGACAGAAATGGAGGAAAGCAAGTGACTGGATATAGAGTTCAAAACCACGTTTATAAGGTTTTTCAAGAATTTTCTGGAAACCACCGACAAATTTAGTGAGACCCTGGAGGATATGAAAAAAGACCAACTAGAAATTAAGCATACACTGACTGAAATAAAGAATATTATACAGACTCCCAACAGCAGGCCAGAGGATCGCAAGAATCAAGTCAAAGATTTGAAATACGAAGAAACAAAAAATACCCAACTGAAAAAGAAAAAAGAAAAAAGAATCCAAAAATATGAAGGTAGTGTAAGGAACCTTTGGGACAACATCAAGCATACCAACATCAGAATTATAGGGGTACCAGAAGAAGAGAGAGGGCAAGATATTGAAAACCTATTTGAAGAAATAATGACAGAAAACTTCCCCTACCTGGTGAAATAAATAGACTTACAAGTCCAGGAAACACAGAGAATCCCAAACAAAAGGAATCCAAAGAGGACCACACCAAGACACATCATAATTAAAATGCCAAGAGCAAAAGACAAAGAGAGAATCTTAAAAGCAGCAAGAGAAAGACAGTCAGTTACCTACAAGGGAGTACCCATACGACTGTCAGCTGATTTCTCAACAGAAACCATGCAGGCCAGAAGAGAGTGGCAAGAAATATTCAAAGTGATGAATAGCAAGAACCTACAACCGAGATTACTTTATCCAGCAAAGCTATCATTCAGAATTGAAGGTCAGATAGAGAGCTTCACAGATAAGAAAAAGCTAAAGGAGTTCATCACCACCAAGCCAGCATTATATGAAATGCTGAAAGGTGTTCTTTAAGAAGAGGAAGAAGAAAAAGGAACTCTTACCATTTGCCACAGCATGGATGGAACTGGAGAGCATTATGCTAAGTGAAATAAGCCAGTCAGAGAAGGATAAATACCACATGATCTCACTCATTTGTGGAATATAATGAACAACATAAACTGAGGAACAAGGACTGATCCAGAGACGGAGAGGCATTGATTGAACTGTCGGGCCTTGGAGGGAAGGTAGGGGAGGGTGGGGGTAAGGGGGAAAGATCAACCAAAGGACTTATATGCAAGCATATAGGCCTAACCAATGGACACGGACAATGGGGGGGGGGGGGGGGGGGTGAGGGCATGAGCGGGGGGTGGGGGGTAGGGGGTAACGTGGGGATAAGGACACATATGTAATATCTTAATCAATAAAAAATATATTTTAAAAAAAACAAAACAAGAAAAATTAATAATAAACTATTTAGCCCTAAAACTTAAAGAACTAGAAAGAGACCAGTAAGAAAAGCTCAGAGTAAGTAGAAGGAAGGAAATAATAATGATCAGAGGAGAAATAAATGACATAGAGACTAAAAAGAACAATAGAAAAGATCAATGAAACCAAGAGCTAGTTCTTTAAGTACATAAACAAGATTAATGAACTGTTAGCCAACTCATCAAGAAGACAAAGAGCCCTAGCTGTTTGGCTCAGTGGATAGAGTA
>NW_005871233.1:2189007-2218396 GCF_000147115.1 Myotis lucifugus | reverse complement strand
TCTGTCAAGGCACGTACTGTGCAGCTCTCCTGTCGGCCCTGGTCAGGGCTCTGCAGAAGCAACAATCGATGTGTTTCTCGGCCGAACAATATGCTCAATTAATATTTGACAAAGGAGGCAAGAACATACAATGGAGCAAGATAGCCTCTTCAATAAATGGTGTTGGGAAAATTGGACAGATACATGTAAGAAAATGAAACTAGGCCACAACTTACACCATACACAAAAATAAACTCAAAATGGATAAAGGACTTAAATTTACGATGGGAGTCCATAAAAATTCTAGAAGAATCCAAAGGCAACAAAATCTCAGACATATGACGAAGCAATTTCTTCACTGATACAGCTCCTAGGGCACTTGAAACTAAAGAGAAAATGAACAAATGGGACTACATCAAAATAAAAAGCTTCTGCACAGCAAAAGAAACCATCAACAAAACAACAAGAAAGGCCCCTGCGTGGGAAAACATATTTGCCAATGTCATATCTGATAAAGGCCTAATCTCCAAAATTTATAGGGAACTCATACAACTCAACAAAAGGAAGATAAACAATCCAATCAAAAAATGGGCAAAGGATCTAAATAGACACCTTTCAAAAGAGGACATTCAGAAAGCCAAGAGACATATGAAAACATGCTCAAAGTCACTAATCATCCAAGAGATGCAAATCAAAACAACAATGAGGTACCATCTCACACCTGTCAGGCTGGCTATCATTAACAAATCAACAAATGACAAGTGCTGGAGAGGATGTGGAGAAAAAGGAACACTCGTGCACTGCTGGTGGGAATGCAGACTGGTGCAGCCACTATGGAAGACAGTATGGAGTTTCCTCAAAAAACTAAAAATGGCACTCCCATTTGACCCTGTGATCCCACTTCTAGGAATATATCCCAAGAAACCAGAAACACCAATCAGAAAGGATATATGCACCCATATGTTCATAGCAGCACAATTCACCATAGCTAAGATCTGGAAACAGCCTAAGTGCCCATCAGTAGATGAATGGATTAGAAAAATGTGGTATATCTACATGATGGAATACTATGCTGCTGTAAAAAAGAAGGAACTCTTACCATTTGCAATGGCATGGATGGAACTGGAGAGCATTATGCTAAGTGAAATAAGCCAGTCAATGAAAGAAAAATACCACATGATCTCACTCATTCATGGATAATAAAGACCATTATAAACTTATGAACAATAATAGATACAGAGCACCAGCTGCCTCAAACAGATTGTCAAACTGCAGCAGGAAGGCCGGGGAGGGTTGGGGGGCAGGAAGGAGGAGGGTAAGAGATCAACCGAAGGACTTGCATGCATGCATATAAGCATACCCAATGGACATAAGACACTGGGGGGTAGGGGAGGCCAGGGGATTGTCAAGGGCGGGGGGAAAAAAGGAGACATATGTAATACTCTTTGTAATACTTTAAGCAATAAAACAATTAAATAAATAAATAACAAAATAAATAACAGCGACGTGCTTCTCTCACAGTCATGGTCCTCCCTCGTCTCCCCTCTCTCCTCCACTTCCTAAAAAAAAATCAAAGGGAGCCGAAACCGGTTCAGCTCAGTGGATAGAGCGTCGGCCTGTGGACTGAAGGGTCCCAGGTTCGATTCTGGTCAAGGGCATGTACCTTGGTTGCGGGCACATCCCCAGTGGGAGATGTGCAGGAGGCAGCTGATCGATGTTTCTCTCTCATCAATGTTTCTAACTCTCTGTCCCTCTCCCTTCCTCTCTGTAAAAAATCAACAAAATATATTTTTTTAAAAATCAATGGAAAAATATCCTTAGGTAAATCAATGGAAAAATATCCTTGGGTGAGGATTTAAAAAAAAGAGAGAAACAAAGAGAAGACCCAAATAAATAAAATCAGAAACAAAAGCAGAGAAGTAACAACTGACACCAAAGAAATACAAAGGATTGTAATAAGATACTATGAACAATTATATGCCAACAAGCTGGACAATGTGGATGAAATGGACAAATTCCTAGAAAAATACAATCTCCCAAAACGGAATCAGGAAGAATCAGAAAACCTGAATAGGCCAATAACAATAGAGGAAATAGCCCAGCCAGTGTGACTCAGCAGTTGAGCGTCAACCTATGAACAAGGAAGTCAGTTCAATTCCTGTCAGGGCACATGCCGGGTTACAGGCTTCATCTCCAGTGTAGGGCATACTAGAGGCAGGCAATCAATGGTTCTCTGTCATCATTGATGTTTCTATCTCTCTCCCTCCCTCTCCCTTTCTCTCTAAAATATATATAGATATAGATATAGATATAGATATAGATATAGATATAGATATAGATATAGATATAGATACACACTAGAGGCCCAGTGCATGAAATTTATGCATGGGGGGGGTCCCCTCAGCCCAGCCTGCACTCTCTTCAATCCAGGACCCCTCAGGGGATGTCCGACTGCTGGTTTAAGCCTAATCCCAGAGACCAGGCCTAAACTGGCAGTCAGACATCCCTCTCACAATCCTGGACCACTGGCTCCTAATCACTCACCGGCCTGCCTGCCTGGTCATCCCTAACTGCCCCCCCCTGCTGGCCAGGTCGCCCCTAACTGCCCCCTCCCTGTTGTCCTGGTCACTCCTAACTGCTCCCCTGCCAGCCTGTTCACCCCCAACTGCCCCCCTCTGCTGGCCTAGTTGCCTCTAACTGCCCCCCATGCTGGCCTGGTCATCCCCAACTGCCCCCCTGCTGGCCTAGCCGCTCCCACTGCCCCCCTGCCAGCCTAATGGCCCCCAACTGCCCCCCCCCCCGCTGCCGAGAATAGAGAAAACATATCTGAACATAAGAAAGGCCATATATGACAACCTACAACAAACATCATACTCAATGGGCAAAAACTAAAACCATTTCCCCTAAACAGGGACAAAATGTGGATGCCCACTTTCACCACTCTTATTCAACACTAGAGGCCCGGTGCATGAAATTCATGCACAGGTAGGGTCCCTAGGCCTGGCCAGCAATCAGGGCCAATCTGTGGGAAAAACAGTGGGGGAAAAGAGGGGGTTTCCCCGTGGCCCCCCCTCTGGCTGGCCTGGCGCCGCCTGGTCCCCCCAAGTGGCCCTTGCCCCTGCCGCCATCACTGGTTGCCTCCCTCTGCAGGGTGACCAGCAGAGGGCAATCGGGGGACTCCTGCTGGCACCTGCCTTAGCTGGCCTGAGGCCTGCGGGCTGAGGGGCAGCTCCTGCATTGATCATCTGTCCCCTGGTGGTCAGTGCACGTCATAGTGACTGGTCGTTCTGCCGGTCATTCCTCTGTTCAGTCAATTTGCATATTAGGCTTTTATTATATAGGACTAGAGGCCTCTTGCACAAAGAGATTCGTGCAATAGGCCTTCCTTTCCCCTGGCTGCTGGCACCGGTTTGCCTCCGGGATCCGGGGCCCAGGCCTTCGCTCTGGCCGAGTTCCGGCCGGAGCCGGCCCAGAAACATCAGGCCTCGCTGCTCCACCAGCCCCAGAACCGTGAGGCCTCGCTGCTCCACCGGCCCTGGAAACGTCAGGCCTCGCTGCTCCGCCGGCCCCAGGGCCGAGAGGCCTCGCTGCTCCGCTGGCCCCGGAAACGTCAGGCCTCGCTGCTCCGCTGGCCCCGGGGCTGTGAGGCCTCGCTGCTCGCTGGCCTGGGGCCCTCAGGCTTCGCTCCACCGCTTGGAGCCTACGTATGCAAATTAACTGCCATCTTTGTTGGCAGTTAATTTGCATATTGCGCTGATTAGGCAATGGGAGGCGTAGCGAAGGTACGGTCAATTACCATGCTTGTCTATTATTAGATAGGATAGTATTGGAAGTCCTAGCCACAGTGATTAGATAAGAAGAAGAAATAAATTGGAAAGGAGGAAGTAAAACTGTCATTATTCACAGATGGCATGATATTATACATAGAAAACTCTAAAGACTCCACCAAAAAATTACTAGATTTCATAAATGAATTTGGCAATGTAGCAGGATACAAAATCAACACCCAAAAGTCGATGACTATTTTATACATCAATAATGAATTCTCAGCAAGAGAAACTAATCAAACAATCCCATTTACCATTGCAACAAAAAAATTAAGATACTTAGGAATAAACTTAACTAAAGAGGTAAAAGACTTGTACTTGGAAAAGTACAGGACATTGAAGAAAGAGATAGATATAAACAAGTGGAAGAATATACCATGTTCATGGATTGGTAGAATTAACATCATTAAAATGTCCATACTACCCAAAGCAATCTACAGATTAACTGCAATCCCTATTAAAATACTAACAGCATATTTCACAGATCTAGGACAAATACCCCCCCAAAAAATATATGGAACCAAAAAAGACCGTGAATAGCTGCAGCAATCTTGAGAAAGAACAACAAAGTTGAAAAAAAAAAAGAACAATAAAGTTGGAGGGATCACAATACCAGATATGAAGTTACACTACAAAGCCATCATAATCAAAACAGCCTGGTACTGGCACAAGACCAGGCATATAGATCACTGGTATAGAACAGTGACCCAAGAAATCTACCCAAGCCATTGTGCTCAACTAATATTTATCAAAGGAGGCAATATTATACAATGGAGTCAAAACAGTCTCTTCAATAAATGATGCTGGGAAAATTGGACAGATAAATGCAAAAAAATAAAACTAGACCACCAACTTACACCATACACAAGAAGAAACTCAAAGTGATTAATAGACTTAAATGTAAGTCATGAAACCATAAAAATTCTAGAAAAAACCATAGGCAGCAAAATCTCAGACATTTCTCATAGGGATATGTTTACAGATATATCTCTTAGGGCAAAGGAAACTAAGGAGAAAATAAACAAGTGGAACTACATCAAAATAAAAGGCTTCTGCACAGCAAAAGAAACCATCAACAAAATGAAAAGGGAGCCCACTGTATGGGATAACATATAGGCAATGATACACCTGATAAAGGGTTAATATACAAAATATATAAGGAATCCATACAACTTAACGGAAGGAAGACAAACAATCCAATTTGAAAATGGGCAAAGGACCTAAAAAGACACTTCTCCAAAGAGTACATACAGATGGCCAAGAGACATATGAAAATATGCTCAAAGTCACTGATCATCTGAGAGATGCAAATTAAAATGACTATGAGGTATCACCTTAGACCTGTCAGAATGGCTACCATCAACAAATCAACAAATGACAAGTGCTGGAGAGGATGTGGAGAAAAGGGAACCCTAGTACACTGCTGGTGGGAATACAGACTGGTGCAGCCATTATGGAAAACAGTATGGAGTTTCCTCAAAAAATTAAAAATTGAACTGCCATTTGACCCAGTGATCCACTTCTAGGAATATATCCTAAGAAACCCAAAGTACCAATCAGAATGTACGCACCCCTATGTTCTTAGCAGCACAATTTACAATAGCTAAGATCTGGAAACAACCCAAGTGCCCATCAGTAGATGAATGGATAAAAAAGCTGTGGTACATCTACACCATGGAATACTATGCAGCAGTAAAAAAGAAGGATCTCTTATCCTTTGAAACAGCATGGAGGGACCTGGAGAGTAATATGCTATGCAAAATAAGCCAGTCAGAGAAAGACAAGGACCACATGATCTCACTCATATGTGGAATCTAATGAAAAAATAAACTGATAAACACAATAGATACAGAGACACAGAAGCATAGAACAGAATGTGGAATTTAAAAGGGAAGGTGGGTGGGTGGGAAGTAATCAACCAAAGAACTTGTATGCATATATGCATAACCCATGGACACAGACAATAGGGTGGTGAAGGCCCACAGGGAAGGGCTGGGGCAGGCTAGAAGGGGTCAATGGGAGAAAAGGGAGGACATGTGTAGTACTTTCATCAATAAAGATTTTAAAATAAAAAATAAATAAACTGATGAATAAAATAAAATCAGAGGCATGGAAACATGGAACAGACTGAGGAATCTCAGAGGGAAGGGGGGGAGGAGGGGACGGGAAGAGATTAACCAAAGATCTTATATGCATATACCATTACCTATGGACACAGACAAAGGGTGGTGAAGGCCTGATACAGGGCAGGAACTGGGTGGAGGGGACAATGGGGGGAAAAGGAGGATCTGTAATATTCTTAACAATAAAGATTTTTTTAAATAGTAAATGGGATTTTTTTCTTAGTTTCTCTTTCTGATCATTCATTATTGGTGTATAGAAATGCCATCAATATCAGGAAATTAATTTTGTATCCTGCTACTTTGACAAATTCATTATTATACCTAGTGGAGTCTTTCGAGTTTTCTATATACAATATCACGTCATCTGCAAATAATGACAGTTTAACTTCCTCCTGTCCATTTTATTTCTTCTTCTTTATTGATCACTGTGTCTCAAATTTCCAGCACTATGTTAAGTAAGAGTGGTGAAAGCAGGTATCCCTGTCTTGTTCCTGATCTTAAGAGAAATACTTTTAGTTTTTGCCTATTGAGTATGATGTTGGCTGTAGGTTTGTCATGTAAGACCTTTACTAGTATTCCCATTTTAGTGAGAGTTTTTATCATAAATTGGTGCTGAATTTTTTCAAATGCTTTTTCTTCATCTATTGATATGATCATGTGATTTTTATCTTTCATTTTATGTGATGTATCACATTTATTGATTTGAAAATATTATATCAGCCTTGCATCCCCAGAATAAAGCCCACTTGATCATGGTGCATGATCCTTTCTCTCTTTTTTTAAATATATTTTATTGATTTTTTACAGGGAGGGATAAAGAGTTAGAAACATTGATCAGCTGCCATCGATCACCTCCTATTGGGGATGTGCCCGCAACCAAGGTACATGCCCTTGACCAGAATCGAACCTGGGATCTTCTAGTCTGCAGGCCGACGCTCTATCCACTAAGCCAAACCAATTAGGGCAGTGCATGATCTCTTTAATGTATTGCTGGATCTGATTTGCCAATATTGTATTGAGGATTTTAGTATCTATGTTCATCAGGGATACTAATTTTTCTTTCTTTGTAGTGTCTTTATCTGGTTTTGGAATTAGGATAGTGTTGGCCTCATAAAAAGAGCTTGGAAGTCTTCTTTCTTGAATTTTTTTGAATAGTTTGAAAAAGATATGTGTTAGTTCTTCTAACACATGAATGTTTGGTTAAAATAGCCTGTGAAGCTATCCAGTCCTGGACTTTAGTTTGCTGGGAGTTTTTTTTATTACTGTTTCTATTTCATTAGTGTCATTGGTCTATTCAGGTTTTATGATTCTTCCTGATTGAGTTTTAGAGGATTGTATGTTTCTAGGAATTTGTCCATTTCACCCAGGCTGTCGTATGTGTAGGCATATAATTGTTTGTAATATTTTCTTACAATCCTTTGTATTTCTGTGATGTCAGTTGTTACTTTGCCTCTTTCATTTCTGATTTTGTTTATTTGGGTCCTCTTTCTTTATTTCTTGAGTCTGGTTAACGGTTCTTCAATTTTATTTAACCTTTCAATGAACCAGCTCTTGGTTTCATTTATCTTTTGTTTTTGTTTTTTTAGTCTCTATATCATTTATTTCTGCTCTGATCCTTATTATTTCCTTCCTTCTATTTACTCTGGGCTTTTCCTGTTGTTCTTTTTCTAATTCTTTTAGGTGTAAGATTATATTGTTTACTTCAGCTTTTTCTTGCTTCTTGAGGTAGGCCTGTAATGCTATGAATTTCCCTCTCGGGACTGCTTTCACTGTGTCCCATAGATTTGGGTTTGTTGTGCGCTCATTTTCATTTGTTTCCAGGTAATTTTTTATTTCTTCCTTGATCTCATTGGTAACCCATTCATTGCTAATAATATGCTACTTAGCCTCCATGTGTTTGAATGTTTTTGAGTTTTTTTATTATGGTTGATTTCTAGTTTCCTGCCATTGTGATCTGAGAAGATGCTTGATATGATTTCAATCTTCTTGGATTTGTTTACACTCATTCTGTGTCCTAACATGTGGTCTATCTTTGAGAATGTTCCTTGTGCACTTGAGAAGAATGTATATTTTGGTGCTTTGAGATAACATGTCCTGTAAACATCAATTAAATCCATTTGATCTAGTGTGTCATCTAAGGTTACTGTTTCCTTGTTGATTTTTTTGTCTAGAAGATCTATCCATTGATGACAGTGAAATCTCTCACTTAAGTCCACCAAGAGTTTTTTTATATATACACTAGAGGCCCAGTGATTCGTGCACCGGTAGGGTCCCTCGGCCTGGCCTGCACCCTCTCACAATTCGGGACCCCTTGGGGGATGTTGGATAGCTGGTTTCGGCCCCATCCCCGCAGGCCCGATCCAGAGAGGGGGGATCCCAGTGGCCCCAGGCCCGATCCAGACAGGAGGGAACCCAATCATGTGCATTGAGTGTCTGTCCCCAAGTAGTCAGTGTGCATCATAGCAACCAGTCATTAGGTCATTCAGTTGCTTAGGCTTTTATATATATAGATATAGATGTTTCTATGTGGAGTGCATATAATTTTATAAGGGTTATATACTCTGGTTAGATTGATCCCGTTAGTATCATGTAGGTACCTTCTTTGTCTCCTTTATGGACTTTGTTTTCAAGTCTGTTTTGTCCAAAGTAAGTATTGCTACTCCCACTTTTCTTTCATTTCCATTTGCATGGAATATTTTTTTCCATCCCTTCACTTTCATCCTGTGTGAATCTTTTGTTCTGAGGTGGGTCTCTTATAGACATCCTATATGTGGATTATGGTTCCTTATCCATTCAACTACCCTATGTCTTTTGAGTAGAGCACTTAATCCATTTACATTGAAGTTTATTATTGATAGGTATTTATTGCTTTTTTCCCCTTTATGCTTATGTTCCTTTCTCTCCGTGTTTCTTCTTCTTAAAGCAGTCCCTTTAGCCTTTCTTGCAGTTCTGGTTTGGTGGTACTGAACTAATTTTGCCTTCTTTTGTCTGGGAAGCTTTTTATTTCACCTTTGATTTTAAATGATAGCCTTGCTGGATAGAGCCGTCTTGGTTGCAGGTTCCTGCTTTTCATTACTTTGAATACTTCATGCCAATCCCTTCTGGCCTGAAGTTTTTTTGTTGAGAAATCTGCTGACAGCTTTATGGGAGCTCCCTTGTAGCTAACTAACTGTTTCTCTCTTGTTGCCTTTAATATTATCTCTTTAATATTATTGGCCCTAGCTGGGGTACTCAGTAGTTAGAGCATCAGCCAGTTCACTGAAGGGTCACGGGTGTGATTCCCAGTCAAGGGCACATATCTAGGTTGAAGGTTTGATCCCTGGCCCTGGTCAGGGGACATGCAAGAGGCAGCCAATTGATGTGTATCTCTCACATTGATGTTCTCTCTCTCTCTCTCTCTCTCTCTCTCTCTCTCTCTCTCTCTCCCCCACCCTCCCTTACACTCTCTCTAAAAATTAATGGAGCCTGGCCGGTGTTGCTCAGTGGTTGAGTGTCAGCCTATGTATCAGGAGGTCATGATTTGATTCCTGGTCAGGTCACATGCCCAGGTTTTGGGCTTGATCCCCAGTAGGGGTGTGCAGGAGGCAGCCCATCAGTGATTCTCTCTTATCATTGATGTTTCTATTTCTTGCTCCCTCTCCCTTCCTCTCTGAAATCAATAAGAATATTTTTTTAAAAAAGAAGGAAATAATTTTTTTAATTGAGAAATATTCTCAGGTGAGGATCAACAAAAAAAATTCTCTCTTTGTCTTTAACCTCTCTCTCATTTTTAAAAATATTTTTTACTGATTTTTAGAGAGGAACAAATAGGAAGGAAGAAACATTGATGTGAGAGGAAAACATCGATCAACTGTCTCCTGCATGCCCACTACTGGGGATTGAGACCTCAACTTGGGCATTTGCCCTGACTGGGAATAGAACTGGTAACCCTGGCCCCAGCAGCCTTGGACATTTTAATTATTATGTGTCTTGGTGTGGATCTCATTGGGTTCATTTGGTTGGGACTCTCTGTGCTTCTTGAACTTGTGTGACCTTTTTCTTTCCCCAAGTTAGGGAAGTTTTCTGTGATTACTTCTTCAAGCAGATTTAAAATAATAATAATAAAATATATATATAAAAGCCTAATATGCAAATTGTCCCCTCAGGAGTTGGACCAGGAGCTGGGAGTTCAACCGCTCACTATGATGTGCACTGACCACCAGGGGGTGGCACGGAACAAAGGAAGGCCCCAGCCAGCAGCCAGAAGGCCCCAATTGGCCCTGATTGCTGGCCAGGCCTAGGGACCCTACCCATGCATGAATTTTGTGCACTGGGCCTCTAGTAAATTTATAAGTGACATACACTGAGCCCTACTCTGAGCTGTGCACTATGTATTATCTCATATGAGGCATCTCAAGGAATCATCTCAACAGCCCCATTTCACAGATTTAAAAAATGAGGCTTAGCCCTGACCAGTTTGGCTCAGTGGATAGAGCGTCGGCCTGCAGACTAGAAGATCCCAGGTTCAATTCTGGTCAAGGGCATGTACCTTGGTTGCGGGCACATCCCCAGTAGGGGGGTGTGCAGGAGGCAGCTGATCCATGTTTCTAACTCTCTATCCCTTTCCCTTCCTCTCTGTAAAAAAAAAACAAACAAATGAGGCTTAGAAAGGATGCCTGATTATAACAGTGAGGACTGGCTGAGCTAGGATTGGGGTGGGCTGTCTTTGTCCTGCCCACCTACTCACCCTCAGTCCAGCTTCCACCCCTCCCACCTCACCTCCCTCACCTCACCTCCAGCTCACCAGTTGCCTGTTAATTTTTCCTGATCTCCTCATCGATAATGTTCACAATTTTCTGCATTTTGACCTCATCCACAAAGCCATCACCTTTCTGGACACAGAGAGGAAAGAGCACAGACATGTGTGTCTCCCACAATCCAGGACCCCACCACCACCCTCCTGCCCTGTCTGGGACCCTTACTCAGAATCACCTTCTTTGAATGAACCAGTTTCCCATCCACAAACACTTCAAACTCCCCGGTAGCCTGTTCAGATATGTCCTCCTCCTGAGGAGGGAATGTTGAGGGTGGGGGAAGGCTGAGAGCTCCTTCCAAGCCCCTAGGGCTCTTGCAGCACTGGCTACCCCCACCCCCCTGGTAACCAGCACACTCACAAAGTATAGACAATTTGGAAATTGTTGCTCCAGACTCTTTTTCAGTAGAATGTACTGCAGGAAGGAGATGAAATCATGCTGTCACAGGGTCACAGGTCTTTCAGAAATGGGAAACAGGAACTCCTTCCAGACTTCATGTCCCATATTCTCCCCACTTCCAAAGCCAAAAACTACTCACCCGGAGGTTATAGCTTCAGAGGCCACTGAAGGCCAAGGGCAAAAAAAGAGAGGCAGAGAGAGAGACAGAAGACACCACATCAGTCTCTCCCAAGTCCAGAGGGACCCTGTGAACACCTAAGTCAGATCACATCCTTCCCAGCTCAGAACTGTCCCATAGGCCATCCCATTCAGGGCAGAAAACCACATCCCCAAGTCCCACAGGAACTGCTCCCATGTCTCTCTGCCCCATCTCCTCCCTCTCTCCCCTTGCCCACTCTGCCCAGCCACAGGGACCTCCTAGCCTTCCTTCCTGCTCCAAGCATGCCTTGCGCAGAGCCTTTGCACTGGCTGTTCCTTCTACAGAATGCAGTTTCTTGTATCTACATGGTTCCTTCTCTCCCCTCCTTCAGGTCTTTGCTCATATGTCACCTTCTCAGTGATGCCTTCCTGACCACCCCAGTTAAAATTGTGACCTTCCCCCCGCCAGATGCTTTTTGTTCATAGCACTGATCACCTTCTAAGTTATTAAATAATTTGCTCTGGGTCATACTTATTCCACATCAAAATGTTAGCACCACAAGGACAAGAATCTCTGTTTTATTCACTGTGTATCCCTAATGGGTCTGGCACATGGGAGGTGCTTAATAAATGGTTGTTGAATGAATGAAATAATGAATCCATGGAGTCAGAGAAAGATATAGAAAGGAGGAGATGGGAAGAGAAAGAGACAGGGGGAGATGAGGAAGCAGATACGGAGAAAGAGAAAGAGAAATACACACATACAACATGGGGAAAGGAGAAGAGATAGTGAGCTGGGGAGAGAGAGAGCCCCTGGCAGAGACAGAAGAGAGAAAAAGTCGGAGCCATAAGGGGAGAGAACCTCTAGAGCAGAAGAGAGGTATGGGGATTGAATGGAAGAAAAAGCCCCTCCCACGGAGGCACCCAGTCCTGGGTCACAGGAAGGTCAAGGAAGTCACTGCTGTTACTGTTGTCCTTGACACAATAGACACTCCAGACCTGGGGCCAGCCTCCTCTGGCTTTGCACTTGCTGCTTTCCTCCTCCTCCCTACCTTCATCATCCCGACCCCCAGCTCTCCACTTGGCAGCCTCCTTCTCATCACTAAGAAGATGCATTGCAAGTGCCATCTCTTGAGAAAGACTGTCCCTGACCACCCAATCTGAAATCCCCCACCCCTTGTCCCTCAGGGCACACCTTGTCCTGTCTCCCCTGGGAGGAAAGCAGGTGGCTCTGCTCAGCACTCCATCCCCAGCTCAGGCCTGGCCCATGGTGGGCAGGACACTCCAAAATAAGTTAGGAAGGAAGGGCAGGATGGAGGGAAGGAGGAAGGGGGGGCGGGGGAGGGCGGAGAAAACTGAGTCCATGAATGAAGCTTGGAGCCAGGACCCACCTCTGTGGGAAAGAGCAGGAATCTGAACCCAGTGCTCTCTAGCCCCAAAGAGTTGATAGGGGAGCCAAGCTTCCCACCTGGGAACTGGGACTCCCTCCCCTTGCCCTACTTTCCATCCCCAAAGCCCCAGCACTGACCCGTCCCACCCTCTCCCCCTGGAGGAAGGCGGGTGTGGGTGGGACAGCCCCTCACCAGTAGGTCACTCGAATCACAATCCTTTTGTCCACTTGAAAGTACTCGCTGGTGGAGGCGAATGTGTTGGTAGAAATAGGTAAGAAAGTGGCGAACGGGGCGGGCCCCAGGATAGGCATGGAGATGGGTCCGGCCGTGGGATCTGTCAGCTTGGCGGCCGCGGGATCTGCGGTTGGGGAGGAGCTGCGAGTGGGCCCAGATAAATCGGAGGCCGACCGATGGAGAGCAGGAAGGAGCTCCCGGGGGCGCCCGGGCTCCTCGGTGACGGAGGGACCCTGATCCCGCGGCAGAGGGCGCTCGGGAGCAGGCTCCGGGGGCGGACCCGGAGGCGGAGCCGCGCGCAGGAAGGACTCCCAGTCCGGGACCTCAGCCGAGACCGGGACCGCATTCAGGGGCCGGGCTGGAATGGGGGTCCGGACCAGAGTCGGGGTTCGGACCGTAGTCGAGGCCGGGACCGGAGTCCAAGTCCGGACGGAGGCAGGGAGCCGAGCTGAGGTCCGGACCGGAGCCGAGGCAGGGACTGGAGTCGGGGTTCGGACCGGGGCAGGGTCTGGAGTCGGGGTTCGGACCGTAGTCGAGGCCGGGGCCGGAGTCGAGGTCCGGACCTGGGCCGGGGCAGGGACTGGAGTCGAGGTCCGGACCTGGGCCGGGGCAGGGACTGGAGTCGGGGTTCGGACCGGGGCAGGGACTGGAGTCGAGGTTCGGACCGGGGCCGGGGCAGGGACTGGAGTCGAGGTCCGGACCGGGGCCGGGGCAGGGACCGGAGTCGGGGTTCGGAACGGGACCGGGGCAGGGACTGTAGTCGAGGTCCGGGCCGGGGCCGGGGCAGGGACCGGAATTGAGGTCCGGGCCGGGGCCGGGGCAGGGACCCGAGTTGGTGTCTGGACCGGGGTCGAGGCCGGGACCGGAGTCGAGGTCCGGACCGGGGTCGAGGCCGGGACTGGAGTCGGAAACTGGACCGGGACCGAGGCAGGGAACCGAGTCGAGGTCCGGACCGGGGCCGGGACCCGAGTTGGTGTCTGGACCGGGGTCGAGGCCGAGACTGGAGTCGGAAACTGGACCGGGACCGAGGCAGAGAACCGAGTCGAGGTCCGGACCGGGCTCACGGCCTGGAACGGAATCGGAGTCCGGACCAGAGTCGGGGTTCGGACTGCAGTCGAGGCCGGGACCGGAATCGAGGTCCGGGTTGGGGCCGAGGATGGGGCCGGAGTCTGGTTCGAGGGCCTGACCGGGATCGAAGCCCGGACCGAGGCGGGGGTCCGGGCCGGGAAGGGGTGTGAGGCCCGCGCCTGGTGGTTCATGGGGGCCCGGCGGGGGCGGCCCGGGCGGCCCGGTGGGATCCGCCCGCCCTCCTTCCTGGGCCGAGAGCCCCGGGTTCTAGGGGCGCGAGCACAAGGGGCTCTGTTACACCGGGTTCCATCGCCCTGAGGTTCTACCGCTCGGGGCCGGGGACAGGCGGGCCTTTAGGTTCCGGTCATGGTTCCCACCCCCAACCCCCAGCCGCCACGGTAAGGACGCGCCTGCCCCGGTCCCCGCTGCTGGTCCCATTCGCGTGTCCAGTCTGTGCTTCCTGAGCGCCTGCCTGTGCTGGTGCCTCCGGGGACAGAGCCCGACTGGGAAAGCCCTGGCCCAGCAGTCAGGCTCCCGGTCCAGTGGAGGAGACACGGCCATCACCAAACTGACCGGCCGGTGTGGTCAGGACGGAGGCGGGAGGCCCAGGCAGAGGGTCGGAGAGACGGGGAGGGAAGCTCTGGGCCCCGTAGGATCCCAGAGGAGGTGCTAGGACTAGTCTGGGGCCATCAGACGTCGCTCCCTAGGAGGACACCCGAGAAACCTGTAGAATAACAATAACAGATCTTACATTTATATCGTGCTAAGGGCGACACAGGTGCCCACAGCTAGTAGGTGGCAGAGCCAGGATTCAAACGGGAGCTATGGGACTCCGGAGTCCCAGTGAAGAGGAAGAACTCTATTTGCTGTGACTCCTCCAGGGTGGGGTTTTGTCTTGTTCTCTGTTGAATCCTCACTCCTAGAACAAGGCCTGGTGCAGTAGGTGTCCAATAAATATTTGTCCTTTTATTTTAAATTAGTTTAACTTAACACAAGATGTGGAAAAAATAGCACAGAGGCTTCCTGTGTAACCTTCACACATACATAAGTAGCAGCATCTTAGGTAACTACAGGATGTAAAAGCAGGGTGTTGACATTGGTCCCATCGTAGGAGGCCAGGCACAGACCTTATTCAGTTCACCGCAGGGTTTCAAACAGGAGTCCTGATCCACCGTGTTTCCCAATCCCTGAGCCCTTCCTGTGTTAAACCTTGGGCCTGGGTCCAAGGAAGATCAGGAAACACCAATTTTCTGTGATGCTAAGCAAGTCTACCCATCTCTAGACTTCAGTTTGACCCTCTAGGAAATGGGCTTTCTTCTTCTAGATAATACTGAAAACTAACATTTACTAAGTACCTGTTACATGTCAACTTCTGTTATAAATGCTTTGCACTTATTAATACAACCTTCTGATCAGATTCTGTTATCATTCTCATTTTACCGGTAAGGACATTGAAGCACAGAGAGGTGAAATGACTTGCTTGAGTAAGTGATATAACCAAAATCTGAACCCAGGCAGTCTGACTTCTGTGCCTTGTAGCCTTTTAATTTTACTTATTTTTTTTGAGTAATCATTCAGGTTACTTTATGTACTATTGCCATTGTGCTAAATGCAGTAAGTTTTGGCCTTAAAGATTTAAAGCTTGGCTAAAAGAGAAAAAAATTAGAAGTTGCCCCTTGGTGTGGAATGCCTTCTACCTTAGTCCTTTGGGGCTCTGCTTCCTTTAACTGTAAAGTGAGGAGTTTTGACCAGAATAACTTTTCCTTCCCTGTGGGCTCTAATAATCTACGATGGCCTTCCTTGTTCCGGAAGCTGCTACTCTACTTTAAGTTAAACCTTAGCAGCCTGCGAGGCAAAGTCATAGAGCAGGGCCTACTGATTTGGGTAGGGACTCTTCCCTTATGATGGCAAATTAGGGAACTTTGGTCATCCCTGTTTAATAATCCAGCCAGCTCTGTTCCTGTGATGACCAATGGATTTGTATGTTGACAGTGCCAAGACTCTGCCATGGGTGAGGCATCCTTTAGACCAGGAAGCATATCAAAGGGGAATCCATGGGACTCAACTGCCTGCCTTCAGTTTGCATGCAGTCATTGATTTTTTTTTTTAAATGAGTTTTTCCCTTCCAAGATGGGAAAGCACATCTTCCCAGCTTTGCTTTTAAATTGAGTTCTGCTCTCAGCAGACTGTTCAAGGCAGCAAGGACTCTGCCTCTGAACTTCAAGAGTGGTCTCAGAAGGAATCATGGGCTGGTGTTGATGTCTGTTTTTAATCTCAATTTTAAAAGTATTTTATAGCCGAAACTGGTTTGGCTCAGTGGATGGAGCGTCGGCCTGCGGACTGAAGGGTCCCAGGTTTGATTCCGGTCGGGGGCATGTACCTGAGTTGCGGGCACATCCTCAGTGGGATATGTGCAGGAGGCAGCTGATCGATGTTTCTCTCCCATCGATGTTTCTAACTATCTCTCTCTCTCCCTTCTTCTCTGTAAAAAATCAATAAAATATATTTTTTTTAAAAAGTATTTTATAATAGGATTTTGTTTTAATGTCCATTAGTTCTTTGATGATAGTTATTCCTTATGACACAGAAATTCAATATAGTGAAACTTGAATTTATAGGTATTTATTCAATCTATGGTATCTGTTGACTGAATTAAAGGAATAAGCAGATCTCTTGGCTGATGTTCTAATAAAATGACTCCTTCATTTGCTGCTGTATTCCACTTGTTACTTTTCTCTGTTCTTACTTCTTCAGTTCCTATAATTTTGCTCATTTCCAAAGGCCCATGCCTACTACCTGCTAGACAATGCGGGGAAGGAGGATTGGCAGAAATTGGCTGATATAGGCTTGTTATTTTTCAGGGTAGTAGAAGTAATAGCAGCAGTAGTGGTGGTGGTGGTGGTAGTAGTAGTAGTAGTAGTAGAAATGTGCAACTGTCTTAGGATACTCCCAAAATTAAGGAAGATTCCCCCCTCCCCTGTTGGATCTTACTTATCTTACTTAGCCTTGTTCCATCTCATTTGGAAGGAAATTTGAGGACCTGGAGAGGCAGAGACAAATCAAAGCATTTGCACGTCCCGTTTATTCCACATACAAAACAGTACCATCAACATTCAGTCACTGCCAGTCCTGCTTCAAGGAACGGATTCTTCATCTGAATGACACCCATGACCCATCTTATTCGGTTTTGTTTTGTTTTGTTTGTTGTTTTTTCAGTAATTTGACATCAAGAGAAGGGTCTGTCTGTATCCAACAGTCTGGATAGTTTGCCTTCCAAAGGAAGAAGGCACTTCAGTGTTGGAGACTGATTGCAAAATCCCCCAACCATCCCCCACCCATGCCCTTGAATGTGACTATATTCCTTCCCGCATCAAGCGGTGGAGTGGCTCAGTTGGTTGAGCATCCTACCGTGCACCAAAAAGGTCACCGGTTCCATTCCTGGTCAGGACACATACCCAGGTTGTGGGTTCAATCCCTGGTGGGGGTGCATATGGGAGGCAACCAGTCATTGCTTCTGAAATTCTCATAGATGTTTCTCACTACGATCTCTCTCTCTCTCTCTCTCTCTCTCTCTCTCTCTCTCTCTCTCTTCCTCTCTCTCTAAAGTCAATAAAAATATATTAAAAGAAAAAAAGAGATGGAGTCCATTTCCCCACTTCCAGAACCTGGGCTGGCCTTGTGACTTGCTTTGGCCACTAGGATAAGGGGGAAGTGACATGTTCAATGCCATCCACTGTCTCTAGGATCCCTGCCTCAGCCATGAGAATAAGCCAGGGCCAGCCTTCTGGAAGATGAAAAGCCAGGTAGAGCAGAGCAAGCAGCACAGCCAGCCCCCAGCCCACCCCTGAGCTTACTACACCCACATTCGTGAGCCCCTCCCAGATCAGCACAGCACAGAGCAACAGAACCCCAGCCAATCTGTAAACGGGGCACCAAAAATAAATGTTCAGTGTTTTATGCCACTGAGCTTATGCAGCATTATCAGGGCAATAGATAACTGATACAACTGGCCATATTTTTAAATATATTTTTATTGATTTCAGAGAGAAAGGGGATTGAGCCCGCAACCTGGGCATGTGCCGTTGACCAGAATTGAACCCGGGCCCCTTCAGTCCACAGGCCATCGCTCTATCCCCTGAGCCAAACCAGCTAGGGCACTGGTCATATTTTTTAAAAAACATTTTTGTTAAATGTAACACAAATGCAGAAAATTGCATAAAATAATTTATATAACATTAGGCAAATATCCCTGTAACCACTACCCATATCAAAAGACAGATACTATCAAACTATACTACAAAGCCATTATAACCAAAACAGCCTGGTATTGGCACAAAAACAGGCATAGACCAATGGATCATAATAGAGACTCCAGAATTGACCCACACCATTACAGGCAATTAATATTTGACAAAGG
This sequence comes from Myotis lucifugus, assembly GCF_000147115.1. NCBI lineage: Eukaryota > Metazoa > Chordata > Mammalia > Chiroptera > Vespertilionidae > Myotis > Myotis lucifugus. The sequence goes on along the minus strand of NW_005871233.1, from coordinate 2,200,027 downwards.
AGACAAGAATATACAATGGAGTAAAGGCAGTCTCTGCAACAAATGGTGCTGGGAAAACTGGACAGACACATGCAAAAAGTTGAAACTAGACCACCAATTTATACCATACACAAGAAGAAACTCAAGGTAGATAAAAGAGTTAAATGTAAGGCAAGAACCCATAAAAATCTTAGAGGAGCCCTAGCCGGTTTGGCTCAGTGGATAGAGAGCATCGGCCTGCGGACTGAAAGGTCCCAGGTTCGATTCCGGTCAGGGGCATGTGCCATGGTTGCGGGCACATCCCCAGTAGGAGGTGTGCAGGAGGCAGCTGATGAGTGTTTCTCTCTCATCGATGTTTCTGACTCTCTATCCCTCTCCCTTCCTCTTTGTAAAAAAATCAATAAAATATATTTTTTAAAAATCTTAAAGAAGAACATAGGCAGTAAAATCTCAGACATCTCACATAGCACATGTTTACAGATACATCTCCTAGGGCAGTGATGGCGAACCTTTTGAGCTCGGAGTGTCAGCATTTTGAAAAACCCTAACTTAACTCTGGTGCCATGTCACATATAGAAATTTTTTGATATTTGCAACCATAGTAAAACAAAGACTTATTTTTTGATATTTATTTTATATATTTAAATGCCATTTAACAAAGAAAAATCAACCAAAAAAATGAGTTCGCGTGTCACCTCTGACACACGTGTCATAGGTTCGCCATCGCTCCTAGGGCAAAAGAATCTAAGGAGAAAATAAACAAATGGGACTACATAAAAATAAAAAGCTGCACAGCAAAAGGAACCACCATCAAAATGAAAAGGAACCTACTATAGGGAAGAACATATTTGCCAATGATATATTTGATAAGAGGTTATTATCCAAAATATATAAAGTACTCATACAACTCAACAAAAGGAAGACAAACAATTAACAAATGGGCAAAGGATCTAAAAAGACACTTCTCCATAGAGGACATACAGATGGCCAACAGATATATGTAAAAATGTTCAAAGCCACTGATCATCAGAGAGCTGCAAATTAAAATGACTATGAGGTATCACCTTAGACCTGTCAGAATGGCTACCATCAACAAATCAACAAATGACAAGGGCTGGCGAGGATGTGGAGAAAAGGGAACACTAGTTCACTGCCGGTGGGAATGCAGATTGGTACAGCTATTATGGAAAACAGTATGAAGTTTCCTCAAAAAATTAAAAATGGAACTTCCGTTTGACCCAGCTATCCTACTTCTGGGAATATTTCCTAAAAACCCCAAAACATCAATCAGAAAGAATATGTGCACTCCTATGCTCATAGCAGCATTATTTACAATAGCTAAGATTTGAAAACAGCCCAAGTGCCCATGAGTAGATGAATGGATAAAAAGGCTGTGGGAGCCCTAGCCAGTTTGGCTCAATGGATAGAGCATCAGCCTGCGGACTAAAGGGTCTCAGATGGAATCTTTAGGGTTTTGTATGTATAATATCATGTCGTCTGCAAATAAGGACAGTTTTACTTCCTCTTTTCCAATTTGGATGCCTTTTATTTCTTCTTCCTGCCTAATTGCAATGGCTAATACTTCCAGTACTATGTTGAACAGCAGTGGTGAGAGGGGGCATCCCTGTCTTGTTCCTGTTCTTAGGAGAAATGGTGTTAGTTTTTGTCCATTGAGTATGATGTTGGCTGTGGGCTTGTCATATATGGCTTTTATGTTGAGGTATGATCCTTCTATTCCCACCTTGCTGAGAGTTTTTATCAAAAACGGGTGTTGGATTTTGTCAAATGCTTTTTCTGCATCAATTGATATGACTATGTGGTTTTTTTTCTTTCAATTTGTTTATGTGATATATCACGTTTATTGATTTGCGGATATTGTACCATCCTTGCATCCCTGGGATAAATCCTACTTGGTCATGGTGTATGATCTTTCTGATGTACTGCTGGATCCGATTTGCTAAGATTTTGTTGAGGATTTTGGCATCTATGTTCATGAGGGATATTAGCCTGTAGTTCTCTTTCATTGTGTTGTCTTTACCTGGTTTTGGTATTAGGGTGATGCTGGCTTCATAGAATGAGCTTGGAAGTGTTCCTTCCCCTTGAATTTTTTGTAGCAGTCTGAGGAGGATAGGTTTTAGTTCTTCCTTGAATGTTTGGTAAAACTCCCCTGTGAAGCCGTCTGGTCCTGGGCTTTTGTTTGCTGGAAGCTTTTTGATGTCTGCTTCAATTTCTTCCATAGTTATTGGCCTATTGAGATTCTTAGATTCTTCCTGATTGAGTTTTGGAATGTTGTATTTTTCTAGGAATTTGTCCATTTCCTCCAGGTTGTCTAGTTTGTTGGAGTAGAGTTGTCCATAGTATTTTTTAACAATCATTTGTATTTCTGTGGGGTCCGTTGTTATTTCGCCTCTATCATTTCTGGTTTTGTTTATTTGGGTCCTCTCTCTTTGCTTCTTGGTGAGCCTGGCTAGAGGTTCATCAATCTTGTTTATCCTTTCAAAGAACCAGCTCTTGGTTTCATTGATTTTATGTATTGTTCTTTTGGTCTCTATGTCATTTATTTCTGCTCTAATCTTTATTATCTCCTTCCTTCTGCTCACTTTGGGGTTTTCTTGTTGCTCCCTTTCTAATTCTTTGAAATGTAGAGTTAGATGATTTACTACCATTTTTTCTTGTTTTTTGAGATAGGCCTGTAGAGCTATAAACTTCTCTCTCAGGACTGCTTTCATTGTGTCCCATAGGTTTTGGATTGTTGTGTTTTCATTGTCATTAGTTTCCAGGATGTTTTTAACTTCTTCTTTGATCTCATTGGTAACCTAATCATTATTTAATAACATGCTATTCAGCTTCCAAGTGTTTGAGTATTTTGGGTTGTTTTTTTTGTAGTTTATTTCTAATATTATGCCATCGTGGTCTGAGAAGATGCTTGGTATGATTTCAATCTTCTTGAATTTGAGGAGGCTTTGTTTGTGACCCAATATGTGGTCTATTTTTGAATATGTCCTATGAGCACTTGAGTAGAATGTATATTCCATGGCTTTGGGGTGAAGTGTTCTGAAGATGTCAATTAAGTCCATCTGATCTAGTGAGTCATTTAGGATTGCTGTTTCTTTGCTGATTGTTTGTCTAGAGGACTTATCCAGTGATGTCAGTGGTGTATTAAAGTCACCTACTATGATTGTATTGTTGTCAATCTCTCCTTTGATATCTTCCAGGAGTTTTATGTATTTGGGTGCTCCTGCATTGGGTGCATATATGTTTATCAGGGTTATATCTTCTTGTTGTATTAATCCCTTTAGTATTTTAAAGTGGCCTTCCTTATCTCTTGTTATGGCCTTCACTTTGAGGCCTATTTTGTCTGATATAAGTATTGCTACCCCAGCTTTTTTTTCATTTCCATTTGCCTGAAAGATATTTTTCCATCCCTTCACTTTCAGTCTGTGTGAGTCCCTTCTAATGAGGTGGGTCTCTTGTAGACAGCAAATGTATGGGTCATGTTTTTTTATCCATTCAGCCACTCGATGTCTTTTGGTTGGAGCATTTAGTCCATTTACGTTTAAAGTTATTATTGAAAGATACTTGTTTGTAGCCATTTCTATTTTTGTGGCTGTTTTCATTCTGAGCTTGCTATTTCTTCTTTTTACACCAGTCCCTTTAGCATTTCTTGCATTGCTGGCTTGGTGGTGATAAACTCCCTTAGCCTTTTTTTGTCTGTGAAGCTTCTTATTTCCCCTTCTATTTTGAATGATAGCCTTGCTGGATAGAGTATTCTTGGATTCAGTCCTTTGCTTTGCATCACTTTGTAAATTTCCGTCCATTCTTTTCTGGCCTGATGTGTTTCTGTTGAGAAATCATTTGATAATCTAATGGGAGATCCCTTGTATGTAACTTTCCGTCTCTCTCTCTTGCAGCCTTTAAGATTCTCTCTTTGATCAACCGAAGGTCTTGTATGCATGCATATAAGCATAACTAATGGACATAAGACACTGGGGGGGTAAGGAAGGGCAGGGGATTGTCAAGGGGGGGGGGGGAAGGACACATATGTAATACCCTTTGTAATACTTTTAGCAAAAAGATAAAAATTAAAATTAAAAAAAAAAAAAGATTCTCTCTTTGTCCTGAACATTTGCCATGGTAATTATGATGTGTCTTGGTGTGGGTCTTTTCGGGTTCGCCTTGTTTGGGACTCTGTGCTTGTGTGACTTTTTTCTTCCCCACCTCAGGGAAGTTTTCTGATATTATTTCTTCAAATAGGTTTTCTAAGTCTTGTTCCTCTTTCTGTTGTTCTGGCACCCTTATTATTCATATGTTGTTTCGTTTCATGTTGTCCCATAGCTCCCTTAGGCTCTCCTCCTATCTTTTAATTTTTTTCTCCAATTGCTGTTCAGTTTGGGTGTGTTTTATTTCCCTGTCTTCTATTTTGCTAATTCAGTCCTCCGCTTCTCCTAGTCTACTGTTGAAACTTTCAATGGTGTTTTTTATTGCAGCTATATCACTCTTCATTTCTTCTTGGTTCTTACATAATTTATTGATTTTTTTCATCTGTTTCTTCTTGCTTCTTGCATAAGTTGTTAATTTTTTCCTCCATCCGGTTTATGCATTCTAGGACCCTTAATCTGAATTCTTTTTCTGTCATGCTGCATGCCTCTGTTTCACTTAGCTGCTTTTCTGGTGAGTCCTCCTTTTCTTTCCTTTGGGGGTTTCTTTGTCTACCCATGTTTGATCTCACGGACATATCTAGACGTTCAGTGGCTGCTCCCTGGGTGGCAGTGGCTCCTCGGGCTGCGGTTGCTCCTCGGGCGGTTGTGGTAGCAGCTGCTCCTCAGTTGGCAGCAGCTCCTGTTCACCACTGTGGTGGCTCCTCTGGCTGGTGGGGGGAGACTTCACACACAGCTAATGTTTCTCAGACAGAGGGTGTGGTGATCAGGAGGCTGCTGTTCCTTTGGGTCTCAGATTCTATTCCAGTCAAGGGCACATGCCTGGGTTGCAGGCTCGATCCTCAGTGGAGGTGTGCAGTAGGCAGTCGATCAATGATTCTCATCATTGATGTTTCTATCTCTCCCTCTCCCTTCCTTTCTGAAATCAATAAAAATATAGTTTTTTTAAAAAACTGTGGGACATTTACACTATGGAATACTATGCAGCTGTAAAAAAGAGGGATCTCTTACCCTTTGGGACAGCTTGGATGGACCTGGAAAGGATTATGCTAAGTGAAATAAGCCGATCTGAGAAAAACAAATATCACATGATCTCACTTGTTTGTGGTATCTAATGAACAAAATGAATTGACCAATAAAATAAAACCCCAAGCATGTAGGCATGGACCACACAGACATACCTTGATGTGGGATTGGGGGGATGAGAAGAGATAAACCAAAGGACTTATATATACACTAGAGGCCCGGTGCACAAAATTTGGGGGGAGGGGGAGAGAGAAATATTAATGTAAGGCCTGCACCCTCTGCAATCTGGGACCCCTTGGGTAAACAGCCCAAGTGCCCATCAGTAGATGAATGGATAAAAAGCCCAGGCCTAAACCCGTAGTCGGACATCCCTCTCACAATCCGGGACTGCTAGCTCCTAACTGCTCGCCTGCCTGCCTGCCTAATTGCCCCTAACCCCTTCTGTCTGCCAGCCTGATCCCCCCTAACCACTCCCCTGACAGCCTGATTGACACCTAACTGCTCCCCTGCGGGCCTGATCGCCCCCAACTGCCCTCCCCTACTGGCCTGATCTCACCCCCAACTGCCCTCCCCTACTGGCCTGGTCGCCCCCAACTGCCCTCCCCACCGGCCTGATCACCCTCAACTGCCCCCTTTGTCAGCCTGCTTGCCCCCAACTGCCCTCCCCTGCCGGCCATCTTGTGGTGGCCATCTTGTGATGATGTCGCATGAGGGCATGATGCCACCTACGCTTTTATTATATAGGATGTGCAACAGGATAGTGAACACCTGGGGGCATGTAGGGGCTGGGAGGAAGGGAAGTAAAGGGGGGGATGGGAGATAGATATCTGTAATACTATAATAATATATATATTTTTTTAAATTTTTTTAAAGCAGATGCTTCCTTTAATCCTTCTGCACACACCCTCCCAAAATTCCTCATGCTACCCGACCACGTCCACATTATGCTTTTATGGTAATCACATCATTACTTTTTTTTCCGAAATATTTTTACTGATTTTAGAGAGGAGATGGGGGATAGACAGAAACATCAATCAGCTTCCCCATGCACACCCCCTACTGGGAATCAGGCCTGCAACCCAGGCATGTGCGGTAACCTCTTGGTACATGGGACGACCCTCAACCGAGAGCAACATGGGCCAGGGTGCACTGTTACTTATCTTAGTTTTCCGGTTTATCTTTTTTTGTTGTTAATCCTCACCTGAGGATATTTTTTCCATTTTCAGAGACTGGAAGGGAGGGAGGGGGAGAGAGAAATATTAATGTAAGACACATTGACTGGTTGCCTCCAGCAGGCAAATTGGGATTGGGGAGCAAACCCACAACCCAAGTATGTACCCTTGACCAGGAATCAAACCCACAACCCTTTGGTATGCAGGCCAACACTCTAACCACTGAGTCACACCAGCCAGGGCTTTTCCTTTATAGATTTACCCTTCATTCCTTTTCCTCCCTTGATAGCTTTTTTAAAATTATTGATTTTGTCTGAGAGAGAGGTACAGAAGGAAACATTAATGTGAGGAAAATTTATTGGTTGCCTCCCCCATGGTCCTGACCAGGAATCGAACCCAAGACCCTTCCAGGCACAGAATGATGCTCCAACCAACTGAGCCACACTGTCCCAGGCAATTGGTTTTTTTTTTTTTTATAATTTTATTGATTTCAGAGAGAAAGGAACAGGGAGAGAAACACCAATGATGAAAGAGAATCATTGATCAGCTGCTTCCTGCACACCCCACACTGGGGATCGAGCCCACAAACCAGGCATGTGCCCTGACTGGGAATCAAACCGGACCTCCTGGTTCATAGGTCGACACTCAACCACTGAGCTGCACCAGCTGGGCTGCTTTCTTTTTTATAAAACAACTTTATTAAGGTATAATTTACAGGCCATAAAATTAACCTGTTTTAAGTGTATAGCTCAAAGATTTTAAGTAAATCAGCCAAGTTGTGCACCATCACCATGATCGTTTTTTATAATATTTCTATCAGCCCAGTAAGATTCCTCCTTCCTAGTTGATTTCCTGTCCCTCTCCCAAGCACTAACCTATAGATTTGCCTCTTCTGTGTGTGTGTGTGGGTGTGTGTGTATATATATATTTTATATATATATATATATATATATATGCAATATGCAAATTCGCCAGGACACCGTAACAGTCACGACCGGCTCAGGAAGAGGCTGCACGTGCAGATGGGTGGGAGGGGACTGTGTGTGCAGTGAGGCAAGCCACGGATGGCGCAGGCCCGGAGACAGGGGGGCCTGCCCAAGCTGCCATGGTGGCTTGGGCAGGTCCGGAGCAGAGACAGAAATGGGGGGGGGGGGCAGCCCAAGCCGCTATGGCATGACTGGAGCAGGCCCGGAGTGGAGATACAGACAGGGGGGCCAGCCCAAGCCGCCATGGCACAACTGGAGCAGGCTAGGAGCGGAGACAGAGACGGGGGGCCAGCCCAAGCCACAGCACGCCAGCAGTCCCACCTCTGCACATGAGCTGCAGAGGAAACACCTTTTCTTACTGCTCACTGGCTAAGTTCCCTGTACACAACTCGCAGTGTTCTTGGTAACTTGGGTAATAAGAATCCAAGAAGGTGATCTAGGGTTTTTCCACCTCACTCCTGGAGGAAAAAATGAAGGTCCGCTGCTGGAGGGGCTAGTAAATGTCATATCCTGCCCTAGCCGGTTTGGCTCAGTGGATAATGCCTCAGCCTGCTGACCGTAGGGTCCAGGTTCAATTCTAATCAAGGGCATGTACCTAGGCTGCAGGCTCCTCCCTGGCCAGGGCCCAGGTCAGGGCTCATGCAGGAGGCAACCAATAGAAGTGTCCCTCTCACATTGATATTTCTCTCACTCTCTCTTCCACGCTCTCTAAAAATCAATGGAAAAATATCCTCAGGTGAGGATAAAAAAAAAAAAAAAGAAATGTCATATCCTATGAAAGAGACATCTTGAAAATGCCTGAAGTTGTCATGTTTTCATGGTGAAGGGACTAGAGTCCATGTTGATGAAAACACCTTGGTGGCTGCAGCAGTTGGCAGTGGCAGCAGCAGTGGGGTGATGGGAGTGGCGCCTTCCCCTGATTAGCCCGGTTGCCTCCCGCAGAGGACATCCCCTGAAGGCTCCTGGACTGTGAGAGGGGGCAGGCTGAGCTAAGGGACCCCCCCCCCCAGCACACGAATTTCATGCACCGGGCCTCTAGTTTCATATAAATGGAATCATGTGCCCTAGCCAATTTTGCTCAGTGGCTAGAGCATAGGCCTATGGACTGAAGGGTCCCAGGTTCAATTCTGGTCAAGGGCACATGCCCAGGTTGAGGGCTCGATCTCCAGTAGGAGTGTACAGGAAGCAGCCGATCAATGATTCTCATCATTGATGTTTCTAGCTCTCTGTCCCTCTCTCTTCCTCTCTGAAATCAGTAAAAATATATTTTAAAAAATAAAAAATAAGTAAATGGAATCATGTGACCAGCACCTTGTATTTAGTGTGTTTGCACGAGGTAGCATGTATGATACTTCACTCCTTTTTATGGCTGAATAATATTCCACTGTACAGATAGACTGTATTCTGTTTATCTACTCATCAGTTGATAGCTACTTGGGTGGTTTCCACATTTTGGCAATTCTGAATAATGCTGCTGTGAACATGTACATCCAAGTTTTTGTATGTATATATATTTTTTCCTCTTGGGTAGATACCTAGAAGTAAAGGTGCTGGGTAATATGGTAATTCTGTTTCATTTTTTTTTTTCAATCCTCACTCAAGGATATTTTTCCATTGATTTTTAGAGAGAATGGAATAGAGTGGGAAACAGAGAGAAATATAAATGTGAAAGAAACACATCGATTGGTTACCTCCTGCATACACCCTGACCACAGCCCAGGCTGGGGAGAAGCCTGCAACTGAGGTACATGCCCTTGACCAGAATCAAACCCCTTCGGTCTGCAGGCTGACGCTCTATCCACAGAGCCAAACCGGCTAGGGCTATGTCTAATTTTTTGTAAAAAACTGCCAAACTGTTTTCTAAGGGGCTTCACCATTGTACATTCCACCAGCAGTGTCTGACAGTCTCCTTTTTTCCAAATCCTTGCCAACACTTGTTTTTGTCTGTCATTGTGATTACAATCATTCTAATGGATAGGAAGTGAAATGCTAATTATTTCTTGAAGAAGCCAACCATGTATCCCATAGAATCCCCCGTCTGGATTTTGCTCATCCCCATTGTATCATAAAATATCCTGTATCCCCTGAATTTCCTGTTAATTAGTATTCAGTTGAATGGTATCAAATTGCCAATATCCAACATTTTTAATCTGAGCAGATCTTAGTGCACCTCCCTTAGAGACAACAGAAGGAATCGGTCTGCTATTCTATCTGATACCAGTAAGAAAGAAAACGTTGTTAACTGGTGATGTCACAGGGGATCCTTCCTGAGGTTTTCCAAAACAATAATATGTATACATGGGGAAACTTCTTAAATAGAATAGAACAAAGGAATACACAGAGAAAAGGCAGTCTCCCCAGAAATTCTTGTACATCATGGTGGGAGTGTGGACTGAGGAAGCAATCTGTGAATACTTGGTGAAATTGGTAGCTGTGACCTATAACCAGGCAATCTCTCTCCTGGGGATATATCTATGGCAGATTCTATTCCATTCAAACCATTCACTTCCCTACCTCACAAGAGAATTTACTTACTGCCCCATAGATACCAAGCTTAGCTATGTGACTTCCCTCACTCAATAAAATGTGAGAAGTGTTAGGAGCCTCAGCACATGGTCTACTATTTCCTTTCCCATAGGGCCCAGAAATGTGTCAGATAGAGGCTGCCTCAGCCCCAGAGTGAAAACAAAGTGGAGCAGCCCCAACACCAGATACAAAACACAAAGTCTGATGCATCAAAGCTGATCAAAGTAAGAGTCAGAAGTCTCTGGAGAAGTGGAAAGAAAAAAACTCAATGATATAAATAACCATTATGTACGTCCAGCTGTAAAATTCTCCCAGCCACCCCTTCCAGGTTGAACTCCGAAGTGTCAGGCAGAGATTGGTTGGGCACCATCAAGTAAATACAAAAATATCCAGGCTCTGTCTCCGGGCGCTGATGGAGAAGGAGCAGGTCAGGCCTAGAAACAAAATCAGTATGAGGCATTAGAAAGACTGTCCTGCTCCTCTCCCTCTCCCCAGTGAGGGGAAATCAGTGGAGAAGTCTGCCTGAGGTCCCCACTGTGACCTCTTCAAGCCCACAGACCTTCAAAGAGAAGGTAGCAAGCAGCTCAAAAGGGCAGCACGAACTAAACTGAGTCAGAACTGAAAAGTGGGTTACGGACCTTCCAAAGACTCTCTCCTTATTTATAGACAGGGTAAAGGAGAGCTACAGGCCAAGTGTGGGCTGCCCCCACCCAGCCTGTGCAATGTTTGCAAAGGGAGTAAACGGGGTAGCTACCTCCCCAGCACAGACCGAAGGAGCAGATAAGACGTAAATCTCACTAGAGTCTCCATCTTCGGGGCGATTCCAATCTACTGACGGGCTGCCAGGAAAACAAAACAAAACATAAACAAAAACAAACAAAAAAAGACCTAGGCTCTTTAAATTCTCACATCTTGTTTTCCTCACCCACCACGGAGGGGAAGCCAAAGCCAACTAGGAACTGTGAGCGGACCCAATCAGACAAGGGCTGGAGCCCGGAAGGCCCATCAAGGAATCAAGCCAATCGCACAATGGAGATGGACGCCAGCTGCCCAGAGGAACAAGGCATCCCGTTGTGGCCCAGCCGCTCACCTCGGGTCATCCCCGGGCCTCTCCTGCGTCCTCAGGTTGTTGAGTGCATCTGGGAGCGCAAAGACGGATGGATCCGGGGTACCC
>NW_005871233.1:2185488-2187949 GCF_000147115.1 Myotis lucifugus | reverse complement strand
CTTCCCCTTTGGACTGATACCCCCATGAAGGCAGGGCCCAGAGCTGCCCTTGTCCACTGCTGTGGTCCCTAGTATCACACCAGCCCAGAATGAATACTCAGTGTTTTGGTGAGAATTAGTTATAATAAAAAATGCACCAAGCTCTTTACATTCATATTAAAACTTTTAGCACCTAGTTCAAATCAGGTCTCTCCACTGCTCAGACATCTCCTGTGGCTCTATCTTTTTCTGGATGAAACCAGAATCCTCCCCCGTGGCCCAGGAAATTCCATAGGATCTGTCCTGGTCACCTCCCTGACCTCATCTCTCACTCACTGCTTCAACCACACTGGCTTCCCTGAGATCCTCAACACACCTGGCACATTCCTAACTCAGGGCCTTTACAACTTGCTGTTCCCTCTGCCTGGAACATAATCTTTCCCCAGATCCCACATTGCTCCCTCCCTCACTACCTTCAGAAGGTCTTCCCTAACCATTCTAGCTAAAATGTCAACCGGCCTCCACCCCATATATACTCCCCATTCCCTTTCTGGCTTTATTTTTCTTATTTTTATCACCGTCTAACCTCGCACACATTTAGTTATTTATCTTGTTTATCTGCCCCATCAGCTCTATGAGGGCAGGGGCTTTGGTTTCATTCCCAGTGCCTAGAACAGTGATGGCGAACCTATAACATGCGTGTCACACGAACTCATTTTTTTGGTTGATTTTTCTTTGTTAAATGGCATTTAAATATATAAAATATCAAAAATATAAATCTTTGTTTTACTATGGTTGCAAATATCAAAAAATTTCTATATGTGACACGGCACCAGAGTTAAGTTAGGGTTTTTCAAAATGCTGACACGCCGAGCTCAAAAGGTTCGCCATCACTGGCCTAGAACAAAGTCTAGCACATTGTAGATGCTCAATAAATATTTATGAGATAGGAATATTACCTGACCCATTTGACAAAAGAACAAACTGAGGCTGGGAAGAGGGGCACTTCTCCAGGCCCTGGGGCTAAAGAAGGCAAAGGCAGGGTTCTCACCCGGGACTGTCTGGACCAAGCCCTGCTCTTGCACACTGACCATGCAGTGACCCTCACCCTCATCCCTGATGTTCTGATCTCCCCACCTCACCGTTTTGGCATGGCTGCAGGCTGCACCGGTCGACCCTCTTCTCACAGTTGGAGCCTTGGAAACCAGGTGGGCAGTGGCAGATGTAGGCAGAATCCGGGTCTGTACCTCCCACACACAAGCCACCATTGAAACAAGGTCCATCCGCACATGTCACCCCACTCACCTCACATTGCAACCCATAAAACCCACGGGGACAGGCACATTCGAAGGATCCGGGTGTCTCCTGGGCAGGGGCAAGAGGACTTTAGATTGAGGTCTCCTTGGAGCAAAATCCCATCCCCTTCCTTAGTCTTGACCCTGGGGGCTGCTCCTTGTCAGGACTCACCTCCCAGCATGCAGGGGCCTCACCTAGAAAGCCCTCCCAAGACAACCCCTCCCTCTCCTCTATGCTTCTGGGTCTGCCCATCCAGCCCACAGGGAAGAGGCTCTGGAGGCCCTGAGAGCGCCCATTCCCACCTCTACCCCTTTGCCTACCAAATGCTGCTGCCCAGTCTGCCCTCCCCAATTCTGTCTGCACAGCCAATCGTGAGCTCCTAGCTCTGAGCCACCCTCCTCCGTGGATCCTTCCTTAGATCTCCCCTTAGAAGGCCCTTCCCCTAACTTGAACCCTGAGTATGTCTCCCTGTTCCATGCTGGTAGTGTCCAGGGGTCCACATTATCCCAGCACACACCAGGCTCACTCCCACAGCCACACCTTTGCTTACCCCAGGCCACTTACCTGGTCTACCCTCTGCAGTCACCTCCCCTCAGCCAAACTGGATTTCAGAAGCCCCAGCCCTGGGCTCATCTCCAGGAGGCCCTCTCCGATATGCCCCCACCCCAAGTCCCCACGCCATCTGGTCCCACCACTCCACACCTGGAGTCCAGAGTTGTTCTCTGTCCCACAGGAAGGACAGTTTGTGGCCCCTCAGGACTCATCATTCCCACACTACACCCTTAGGTGCCATCTACGGGGTCTACTCTCCCCAATCCCATTCCTAGCACCCCATCCTAGATGCAGACTGGACAGCTCTAGGAAGCCCTCCCCTGACAGCTACCCCAGCCTTCCCCAGGTGATTGTCTCATGGAGCCCCAGTCAGGGGACGGTGGGAACTCCCAGGGTTACTTATCAGGAAGAGGTGGGAGGGGGTGATACTAACACTACAGCTGCCCCCGTTGGCACATGGATTCCCATCACAAGGCCCAGGACCAGGCATGAGGCATCCAGTGACAGCGGAGAATGGGCCCCTGGAGCTGAGACAGGTGCTGCTGGAGACAGGGACTGTGCAGAGGGGCCCAGTCCAGCCTTCCAGGCATTGACATTCATCAGGCCGCTCACAGAAGCCATGCTCTGGGCTGCA
>NW_005871233.1:2184151-2184792 GCF_000147115.1 Myotis lucifugus | reverse complement strand
GAATTAGAAGAGCTCTGTTGGTCCTAGCATCTGGAAATGGGTGTGGGTTAGGGGAGGAAGGGGGGATAGCAGCATGGGAAATGTGTGTGGGGTTTCTATTTGGGGCAAAGAGAATGCTAGGAAGAGGAAAGGGGCCTGGAGTGCCAAGGCAGGACTGGAGAGTAGTCGAAGGTCCTCAGTTTTCCTGAAGCGGGTAGCTGGATCATGGGAGGGAGCTAAGGCCCATGAGTGAAACTAGAGTGGGGCCTGGGCAGCAGTCGGTGGCATTCCCTAGTTTCCTGGAGTGGGGTTCTGGGGTATCTGGTGAGGGTTCTCCAGTCCCCAGTTCCCTGAAGACGGCAACTGGGTTGCAAAAGGGACCCAGGGGCGGCGAGTGGCGCTAAAGAAGGGCCGGAAAAGAGTTGGGGCAGAACTCAGGACTCACGCTGCGCCTCGCACTCGTCCTCCACCCGGCGCGCAGGGGCGCGTTCCCGGGCTGCACCGCGAGGAAGGCACTGCGCGAGCGGCAGAGGCGCGCGCACGTGGCCCCGGCGGCCGGCGGCTCGCAGCGGCGCTTCGGTAAGAGAAGCGCAGTTCCCAGGCGCCGCGCGCTGCACGTCCCGAGCTCAGGGGCCCCCGGCCGCCAGGGGCGCCGGCCGGGC
>NW_005871233.1:2181408-2183971 GCF_000147115.1 Myotis lucifugus | reverse complement strand
GTCCCTCTAGGCGAGGTCCGACAACCCATTTCCAACCCTGAGAAATGGCAGTTCCCCTTTAGCAGCGCGGTGTACCCCCCTACTGCGCCCTGAGACCCCTGAAAGTCACAGTCCCATCTAGTATCCAGTGACCATCACTATGATCACAGCTCTTCCATAGAAGCCAAAATACCCCAATGTTTTGCACCATGATATGTGTGTGTGTGTGTGTGTGTGTGTGTGTGTGTGTGTGTGTTTTGTTTGTGGTTAATCCTCACTATTTTTCCCATTGGGTTTGTTTGTTGTTGTTGTTTAGAGAGAGTGGAAGAGAGAGGGAAAGACAGAAACACTGATGTGAGAGAAACACATCAATTGGTAGCCTCCTGCATGCACCCTGACCAGGGCCAGGGCTAAGAAGGAGCCTGCAACCAAAGCTAGGCATGTGCCCTTGACCAGAATCGAACCCGGGACCCTTTGGTGCGCAAGTCAAGGTTCTGTCCACTGAGCCAAACCGGCTAGTGCTGCCCCACAATCTTTGTATTTTAGTGATGAGACCTCTAACACCCTGTGGCATTTATATCTCTATATGGCCAAGGGAAAATAACGGGTCTTTTGAAGTGAGGTCATAATATCCCCAAATTGTGCCTCTGGATCTTCCTGTGTGAAAATGGTGACAGAGACCCCAATTACTAAATCATAAATTACCCTTATTGCTTGAGGCCTTGGAAATACTGGGAGAGTAGCAGTTTCTCCTCATTAAGGCTGTCACACTCCAATATTGTGCCACAGCTTTCTATATCAAAATGATGAAAACATCACCCTAGCTGGTTTGGCTCAGTGGCTAGAGCGTCGGCCTGCAGACTGAAGGATCCCAGGTTCAATTCTGGTCAAGGGCACATGCCTGGGTTGTGGGCTTGATCCCCGGTAAAGGACATGCAGCCGATCAATGATTCTCATCATCATTGATGTTTCTATGTCTCCCTCTCCCTTCCCCTCTAAAATCAATTAAAAAAATATATTTTTTAAATGATGACAACACCCACATGGGCTTTACATGACACCAAAATCCCCTCAAATTAAGGATAAGATCACCTATATCCCTCCCTGAAACCTTTGCTCAATATTCTGATAAAACCGCAGCATCCCATGCTCCCTGGGACCTCTATATGGACACAGTGACAGAGCTTTGTGTACAAGAACCAAAAGTAATGTACCCTTGGTTCTCAAAATCAAATGGTGGCAGAGCAGTACTGTCACTGTGAACTGCTCTATCCTTCTCTGGTGGCTTTAATTCCAAGATAGTAAGTGTTCCTATCTTTCACTATTGGGACCACAGACTCCTACATCCAGTACCAGGACATTTCTGTATGGACATGGCAAGAGCCCTGGAGCTGTCAACACCCAGCACCACCCTCCAAGAGCTGTGATGACATCATGGGTCCAGCAATCCTGTGAAAACCACCCTGCAGACAGCCCAGGTCACTCACGTTGGACCCCAATTCCCACATTCTACACAGTAGTCCCAAGACTGAAGACACTCACCTCCAACCTGCTCTCCTAACTCTTCTCTCCAGGTTTCAATGATGAGAGAGAAGGTGCCCTGGAAGGGTGAGAGGAAAGAATGAAAAACAGTGGGCAGGACGAGTACTTGATGAAGGCCAGGGTTTAGGGGTAATGACCATTCCAGGCACCAGGCAGGCAACAGACAGCTTCCAGAGGGGCTGGCTCAGGGAAGGAATGGCAGTTTTGGCTTCCTTTATTGAGCATTTAGTAAGTGGTGAGGACTATATTTAAGATAACCTGGTTGAATCCCTCAACAGGGACCCTTGTGAGGTACCATGATGTCCCCATTTTACAGATGAGGAAACTGAGGCTACAAAAGGAAAAGTCACTTGCCCAAAAGAACAAGGGTCTTAGACTTCAAATACAGGTTTGTTCACCTCTGTGCTTTTGGGGTTGTGGGATGGGAGAGAGGATTTTGGAGGTGAAAGAGACATGAATACAGGCCCCAAGGAATATCTGAGAAAGGATAAAGTGAGACGAGTTTGGGGGGGTCCCCAAGACAGGGTGTGAGGGTCCCTGGGTGCAAGGAAACTGGAGATAAAGATAAGAATCCCAGCATTTAGAGATCCCCAGGGAACAGAGGCAAAGTTCTGTGCATTTATTCTTTCCAGAGGTTGAGTTGGGGTGGGGGCGGGAATTCGGGGTCCCAAGCATGCAGGGCTGGGATTATAACATTTTGTATACCTAGAGGGCAAATTAGAGTCAGAAAAGTTGGGATCGTCTGTAAGTCGGGTTTAGGAGTCTGAGAAAGGGTTTTTCCAGATAGTAGACTTATTGGTCTGGGAATTTGGAATGAGGGGGAGGGTTGGGGCCTTGGAAGTTGGAGGACAGAAAGGGGTCAAGGTTTGGGTAAGGACTCCAGCACGAGGGTGCCCCGGGGCCGGGTCTCACCGGCCAGGCGTCCCGGAAGGGCACGCGCATCAGGCTGTCGGGCAGCGGCAAGTCAGGAGCTGGAGCCCGGGACAGTTTGGTGTAGACCGGTACCACGCGCACTCAGCGCCGCGCCCACAGCGCACGGAGA
>NW_005871233.1:2141456-2180923 GCF_000147115.1 Myotis lucifugus | reverse complement strand
CTCCGCCCCTTCAAGCGCTACGGGGCTCCAGGGGGCTCGAGGGGGCCTAAGGGGAGGAGGTCGAGGGGAAGGGGAGCATGCTGGAACAACCGTAAGTTTGTCTGGTGGGTACAGGCGATGTAGTGAGGGTGTATGTGTGTGGCTAAGGATGGGGTAGGTTTAGGGGGCTGTATATGGTAAGATTACGTGAATGTGAATGTGTGCAAGAGCTACTGGAGGGTATCCATGACTTTGTGATAGTGTGTCTAGGTGAGATTATGTGGCTCCACGTGTGTCTCAAATTGTATGTTAAGCCTGTTTGTGAGGCTGTACATAATTCTAAGATTCAGTGTGTGTGTGCACAGGCACGCGCGCCAGCATCTACATAAGAAGAGAACGGAGGTGTATGTGACTTCAGGATTGTGTGACTGAGAATGTGTGGCTGCACCTCTGTGCATGTGTAAGAGTATTTGTGAGATACTGGACCACTGGGTGTTGTCGATATGGACCTGTGGTCTGTGCAGGTGCCTCTAGGCAGCCGAGTGGAGGGGGTGGGAGAAGGTCTGTACAAGGTCGTGCGGAGACTTGAGTGTGGGAGGTCCATGGGCATAGCCTCATGTGGTTATGATGAAGACCCGGGGTTCTTTGTGGCTGTGTTTTCCCCTCCCCAAGACAAAGCCACATCATGGATGCAGCAGACGCCAGGGCGAGGAGCCCTGGTCTCAGGGGGGACTCCCAGCTGTATGTAAATGCCACCATCTGCCGGCCCCCGCGCCCCTCCCCCTTTGGGCTACAGCTGGGTTGCCCGTTTGGCCTCCGGAAGGTGTGAGGAGCAAATGGGCAGGAAATTCCATCTTCACATCAAAGGCCCTATCCCTCACTCCAGGATGAATGGTGTGTGTGTGTGTTTTTTTGCTTGTTTGTTTTGGGGGGCGGGGAGGGAACCCCAGGGTCCTCCAGAAATCCATTAGTATTCCAAGAGCAGGTGGTCCAGCCCACTCACGCTGTGCCAGGTGTTGAGCAAAGCCCTTTAGGTGGAGTAAACTTTTTCTCCCCCAAAATAAAAATTTTAATACTTAGAGGCTAATAATTATAGTAGAAAATACAGGTTCAATTTATATATTTTTTTCTTTTAAAATGAAGATAAAGCATAGCCCAGCAGTCAGGCAGACAATAAGTTCTTAATTTTTAATGAATGAAATAACTCAACCCAGAGGTTTTTTTTTTTAATCATGAGGACTTGAGTTTTGAGTACACGGCCATAATCAAATTGTACGGAACATCCTAGGTTCCTC
The DNA here is from genome assembly GCF_000147115.1 of Myotis lucifugus. NCBI lineage: Eukaryota > Metazoa > Chordata > Mammalia > Chiroptera > Vespertilionidae > Myotis > Myotis lucifugus. The sequence continues at coordinate 2,179,649 of NW_005871233.1, read as the reverse complement.
TGCACAGGTTTTCCTTCCCTTTGTTATATTCTCACCAAAGTTTACCTCCTGTGGGAGGCCTTCCCTAACATTCCAAGGTCAGGCACCTCCTCTGAGTTCCCAGCTTCCTGTAATTCCTCTATCCCAGTGGTTCTCAACCTTCCTAATGCCGCCACCCTTTAATACAGTTCCTCATGTTGTGGTGACCCCCAACCATAAAATTATTTTCATTGCTACTTCATAACTGTAATTTTGCTACTGTTATGAATCGTAAATATCTGATATTTCCATTGTTACAAACTGAACATAATTAAAGCATAGTGATTAATCAGAAAAACAATATGTAATTATATGTGTTTTCTGATGGTCTTAGGCGACCCCTGTGAAAGGGTCGTTCAACCCCCAAAGGGGTCGTGACACACAGGTTGAGAACCGCTGCTCTATCCCAATCCTGACCTCTGGGGTCTCTTAGCACACACCATGTCACTCTCCTGCATAGAATCTTCCATGGTTCCCCAGTGCCTTTAAAATACTTCAAGATTAACATTTGAGGCCCTCCTTTCCACATCCCCACTACTCAAACAGGTTCTGTGGCCCCAGTTAGTGCCAGGCCTCGTGGACCAATTACTGGGAAGCAAATTGGGCCCTGTACTGGGGTAGGTGGAGGGAGCTTCCCATTAAATGGAATTTGGACAACCATTAGAACCAGCAGTGAGAGAAGGCAAATTCCTGCCCTGGATAATAACTTAGGAGGGTAACAGATTCCAGGTCTGACTTCTCCAAAATTTTAAACATGTAAAAATAGCCAGCCTTTATTGAGGTCTGTGCCAGGCATGACAGTGTTGCACATGAATCCTCTCACGTCTGTGTGAAGTACTTTAAGGGATTTCTAAGTGTCTTTTTGGCTATTCAGGACTTTTCCTTAAGTGCCTACAGAATGTCATGCTGAGGTGCCATGTGAGCAAAGATCTAAAGGAGGGGAGTAAGCCATATGGATCTGTGGCAGTGGTTGGCAAACTGCGGCTCACGAGAAACATGTGGCTCTTTGGCCCCTTGAGTGTGGCTCTTCCACGAAATACCATGTGCAGGCGCGCATGTACAGTGCTATTGAAACTTCGTGGCCCATGCGCAGAAGTCAGTATTTTGTGGAAGAGCCACACTCAAGGGGCCAAAGAGCCACATGTGACTCGCGAGCTGCTGTTTGCCGACCACTAATCTGGGGGAAAAAACATTCATGGCAGAACAGCAAGTGCAAAGACCGTAAGGTGGGTATCTCCATGGCAGGGTATCTCCATGGCTTTCCTCATTTTGGTCTCAGCTCAAATACACTATCCCAAGTCCTTCCCTGACTATTCTATCCCATGTAAAAAAACAGCCCAAGGCCCCAAAACATTCCTTCCCACCATAGTTTTTCTTTTCTAATTTTTAGAGATGGAGAGAAACATTGATGGGAGAGTGAAACATTGATCGGCTGCCTCCTGCATGCCCTCCCTCCCCCCAGAGATTGAGCCTGCAACCCAGGCCCTGACGGGGAATTGAACCAGCAAGCCTTCCGTGCACGGAACAATACCCAACCAACTGAGCCACACCAGCCAGGGCTGTTTTTCTTAATCCATTTATTACCTCAAGAAATATCTAACCATTGTGTCTTCTCCATGAGATCAGTTCCACCAGGTCAGAATTTAATTTGTTCACTGATGCGCTCTAGCTTCTGGAACGAGGCCTGGCAGTTGGTGCTTAGGAAACAGTGAATGAATGAATGATGGAGGCATTATTAACCTCTTATGAGGAAAGTGAGAAGCTTGAGACCTTGTCCAGGATCATAGGCTTGTGAATGGTATGACATGGGAATTCAGACCCTGTTGGGGTTATGCCTTAACACTAACCCAATCCTGCCTTTCAGATGTGCCATGATGCAGCCCTAAAGCATTTAAGAAAAACATCCTAGGTCAGTGATGGCGAACCTTTTGAGCTCAGCGTGTCAGCATTTTGAAAAACCCTAACTTAACTCTGGTGCCGTGTAACATATAGAAATTTTTTGATATTTGCAACCATAGTAAAACAAAGATTTATATTTTTGATATTTATTTTATATATTTAAATGCCATTTAACAAAGAAAAATCAACCAAAAAAATGAGTCTGCGTGTCAGAGGTTCGCCATCACTGTCTAGTAGGCCATGTAACGTAAGCAGTCTCAGAAGCCACCTGTGCCTAAGTCTACACCTCTCCTCCCCTCTTGCCCTCCAGCCTCGAGCACCACAGGCCCTCTAGCCTCACAGACAGCACCATACCTCAGCTAGCACCAAGATTGAGGAAAGGCCTAGGGGGCCCACTGGGCACTGAAGCATGCGCCAGCCAGTGCCAGAGCCTTAATCCCCAGAGGCTACTCGACCACTGGTGGACAGGGGCCAATTGGCAAACACACTTTCTTCTTTCATTCCATGTGGGTAGACAGATCTGAGTTACATTTCAAAAGGCTCCTCAGGTTCTGTGGGACTGTATCACCCATGTGGTAGGCAAACACACACACTTGTGGTGGCTCTTCCTCTGTCCTCCACTCACTCTCCAGGATCACATTGCCCAAACACATAAGCCTCAGTCTCCACCTTTGCTTTTGGTTAAGACAGTCTCCAATTCTCAAAGATATGTGCAAAAAAACCCTGCAGCCCCTCCCTCAATCCTGCAGAGGTCCTAGGGATATCAAGAAACCATTCCCTACGTTATAGACAGTACACTTAGTGTTGGGGGGTGCATATCTTAATTCTTAGTAGACATCTGTGTGCTTCTTTAAAAATCTAGAGTTCAGAAGTTCAACCTGGCCCACATAGTTTCAAATACATTTTAATTACTATAAACACCACCAGAGAAGGTCTTTCTAAAATATTTAACTGGTACTAGCACTAAATGCCGGCTGGAGAGGCTGCCAAACTGTACAGGTTATTTCAATCTGTGAATAACCAGTATGGCCTGGTAACAAGCCCCATGTGAGTATACATATAGTTTGAATAGGAATTGTCCCATTTAACCCACATAACCACTCTAGTAAGATAGGTCCTATCATTAACTCCATTTTACAGATGAGGAAACTGAGGCAGAACGGTGCCTTGCCCAAAATTCACAACTACTATTTGAGTGCCTACATAAAGTGCCTAATTCAGCCCTCAAACCTACTGTGGGGTAGGTACCATTATTATTCTTTTATAAATGTGGAAACTGAGGCACTGAGAGTGAAGTAACTTGCTCAACATCACACAGGAAGTGGTAGAGCTGGGATTTCAACTCCGACAGGCTGGAATTCATACTCTTAAATAATAAATGCTGTCCAATTCAGGGCCCAGGAGGCACATGTAGCTATTTAAATTCATTAAAATAATACAAACTTACAAATTCCATTCCTCAGTTACCCTAGTCACAGTGCAAGTACTCAATAGCCCATGGCCACTGGACAGTGCAGATACAGAACAGTATAAACATCATAGAAAGTTCCACTGAGAGTGCTGCTACACAGTCTGCCTGTTTTGATTAGAAGCCAACATTTAAATATTGGGAGGTTTATTATTAATATAAAAATTCCAATTTCTGGCTTGCATTAAAAATCAGAAGATCAGCCTGGACAGCATGGCTCAGTGGTTGAGTGTTGACCTATGAACCAGAAGGTCATGGTTCAATTCCCAGTCAGGGCACATGCCTGAATTGCAGGCTCGATCCCAAGTATGGGGCCTGTGGGAGGCAGCCAATCAATGATTCTCTCTCATCACTGACATTTCTCTCCCTCCCTCCCTCTTCCTTCCTCTCTGAAATCAATAAAAATATATATTTTTTTAAAAAATCGGAAGATCAAGCAACTCTATACCCACCTTTCCATGGGGACATAGCTGGCAGAGCTGAGCAGCAGCTGCCCTCTTGGGATCGGGCGATCTCTCTCCACCAGAGTCCACTGAGCCCACGCTTCACATATTTACACAGAGCCTAGGAGCTAACTGTCTTTAAACCCCCAAGGAAGTCCTCTCTTTTCTTTTCCAGATGGGGAATCTGCAGCCAGAAGGGAGCTACACTTTTTGCAGATCACACAGGACACAGGAAGACTCAGAGTAGGGACTCAGGTTTTCAGATTACCAGGCCTGGGTTAAAAACCAGCCCTGATCCACCAAAGCACCCACTCTGTACTTGGCAGCTAATCAGCCACTCAGATCTCACCCCGATGCCCCCATCTGGAGACTCTCTGGACACAGGAGTATGGCGTCTGGGATGGACTTTATTGGACAGTGGCTGCCCAAGCCGTGGTCTGGGAGCACTGCAGCCTGGGGTCTAGGACCCAGGCACTAAGTTTGAGGAGGCCCAGAGGTCAGGGCTGTTTGGAGCGAGGCCACAGGCGGCTGGTAAGAGAGCTGAAGAAGAGGGTCTGCTTGCTGGATCTGGAGAGCTCAGCCAGGCGCTGAGGAGGGCAAAGAGGAGGGGGAGGGTCAGCAGGGTGAGTAGAGTCTCCTCCCAGACTCCCAGGTCCCCAGTTCTCAGCCCAGAAGCCACGTTTATTAAACCTCTGCCCAGTCCAGACCCCTTCTCCCAAACCCCCTAAAAAACAGCTCAGACCCCAGGAACCGAGACCAGACACTGGCATGAGCCAGCTGTGAGTCACAGGAGCCCAGATTCAAATTCCAATATCCTCATGATCACCTTCCCCAGCTCCCTGGGGGCCCCTCTCCTCAACCCGGAAGCTATTTACCCTTGCATGGATGCTGGCAAGACTCGAAACCCTTTACCAGACTGCACTGTTCTGTTCCCTAGTCTCCCAGTGCCCAGCCTGGAGCCCTATGACCTCTGTGTGGATGGTGGGGGATCCCAGGCTCAAATCTCCCAGGAATTCTGGCCCTACTCCAAGGACCCAATGCAGAATCTAGTCAACCTCAGTCTAGATCCCAGGGAATCTCTTTCCCAGACTCAATCTATACTTTTTCTAAAAATATTTTTTTTATTGATTTCAGAGAGGAAGGGAGAGGGAGAGAGAGAGAGAAACATCAATTATGCCCTAACCCAGTGGTTGGCAAACCGCAGCTCGCGAGCCACATGCGCCTCTTCGGCCCCTTGAGTGTGGCTCTTCCACAAAATACCATGTGAGGGCGCGCACATACAGTGCGACTGAAACTTCGTGGCCCATGCTCAGAAGTCGGTTTTCGGCCTGGGCGAGTCTATTTTGAAGAAGTGGCATTAGAAGTGGGGGGTGGACATATAGAGAGGATGAATGAAAGGAGATAGATTAAACAAGTATACGAGTATGGATGGGAGAGTTGGAAGGGGTCGACCTCAGCAAACGTACTTCAATCAGATTGAGGACGTTTTTAGCAAAGGCCAGGTTAGGAGTACCCTAATTAAGTTAATAACAATGTACCTACCTATATAGTTCAAGTTTAAAAAATTTGGCTCTCAAAAGAAATTTCAGTCGTTGTACTGTTGATATTTGGCTCTGTTGACTAATGAGTTTGCTGACCACTGCCCTAACCAGTTTGGCTCAGTGGATAGAGCGTCGGCCTACGGACTCAAGGGTCCCAGGTTCGATTCCGGTCAAGGGCATGTACCTTCATTGCAGGCACATACCCAGTAGGGAGTGTGCAGGAGGCAGCTGATCAATGTTTCTCTCTCGTCGATGTTTCTAACTCTATACCTCTCCCTTCCTCTCTGTAAAAAATCAATAAAATATGTTTTTAAAAAAAAGAAGAAAAGAAACATCAATGATGAGAGAGAATCATTGATCGGCTGCCTCCTGCACACCCCCTACTGGGGATTGAGCCTGCAACCTGGTCATGTGCCCTTGACAGGGATTGAACCCAGGACCCTTCAGTCCGCAGGTTGACACTCTATCCACTGAGCCAGACCGGCTAGGACAATCCATATTCTTAGTCCTACTTCCAAGTCACCAGGATCACAACAGACCACCCAAACTCAATCCCCAGACCCTGGGGCCAAATCTTCATAGATCCCTTTTTCCAGACCTGATCCAACCCATGGTCCACAAAACACTGGGGCCCCCAGAGCAGTTCAAGACCACCAAGGATAATTCCTTTCCCAAATCTGTCTCAAATGCTTGGTGTTTCCTGCCTCCTTTTCTCAGAACAGGTGCAAAATCAATTTGCCCGTCACTACAAGAGCCCTACAGGACAGGTGGTGTGGCAGAGAAGGCATCTGCTCAAGGTCACGAAGCCCAGAGCAGAGCCAGGCTGCTCCAGGGCTCCACCTTCAGGAGCTGCCATGTCCCCCACCTGGGCTGGGATCTGAGCACCCACCTGCTCTAGCCGGCTTTGCCGTTGTTTGAAAGCCTCCAGCGGGTCATCCTCCAGGGCATAGTGTTCCAGCACAGTCCGGACATCCTCCACACCATTCAACGCAATAGCTGGGGACACAGCAAGCAGGAGTCAGCCAGGCTGAAGGCCAGAGGCAGGCAGGCCCACAAGGATAAAGGTGAAATACTAGGGGATCAGTACTACATGGAACACTTCTCAACAATTTAAAAGGGCTCCCCTAAATATTCCTGAAGAGCACCCCAAACATTCTAAGCTTCTAAAGACTGCAAGATGCTCGTGGACCTTCCACATCTCAAGTACCCAGTTTTACATGAAAAACAAGTCAAAATCAAGTGACTATCATTCCTCTTGAGTGTCAAAGGCTCTGGGGTCAGAAGTCAGGTCAGGGGTCAGCCTCACTCTTGAGGAAGGCAGACAGGTCCAACAAGACCCGGTCATCAGAGTTGCCGTCCCAGGGCCGCAGTGCGACACCATTGTAGGGCTGTAGGCGGAAGGCTTCCTTCTTGCAGTCCACAACCACCACACGGGCTGGGTCCCGATTCAGACAGGAAATGTCCTATAAGTGGGGAGTAAGTTAGGTTAAAGCCTATGCCCCTTCCCCTTCCACCAAGAACCCACAAAGAGAGAGACAGACACACACACACACAGACACACACACACCATTGGACATCAGGATCATCATGATGGAGCCTCAAATTCCCCAGGGAGCTAGTCACACAGATTCCTGGACCCAGGGCCTGGTACACAGACAGGTTGATTTGGAGGTTCCCTTGGGAGGAAGCCAAGCACTTGTGTGTTCAACCACTGCCCCAAGTGACTGTGACACGTTCAAAGTTTGTGAACCTCTCGCCCAGATAAAGAAGTGCAGACCGCACTAGCCGGTTTGGGTCAGTGGGTAGAGCATAAGCCTGCGGACTGAAGAGTCCCGGGTTTAATTCTGGTCAAGGACATGTACCTCGATTGGAGGCTTCATCCCTTGTCCTGGTCAGGGCCTGTGCAGGAGGCAACTAATCGAAGTGTCTCTCTCCCTGCCTTTCCCCATTCTTTCCACTCTCTAAAAATCAATTAGGTGAAGATTAACAGCAACAAAAAAAGAAGTGCAGACAGATCTATAGCCACACTGGGACTCACTCAAAGACAGGCACCCAGGCACAGACCCTTCAAACCCTCAATCACAGTTCACATCCTTCTGAACCTTGAAGAACTACGTAGATCCACCAACATACAGTGAGAAAGCCAACAGACACCTAAACATATGGGAATTTGGACCTAGACTCACAGAGACCCATGAACTCCTGTTTCCATGGGTATGTTGCTGGTGACAGCAACAAACCCAGGTCAAACAAACCCCAACAGGATCTCAGATAAGATACTATAATTACACAATCCCAGAGACACTCAGTTCCAGACACAGAGAAATAAAAACAGCCTCCTTTTCCCCTCACTTCCACTGCCAGATTCTGGGGAAGGGAGAGGGCCCAGAGGCCCAGTCTAGGCTGGGGACAGGATCAGACCTGGAGCAGACCCAGAAGCAGGACTGACACTAGGGTCAGCTGGGTCCTCTTTCCCTCAGAAAGTGCCAACCCCTCACCCCCAATCCCAGAGATCCACCCATGGCCCCGATATGGCACCTTAACATGGTGCCCATCCATGTATCGTGTAGCATCCCGGAAGAGGCGGTAGGAGATGAAGCCGTGGGGGTCCACACTGTCGATGAGTGGAAATGCAGTCTGGAGTACAATGGAGGAAGAACAAAGTCAGGCTGAGCCCTGGCCCTGCAGCTCTCTCATACCTCCCCCACGACCATCCCTCCCTTACTCCAGGGCCTCACCATGCCAGTCTCTGATGTAAAGATGACGATTTCATACAAAGGGGCAAGCTGTTGGAATAAGGTCTCTATGCCTGGACGCTTCTTAAACCTCCAGCCAGTGGCCAGCTGGGGAGACAGTGAGAAGAGTAAAGCACTGAGACCCAGAGGTCCCCAAAAGAACAAAGACCCAGCCTAAGGGATTCCCAGAACGAGTTTGCTCTTCCCCTGTCCTTATGGCTCTTGAGGGGTTCATGGTGGGGAGCATCACATTGAGGAAAGAGGCAGTTAGATAGAGTGACACCTCCTTCCCAAGATCACACAGTGGAGTGTGGGCTGAATCCCAGACTGGCTCCAGTCCATGCTCCTAACCACATCATCATGATCTGGCCACCCAGGTCTACCCAGTGTCCCCAACCTGCTGCCTTCCCCAGGACACACCGACCACTCAGGGTGCAAGAGGACGCCAGTGAGCTCCAAGACCAGCGTGTAGGGCGGCTGATAGTACGGCTCTCGCAGAGGGTCTGGGAGAAGGCAGGGGCTAGTGGGCTCGATGATCATCTGTGGTACAAGGACAGAATGGGGGCATTCAGACAAGGAGCAGGGGGCTGGGGAATGGAAGGGATAGGGACTGGGCCCAGGGCTCCTGCTCACCTGTCTATAATCTTTGAAATATTTGTATGTCCGGCGCAACTGCTGTACCAGAATTGGATCTAGAACACCGGGGCACAAAGGGATTCCAAGATAAGCCACTGTTCAACCTCTGGACAAACCATGGCTTTACTTACGTACCAGATACAAACAGGTCTATCCGTTTTGAACCAGCTCATTTCTAAGTCCAAAGGTAGTAGGCAATGACATAACCAGACAGGAACAAATATATTTATTCACTTGCCCAATTTTAACTTAAATACTTCTATCCACACACCACCCCAGGTATAAAATAGAATATTTATACATCTGCCCACTTGAAGCCCACCTATAACTCTGCTGACATGATGCCACTATAATTAGTTCATTTGGAAACACTAGGCTTCCAGATCAGATCTGCCTGCTTTAAGACAGTATGCTGAGTCTAGTTAAAAAATGATAGATGGACAGTCCGGCAGGTGTGGCCCAGTGGTTGACCCATGAATCAGGTCACAGTTTGATTCCCAGTTGGGGCACATGCCCAGGCTGCAGGCTCGATCCCCAGTGCAGGGCATACAGGAGGCAGCCAATCGATGATTCTCTCTCATTGCTGGTGTTTCTATCCCTCTCTTCCTCTCTGAAATTAATGAAAACTTTTTTTTTTTTAATGATGGCATATCACACATTTGTGTACTTTAAACCAGTGGTTCTCAACTAGGAGCAATTTTGTCTCCCTCTCTCCCCAGGAAATTTGGCAATGTATGGAAACATTTCTGATTGTCAGGATACTAGCATGTAGTATGTTGAGGCCCAAGAAGCTGCTACACATCCTACAATGCACAGGACACTTCCCCACAACAAAGAATTATCTGATCCAAGATATCAATAGGGCCAAGAATGAAAAATCCTGGTTTAAGTGAATTTACTGAATCCAATTAAAAGTACAAACTTACATAACTGCCTATTTCAATGCAGTATTTCTAGTTTTAAAAACCAAAACATTGGAACCAATTATAAATACAAATTTTATTTTTATTGACTTCAGAGAGGAAGAGAGAGCGAGAGAGAGATAGAAACAGCAATGATGAGAGAGAAATCATTGAGCGGCTTCCTCCTGTATGGCCCACCCTGGCACGTGTCCCGACTGGAAATTAAACCTTGACCCCAGGTTCATAGGTTGACACTCGACCACTGAGCAACACTGGCCAGGGGTAACCAAATATTTTAAATCTGCTTGTTTACCTAACCAGTGAAAATCATTATACCGATTTGTTTAAACCAGTATGGTTCTATTTCTACCCAGTTAAGACATTATATTTATCCACCTGCCCAGTTTAAAATAAACAATGTATCAACATGCAAGTGTGCAAACTTCCCCAGCACAAACAGGTAACTTTCTGCACCTACCAACTTTACTTTTCTCCTGGGAAGGGCCAGGTGTGACAAAACTGACAACTGCCCTAGCCAGTTTGGCTAAGTGGATAGAGCGTCCACCTGTGGACTCAAGGGCCCTGGGTTCAATTCCCGGTCAGGGCACATGCCTGGGTTGTGGGCTCGATCCCCAGTAGGGGGCGTGCAGGAGGCAGCCAATCCATCATTCTCTCACATTATTGATGTTTCTATCTCTCCCTCTCCCTTCCTCTCTGAAATCAATAAAAAATGTTAAAAAAAAGAAACAGAAAAAAAAATAAAACCATGAATACGATATATTCTTAAAAAAAAAAAAAAAACCTGACAACTACTCTCTACTGTCCAATCTGTCAGAAACTCCCCACCAAAAGCTAACTAAAAGGGGGAGGGAGGAAGGAGGCATTGTTTTGGAAATGAGGAGCTCCACGGGGTAGAGGCTTGGAGCGGGGGTGGGGGTGGGGAGAAGAGGCTGTTATAAAGTGGAGGGACTTAGAGGCTGCATATGCTCAGATCTAAGGCACAGAAAGCCGTGTGTGTCTGGCAATAGACAGCACCTTCTCCCAACGCACTCCCACCCCAGACTCCCCTCCCCCATCTGTCCCTGACCATCTGCTCCTGGGCTGAGGGGCCAGAGAAGGGGACTGGGGCTTTGTAATGCCCTTCCCCCAAAAGCCATCCAGCTACTGACTCCCCTACCCCCAGTAGGAGGAGGAGGGGCACCATATGGGCAGGGCAACATCCCTACAAATGGCAGAGTAGGGAGGATCAGGGGACCACGGATTTCATGATTGTTTACTCACCATTGTCGAATTCATCAGGAATCTATGAGGTAGAGAGAAAAACAGAGGGTTTGAGATAGCAGAGGCAAAACCCCATCACACCCAGAAAAGGAATCTCCAGGGCCCTGGAAGGAGTAGGCAAAAGTGCCTGGGGAAGGAGAGACTCACCCCAGACCAGAAATGAGCCTAAATCGACCAAGGGGGGTTTGGGGGTGGCATCCACAGGATGAGACCCCTGGCAAGGCCTCTGGGTGTCTTTCCCCCTTACCTTGGCACCAGTTTCATCCACAGAGTTGTTTCCTGCAAGGAAGACAGAGATGAACCAGAGGAATTGGGACCCCCATCTCTTGGGTCTTGAGGGAGAAAAAAAGCAGGGGCCTGGATTCTTGGGTGTACGGGAAGAGGGCTTGAAACACGGTCTCCTAAGACTGAGAGAGGAGGGGGCTTATAGCCAGGATGCCCGGGTCTCTGAGAAACGAGGGAATGGGGCCACATCTCCTGGGCCTGAGTGATAAAGGGACTAGTGGAGGGCTGGAGTTTTGGGTGCAGAGGAGGCAATTTAGGAGGCTGATGCAGGCCTATCCTTCCCCATTTTCCCCTCTTCCAACTTCTTCCCTGTAGACTAGAACAAAAACCAACTAGAAACAGTGGAACCTTGAGCACAGGGGATAGAAGAGAGAAGAAAGGAGATTTCCCACTTTCCAAGGTAGACGTTCTAGTTCAGCGGTCGCCAACCTTTCGGACCTCAGGGACCACCAGTGGTGGGCGGTCCACCGGTTGGCCACTGCTGTTCTGGTTGACTGTCCTACTGTAGGAGGAGCCATGGGATGATGATGGGTGAAGCCCTGAGGGTAAAGAGGGGAAGCTTCTGCAGGAGAATAAAGAGCCAACAGAACAAAACTGCAGGACAGGAATATGTCCCTCACCGAAGATATAGACGACACTCACGGTTCCACCAGCCCCAAGCAGCCCAGCAAGCCAGAGTGCGACTTTTTTGGCATAGCTGGGACCCTCCGCGCCCTGCTGCTGCTGGGACCCCTGCGCCTGGGCCTTAGTGCTCGGGCGGCTCCCAATCCCCTTGGCCTACAATGAGAAAGGGGTGGTTAGCCAAATGAGAGAGAGGGATGTCAGGATGGTTCGGGCACCCTGGTCAGGTGAGAATCAAGGCCCGGAGCCAGGAGGCAGACACCCACAGAGCCTCTGGGGCTGTGTCCCTGGAGGGGCAGCCAGGAGTTTGGGCTCTCGGAGGGGTCAGGAAATACTGACCGAGATTCAAGAGCTGACAGGCCTGGTGCCCAGACACTGCAGGCAAAGGCCTGGAGAACCTGGAGCCCAGAAAAGCAGGGCAGGGGAGTGAGGTCAGGAGCCTGGCTGGGCACCGGGAGGCCGGGAGCAAAGCAGTGGAGGGCACAGGGGATCGAACGGGCAGTTAAGGCAGCCTGACGTCTGGAGCTCTGGCTCTGGCGGGGAGAGGTTGCAGCCGGACGGGGAGCTGGAGGGTGGGGGCGCTGTCGCTTGTCGGGGATCGGGGAACAGGGCACGGAAGTGATGGACCTGAAGGTCAGAAAGGCTGCTTCTCAGTCACATGGACGCAGGTCGAATCAAAAGCCCGAGCGTCTACTTCACCGCCATCACCACCGGGGGAAACACCGCCATGCCAGGCAGCGAGTCCAGCGCCCCGGGTCCCCTCCCAAGTTATTCCCTGAGCGGCCACTGAGTTGAGGAACAGGTGACCCTCCTCCCCGGCACCCACGTGGTGTCCAAAGGAAGTGGAGTCCAGAGAATGTCCTGGAGGCCCGAGGCCACCCCACCCCTGGGGAGCAAGTGTTGGTCACGCCGGGAGGCTGGGAAAAGCCGAAACGCGGACGGCGTTCCATTCAGCACCCTGAGGTGCCGCGTCCCAGAACCCTGCAGCGGCGGTGCGCCCGGAACTCCAGGAAGGGCCTTCGCACCCGGAGCCCACCACCGTCCCGCTCACCTGGTCCGAGGCCCGGGGGGGCGGCGTCACCAGCCTCGCGCACAAGCCCCGCGCGCCGAGGGAGAGCCCGCTCCGCCAGCGCAGGGCCAGCGCCGCCGAGGCCGCCATCTTGCGCTGACGTCACACCGCCTCCGCCCACTCGCCCTCTTCCCGCCTTCCCGGGCGGGGCTCCAGCCAATGGGGGCGCAGGGGCGGGACGGGTGGACGGCAGCCCGAGAGAGACAAAGGGCTTCGGGCGTAGCTGCGGCCGTGCTCGCCTGCAGCGGCCCTTCCGCCGCCCCCGCGCGCCTACAGGGATGGAGAGGCAGCCCGCTCCACCGCCCCGGCTACAGGACCTGCTCAGAGGCAAAGCTGAGCCCATACTGAAACCCTGAGGCTGCCGGCCCTCACAAACTCGCTTCCTCAACGTGGAGGCCATCTGTCTCCTCTCCTGTTCTCAGACCCCTTTCTCGCCCTTCCTCCCATTTCATGGGAACCTGCCAAAGGAAGGCGGCCGCGTCGGGCGGGGTCGGGAGTGTGCGAAATCAACGAATTAGGTGTCCGGAGTGTGCGAAATCAACGGATTAGTGGCCACAGGTAGCCACAATGGATCTCCTTCAAATTAGTTTGAGGGGAAAAAGTCTGGTAGTATTTATGTGCACTTTAAAAACATGTAAAACGACCATATAACATTTAGGGGTAAATACTATGGTGGTAAAAGTACAAAGTCAAAAGACAAATGGGCCCTGGCCGATGTAGCTCAATGGTCAGAGCATCAGACTGCACCGAAGCGTGGCGGGTTCCATTCCCGGTCAAGCGCCCAAGCTCAGTACCTGGGTTCGCTCCCGCCCACCCTACCCCTGGTCGGAGCGCGCTGGAGGCAACCAAGCCATGTCTCTCACATGGTTCTTTCTCCCCCCGCCTTCTGAAAGGCAATGGAAAAATATTCCCAGGTGAGGATTAACAAAAGATAAATGCAATTAAGGGTTGTGGATCCCTATGGAAGGGAATGAACTGTGGGTGCTGCTAAAGTGGGTGCTATTTGGTACATATTGTTTCCTAAACTGGATGGTGGCGACACAGGTGTTCCTGGTATATCTTTTTGAAATATTTTATAATACATTGTTACAGTTGTAAAAAGACATGAATATCAAACGAGGAAGGTGAAGGAAGGCCATAGTATTACTAGTAAGCTCCATTGTCTACACGCCCATGCCATCAGACAAGCTAGAGTTCTGGGGTCACCACTATGTAGGCTCAAGAGAAAGGACAGCACAACAGGAGGAACTTGGGTTCCTGAGTCAGGATACTGACTGATTTTCACACAGCTCAAACATGAGTAAGACGTCCATCAATCGCACGGCAGGTTTTGTTCTAATAACCTCTTTACCATGTTTTCTCAGACATTCCTCTCAAGTGCCCCCTGGGGTAGGCAGTATCATTTTCTACATGGGGAAACTGAGGCTTAGATAGGACCTAGTTATCTGCCCAAGACCACACGCTGTGGAAGCAAGTGAGGTCTAAAAATGACCCCACTTACAAACACATTAAGGATGAAAAAAAAAGGCCACATGCTAACCTGACAAGCTCAGGGAAGGCCTGCATGGCAGTTTTGCAAACTCAAAGACATAAAGTAACTACAAAGGATGGTCTGAAATTAAAACTTTTAACTAAAAGCATTTATGGTGGGTAGTCATGTCCTAGACCAGTGTCTTCCCTGACAGTCACTCTTTATCTTAACTGAGCCTATTGTCTTTTTGCATCTTTGATAACATATTAGAAATGTCAAGTTTACTTGTACCCTCCTTTTTTTCCAGACCCCTTAGGGCACAACCAAATGCACCTGGGTGCCAGGACAGAGACCATAAATTCCTTCACTGTTATTGTTATGTTAGTCATTGACTGTTAACTATCCTGCATCCACCTAAGAAGTATGTGTGTATCATTTTACTTTTTATCCAATCCCCAGAGGGTCTCCCCCAGCCCCCACCTCTTTGCTTTCTCCCGCCTCTCTAATCTGTCACCAATGGATTTCATGTAACCCACTTACATCTCCTTTGATTATCCTATATAATAAAAGGGTAATATGCAAATTGACCCTAACAGCAGAATGACTGGTCGCTATGACACGCACTGACCACCAGGAGGCAGACTCTCAATGCAGGAGCTGCCTCATGGTGGTCAGTGTGCTTCCAAAGGGTGAGCGCCGCTCAGCTAGAAGCCGGCTCATAGCTGGCCAGCGCAGCGACAGTGGCAGAAGCCTCTCCTGCCTCCTCTGCAGCGCTAAGGAGGAAGGATCCCAGGCTGCCAGAGGGATGTCTGACTGCCAGCTTAGGCCCATTCCCCCAGGGAGCGGGCCTAAGCTGGCAGGTGTACATCCCCCGTGGGTCCCCGACTGCGAGAGGGTGCAGGCCAGGTTGAGGGACCCCCCTGAGTGCACAAATTTTCGTGCACTGGGCCTCTAGTAATGTATAAAACAAGGTGAAGAACTGCAATTCTCCAGAGCACTATCCCTATCCGTTGAGATTCTGCTTTCCGGCAACTGTCAACACTGTGGCTCGAATAAACTCACAAAAATTCTTTACAGGTTTGATTTTTCCGTTAGCACACACATACACACGCAGGACTTTTGACAGCTTTTTATTGAAAGACCCTAACATAAAAGCAAGCTGAGGAAGGGGGGATACAGGATGGGGACCGTCCCCCAGACTCTACTCTGATTCCCATAAACATCAAGGAGAAAGATAGGAATCCTGAAAGGAAAACAAAGAATACTGAACAACCAGGCTAGGGTCTGCTCCACGCCTGGATCCTATGTCTGAACCAAGGACTAGGGAAGGAAGAAGGGACACCCTCTATCTACCAGATGTCTGCCAAAGTTCACCAGCCCGGCCTGCCTCAAGCCTCCAGGAGCTTCCCCAGGAAGCGGAGGTTGAGGATCTTGAACTGTTCATCGAGATCCATGTGTACGATGCCATCCTCACCATCGATGCTCAGCAGGACCCCTGTGGCTTCCCGATCCTCGCCCAGGATGACCTTCACCTGGAGAGTGGGCATGGTGTCAGGTCCATGTCCACAGCCCAGTGCCCGAAGCCCAGTGCCCACAGCCATGCCCCTCCTTACCTTATTGTTCTTGGTGGGGGTGATGGGCTCCAGGTGCTCACTGGAGATGCTGACAACCTTCTCACTGTCCTTCAGGTACACAGAACACATGCCTCCCTGAGGGTAGGGACAGCCTGGTTAGCCTGACCTGCTCCCAACATAGGACGGATACTCACATGCAGCGGACTCAGGCTCAGTGCTCATTCTAAGAAGTCACTTTTCCAAGGTGACACAGGGCAGGAAAGGCCACAGCTGGGCCAGATTCCAAGGCCTAGAGTCTGAGGTATGTGGGGGCAGGGTGACCAGATCAGCAAGGGAAACACCAGAATGAAGCCACCTTAGGCCAAAAGGGACACTGATTCTCAGGCATTTAACTCATGTCCTAAAATGTCTTCAGATTTTTCCATACACTTGCTCCTCCTGGGCCCTGTCTCAGGGATGGCCCTACAATCCCTCAGTCCCCAGCCAGACTATGAACCTTGTCTTGGCTCCTTCACCGACAGCCTCCAGCTCTGAGGCCTGTCTATTCAGCCTCCTGAGCGTGTTTCCCCCCTCTCTCCTCCTACCCCCCTCTTCCGCAGGCCCTGTTGTGACCTTCCCCCAGCTCCCAGCCCCAGGCTCACCACCCATAACCTATCCTTGATAGAGCAACACAGTGAATTAATCCCAAACAACATATCTGATCCCTGCTTAGATTCTTCCATGACCTCCATGTCCTCAGCACACAGTCCACATTCCCCAGGCTGACACGTGACCTGGCCCCAGCCATTTCTCTGGCTTCATCACCTTCCAACTTGGTTCTTTATGTTCCAGACATGATGAACATACTTCAACTCCCCAAAATGTGCCAGGTCTTCCCTCACCTGTAGGCCTTTGTGAGTCCTCTCTGTCTGGAACATACTTAACCACTTCTCCAGCCACTTACTCCTATTCATTCTTCAGGTCTCAGTGCAGATGTCTCCTCCAGGAAGCCCTCCCTGACCCCCTCCAAGTTGGTAAGGTGCCTTCTCTGAGTTTGCATAGCTCCCCTGGCCCTCTGGGCTTCCCATATTCCAGCTCTGGCCACTCGGGCAGTGTTGGGGCATGTCTGGTAACATGTCCCACTAGAATATGAAATCTGTGAGGGCAGAGCCTGGAGCTGTCTTGCTTAGTCTCTGATGTTTAATTAATTCAATATTTACTGGTGAGCCAAACAAGGTGCCAGTTCTTCATCTAAGAACTGGGACTACTTAGTAATAAAACACAGGATTAGTAATTGAAGAATCACCAGGGAAAACTTTAAGCTTTTAGGCAGAGGTCCATGAGAAAGAATTATGTGGACCTATAAGATATAGACCTGAAATAGCCTAGGTGCTTTCCTGAAGTAGAAGTTAACTAGACAAAGAATAAAAGGAAGAGAGTTCTAGACAGAAGAAAGTGATGAGCAAAGGTCCTAAGGCTAGAGGGAACTCAGTGACTAAAAAATGCAGAGGCCAGTGGTGCTGGAGCAGGGAGAGCCCAGGGGCTGTGGGTGCCTAGGGCTGTGGGTGAAGCCTGGCACAACGGAGCATTCAGTCCATGTTACTTGAACTGATCTCAGAAGAGTGTATCACGAAGTAGCCATACTCATGGGTGTCAATCATTATTCCAGGCAGCGGGAACCCCAGTCATGAACACAACAGGCTTTATGGAACATCCAAAGGAGACGATGCCAGCCTGGGCCCCACTTACCATGACACTGCGGATGACCCCCGTCTGCCCCACCACTTGTGTATCCAGATAGGTGTCCCGCACTTTCACCTGGATGTCAGTGGTTACCCAATCACTAGAGTTCTGCTCAATGCCTGAGCCTGGTGTATGTGGGTTGTAGCCACCAGGGGAGGGGGCTCCAGGTGTCATCGGACTGTAACCAACAGGGCTCGGACTGGGGCTGGCCTGTAGGGGAAAGAGGGGCAGTACTGTTGGGAATAGGTCATCTGAGCTGGTTGTCCTTAAAGGCCTAAGACCCACCCTAGGCCACCACCCTCAAGGAACATGCCAGCTAACCAGCACCTGATAGGCCATGGGCGAAGGTGTGGGGTGGTAGCTGGCCGGAGAGTGGGTGTTCTGGTAGCCAGCTGGGCTTGGTGCCACCTGGTGGTAGCTTTGGGGACTAGGACTGGGCTGGTAGGAGCCTTGTGGAGAGGGGGCAGCATAGGGGGAAAACTGGTCTGTGTTGTACCTGCAGAGACAAGGAGTAAAGGGGCCATTTGTTGGGGGCAGGGAAGAGGAAGTGGTGGCACTGGGGAGAGTTTGGGCAGGGGTTAATTAGGGCTACCCCAGTGGACTCACATGGCTGGCGTCCCTGGCGTCTGTGGGTTGTACTGTGGGTTAACCTGCGGAGATGAGGGGTCTGGGTAGCCAGGTGTTTGGGGATTGGGTGTACCCCCATAGGCCTGTGGGGATGGAGTAGGCTCGTCATCGAAGGCATACTCATATTCTTCCTCAGCCCTGTTGGAGAAAGAAGTCTGTTTAAAATGGTGATCATAACAATGTAGCAAATGCTTCCAGAACAGCACTGTAACCAGACAAACTGAGGCAACTTCACCCTTACAACAGCCTCGTCTGGAGGCCTCCATTTCACAGCTGAGGAGACTGGAGTCAGAGATTAGGCTGCCCAGAGTCACACAACCTGTCACATGACCAAAATCACACACAGTGTCTCCAAACCCAGGTTTTAACATGTGCTACTATTGGGTCGGAAAGATTATTTTGCCCCAGCCATGCCTACTCCTTCACAGACCAGCTGGGGCTGGAAAGAGAATTCAGGGTGAGCCATACAGACCCCTCTACTCGCCAGGCACCCAGCATAACTCACACATGGCACATACTCCCAGTAGCTCAGAAAACCTTGTGCCCTCAGCAACTGGTCCTCACCGTGACGGCGTGTTAGGGTTGTTGGGGTCCCAGGCCCCACTCTGGGCAGGAGTACGGCTGCCATCATGCAGGGGTGTCTGCGAGCCATAATGCGGGGTTCGGCTGCCTGTAATAAGAGAGATGTATGTGTCCTTCAGCTCTGTCCTATCTCCAGTTCCCCCCATATCACCCCTCCGCCCTGTCCCCTGGGAGCACTCACCATCCTGAAGAGGTGTCTGAGAGCCATACATGGGTGTGCGGGAGCCAGAACCATACATGGGTGTCTGGGAGCCATACATGGGCGTCCGCCCATAGGTTGAGTTCATGCCACCCGGGCGCCGTGAGCCCCTGTGGACAGAGACAACTAATGGGATGAGTAGGCCTTCTCACCACGTGATAACCCACTCCCAGCCCTGCCCTGCCCTGTCCCAGCCCGTACACTGTGGTGAGCCGCTGACGGTCTACAGAGATGGTCTGGCAGGTAGAATGCAGCTCCACTCGGGCAGTAGACTCTGTGGCATCCTTCACCACACCAATGTAGCCTGGTGGAGAGTAGGTCAGACTGGGTGGGGCTCTCCTTCACCATGTCCCCTCCCCAGGCCTCCACATGGCCTTCGAAGATCACCTTTATAGGGCCCCTGGGAGATGCGCACAGTCTGGCCGATGAGCTCATTGTCTCTTCGCCCTCGGCCCCTGCTCATGCCACCACTGCTGCCACCTGGGCTACCAAAGCCACCACGCTGACCTGGGGAGGGAAAAGAACATTACCATGCTCTCGCCTCACATTCTGTGCCACAGCTAGGGTACCCACAAACCCTCTCTTCAGTTTGACTCTCTTCCACCCCTGTTGGGTTAGAAGCCTTCTCTGGGGTTCCCATCACAGCCCTGATCGCCCTGGGCTGTCACTATGGGGTGGGCCTGGCCTCCAGTGACTAAGAGCTGAACCTCCCTCCACAATCCCCAGTCACAGCCCCATCCTGACTCCCCCTCACCTCCAGCACTGGGGTGCATGGGGCTGCTGATCCGGGGACTCATTGGGGCAAAGCCACCCAAGGTGAAGTTGGTCACATCTCGTGGCTAAAGGAGGAACAAGAAGTGAACCGACAGGCAGGGTCTGGGTGACAGACTCCCAGCCCCCTTGCCAAACTGCCTGCCTGCATTTGAGAACAGTTCCTACTTGAACCTTCCAGCCGCCATCCCTACCTCCTCCTGGTGACAATGCCTCAATTTCCCTTTGGGGAAACTGCCACACCCCTATGCCATCGTGGGTCTGTTAATCAAGAGGCCTTGTCAAGGACTAGTCAGGAACTTAAACCCCTAGTGACACAAAAACTGCATGCCATAGACTTCATCATCCCACTGACAGGGCCCAAAGGA
The DNA here is from genome assembly GCF_000147115.1 of Myotis lucifugus. NCBI lineage: Eukaryota > Metazoa > Chordata > Mammalia > Chiroptera > Vespertilionidae > Myotis > Myotis lucifugus. The sequence goes on along the minus strand of NW_005871233.1, from coordinate 2,159,437 downwards.
AACCACCTCCTAGTCCCAGCTACCCGGATCCCAGGCCTGATTTTCTTTCTGATACCTGGTTCTACAGAACCTTCCTGCAAATACCACCTCAGGGCCTTTGCGCTTGCTGTGTCCCTGAGATATTCATGTGGCTCTCCATACATATATTCAGGATCTGCTCAAGTATAACCTAAGGCCTTTCCTTAACTTCCTCTATCTAAAGCAGCAGCCCCATCATTCTCTATCTCCTATCCTTATCCTTTATAGACCATAGTAGTTAAAAAAAAAAAAAACTAAGGAAAAAACTGGAAAACTTTCATTTATAAATGCCTATTAGACATTTTTTTCTTCAATGCCAATAAACTTCCTTTGAGTTTCTCACAAACACCAAGAAAGTAATGTAAGATCAAAATGAAATATATCATGTTAACAATGTATTAATGTACATGTTACCAGTAATATTTCGCCTTTAAAACTTACGGGTTTTTAAAAAATCAAAACCACTTTTCATTTGTTAATGGATTGGAGCAGCAAAATAAATTTAAATTTCAAATTCCATCATGCAACTTCGTATTACTTTTAAAATAAACACACCTTGTCCTAGCTGGTTTGGCTCAGTAGATAGAGCGTCAGCCTTCGAACTGAAGGGTCCCAGGTTCAATTCTGGCCAAGGGCACATGCCCAGGTTGCGGGCTCGATCCCCAGGAGGGGGCGTGCAGGAGGCAGCCAATCAATGATTCTCTCTCATCATTGATGTTTCTATCTCTCTATCCCTCTCCCTTCCTCTCTGAAATCAATAAAAATATATTTTAAAAAATAATAAATAAAAAATAACCACACCTCTGGCAGAGAGAATCCTCTCCTTTGTAGTCCACCTCCCTTTCCTGCCTCCCACAGGGGCAGCATATACACAGCTCTAGCAGAAAATATGCCAGTTAACCTAAACAGCACATATAACTCTCTGCTAAGGAAGGATGCTCTGTTCCATCGACAAGGACAACTGCAACAAAATTAACTACTTTTGTTTTTTCTTAAGGTTTTTTGTTTGTTTTTTAAATTTTTTTTATTGATTTCAGAGAGGAAGAGAAAGGGAGAGAGGGAGGGAAGGGGGGAGGGAGGGACGGAGGGAGGAGGGGAGGGAAACATCAATGAAGAGAATCATTGATTGGCTGCCCCCTGCACAGACCCTACTGGAGATCAAGCCCACAACCACAACTCAGGCATATGCTCTGACTGGGAATCTGAACCATGACCTCCTGGTTCATAGGTCAATGCTCAACCACTAAGCCACACCAGCAGGGCAAAGATGAAATACTTTTATTTTTTTTAAATGCCAATAAACACAGCATTTTTATTTATTTATTTATTTTTAAAAATTTGTGCACTCGGGGGGGGAGGGGGGGTCCCTCAGCCCAGCCTGTGCCCTCTCGCAGTCTGGGACCCCTCGGGAGATAACGACCTGCTGGCTTAGGCCTGCTCCTGGGTGGCAGAGGGCAGGCCCAATCCCTAGGTGCAGCCCCTGGTCGGGTTCAGAGCAGGGCCGACTGGGGAGTTGGGGCGCTGCCCCCTGTCATGCACAGAGCAGGGCAGATTGGGAGGTTGCGATGCCACCCTCAGTCACGCTCAGGGTAGGGCCGATTGGGGGGTTGGGCACCGCCCCCTGTCACACTCAAGGCAGGGTCCATGGGGAGGTTGTGGCGCCACCCCGTCATGCACAGAGCAGGGCCAATCAGGGGGTTGGGGAGCTCCCCCGTCACGCACAGAGTAGGGCTGATAGGGGAGTTGGGGCACCGCCCCCTGTCACACACAGAGCCGCAGGGCGATCAGGGTGTTGGGGAGCTCCCCCCATCAGACACAGAGCAGGGCTGATCAGGGGGTTGGGGCGCCTTCCCCTGTCACGAACAGAGCAGGGCGGATAGGGAGGTTGTGGCCCCGCCCCCTGTCACACACAGAGCCGCAGGGCAATCAGGGGGTTTGGGCGCTGCCCCCTGTCATGCTGATCCCGGTGCCGGGAGGCCTCTCGGCTCTGCTGATCCTGGTGCCGGGAGGCATATTACCCTTTTACTATATAGGATAGAGGCCTGGTGCATGGGTAGGAGCTGGCTGGTTTGCCCTGAAGGGTGTCCTGGATCAGGGTGGGGGTCCCTACTGGGGTGCCTGGCCAGCCTGGATGAGGGGATGATAGCTGTTTGCAGCTGGTCACACACCCTTCAGGGTGGGGGTCCCCACTGGGGTGCCTGGCCAGTCTGGGTGAGGGGCTGAGGGCTGTTTTCAGGCTGGTGGGTGACTGAAGCTCCCAACTGCTCCTTTTTTTCTTTTTTCTTTTTATTCTGGGCCAAGGCCTCTGCTGCTGAAAGCAGGTATCTGGTTTGTTTCGGTCCTATAATCGAAACACTGTATCATCTCCAGCTCTGAGATCCCGGCGGGCTGAAAGCTGGTTTCTGGGGTTTTGTTTAGCTTCTATATTTGTTACAATGTTTCAAACTGCCAGCTCAGAGGCCGGCAAGGCAGGCGGGGAACGTTGGAGTCCTCCTTCACTGAAGCAAGCAAGCCTCATGTTCGCTTCCAGCTGCCTGGCTGGCGGCCGCCATCTTAGCTGGCAGTTAATTTGCATATCGCCCTGATTAGCCAATGGGAAGGGTAGCGGTCGTATGCTAATTACCTTGTTTCTCTTTTATTAGATAGGATATTTTATTGATTTTTTTACAGAGAGGAAGGGAGAGGGAGAGTCAGAAACATCGATGAAAGAGAAACATAGACCAGCTGCCTCCTGCACACCTCCTACTGGGGATGTGCCTGCAACCAAGGTACATGCCCTTGACCGGAATCGAACCCGGGACCCTTCAGTCTGCAGGCCGATGCTCTATCCACTGAGCCAAACCGGTTTGGCTGAAATACTTTTAGATAACTAGTTTTGGTAACCAGATTTTCTGAAATTTAAAATAGGTATTATGTTGCCCCCAAACTATTTTGAATCACTTTACAACATTCCTAAATGAAATAGTATTCTAAATGTATATTATTATATTGACCCAGTATAAAATTCACTTAAAGAAGAAAGCAAATTAGAGTAATGGAGTCAAAGGAAATGAAGCAGGCATTATTAATAGCACCATCAAAACTCATACTGTAACCTCAGCCATACACCCAGAGTAAAGACTATTGCAGTAAGAAGTTCTATAGCAGTCACAAATATCAACTATATAGACTGTGGAACAAAATAAAATACTTATATTTGAATATGTCTATGTTTGATCATCTTAAAACAAGAGTTATTAAGATATACCTCTTATTCAATGAAATCCTAAGAGCCTCCCATTAGATCAGTGGTTCTCAACCTGTGGGTCGCGACCCCTTTGGCAGTCGAATGACCCTTTCACAGGGGTCACCTAAGACCATCCTGCATATCAGATATTTACATTACGATTCATAACAGTAGCAACATTACAGGTATGAAGTAGCAACAAAAATAATTTTATGGTTGGGTCACAACATGAGGAACTGTATTTAAAGGGCCAGAAGGTTGAGAACCACTGCATTAGATGAATGAACAGTATCACTGACCAGATTAATTAAAAGTATAAACCAGCAGATCTGTCCTCTCCCTTTCTGAACCAATCCTTCTTTAAAACACAGAATTAAACCTGGCCCTGTGTGGTTCAGGGGTTGAGCGTTGACCCATGAACCAGGAGGTCATGGTTTGATTCCTGTTCAGGGCACACATGCCCTGTGGGGGGGCATACATGAGGCTGCCAATCAATGATTCTCTCTCATCATTCATGTTTCTATATCTCTCTCCCTCTCCCTTCCTCTCTGAATCAATAAAAATGTATTTTTTAAAAACACAGTAATAAATAAAACGATTACATTTCAAAAACCTTCCCTGTTAAGCAGCAGGCAAAACACAAAATTATCACATTTACTAAGGAGATATCTTAAAAGTGAGGTATATCTTGAGCCCTGGTGTATTGGTTAGAGCTTCATCCCAATACACCAAGGATGCAGGTTCGATCCCTGGTCAGGACACATATTAATGAATGCATAAATAAGTGGAACAACAAATAGATGTGTGTCTCTCTCTCTCAAATCAGTAAGTAAAAAAAATTTTTAAAGGTATATTTCTAAAATATAATAAAGATAAAATTTAAAAATAAACAAAATAAAAATAAAGCAGCACCCCCCCCATCATCTCCTTTTCCTGTTTTATTCTTCTTCCTAGTGCTTGTCATCACTCCATATTGCATGTTGTGCCGTGTATGTACTTATCTATCTGTTCACCTCCAAAGTAACAGCTCTAAGAGGACAGGTTTGCCTCTTAGCCACTACTTTTCTCATGTCTGGCACTTAACAGGTGCTCAATAAAACCAAATGAATGAATAATTTGGTAAACAGCTCAGACACCCAATAAACCTTTTTCTTCACACTTTGCTGAGGATCTGACACTGACATCTGCCCCTCTAATTCTCTATAAGCCCATTCTTTGTCTCTCCTGGGGTCAGTGAAGGCTGAAGAGCCAAGCCAGATACCCATTACACAAGGTGCCACCATGCCCACCTTACCTTTGAGCCCCCAGCCAGCACCAGGTGACGTGTCTTGCAGACAAACATGCCCCCGTTCTCCACCAGTTTTTTGCAATGCAGGAAGGCAAAGCTGCGGAAGAGATGGCGAATCTCACCCTCCCGGCCCTGGAGGAAAAATAATGGTCACTCATGGCTGTCTCCCACCCCTACTCTTTCAGACGCAGCTGATGGGCAGGAGCTCATACTTACTGAGTGGGGGCCATCAATGACCTTGACGATGTCTTTTACATGGATGTTGTTCTGTTCTGAGTCCAGGGCCACAGCAAATCGGTTGTCCTTCTTCCGAGTCACAGCCTGGTGCCTGACAGTCACCACCTTCCCATACATATTAAGCACCTATGAAGGGAGAGGGCGGATACTGAGGGGTGGCCTGGAGTAAGGCTTCCCTTAAGTGGGATGATCCTTCCTTGTGGGAGACTGCAGGATATCTAGGTTCCCTGGCTCTGGGTCAACCAAAATGTCAGAGCGCCAGCCCCTTGGCACTGGGTCAACCAGTAATGTTCCCAATCAGACTCCACCCCCTTGACTGAACACCGGGAACTGGAGAGATGGGCAGAGGAGTAGATATTAACATAATAGCTAATGTTTACCTGTCACTCTGTACCAGGCAGGCCCCATGCTAAATTCTTCATACAAGATTTTACTGAAGCTTCAAAACTTCCCTCTGTCATGATTCCCATCTTACACAGGGGGTGTCTCAGGCCAAGAGAGGGCAAGTCAGCAGCCCAGGGTAACATAGCACCAAAGTAACAGCTGAGATGTGAATCCAGAGTGCAGGGTTCTAAGCACTATGCTGTGTGGCTCCCACATCCATGAGGATGGGTGAAGGAGAAGAGGGTACCTGCAACACCCCTTACTTTATCAAGCACCGAATGCCAGGGTGCATATTTGACCTCAGAAATTCATTCACAACTAAGTAAGAAGATGCTGCCACTATCTCCATTTTACAAGTGGGAAGCTGAAACACAGAAAGGGTAACGGACCTGCCACTTGCCTAATCTCACCTAACCAGCTATGGGTGACAGAGGCAGGTCTGCAACACACAGCAGTCTGGGCTCTTACCTGCCATACTCTGCCACCTCCCAGGATGAAAAGAGAGGAAGCCCCCTAAAAGTAAGTCCTGCCAATGAGTGCAGCACACACACCTGGAAGGTCTCCCGCTCCAGTCGCACGATGACACCCACGGTCTGAGGGTCCAGCTGTACCAGCTCCCCCCATTCATGCTGGCCCCCAACATCCACACCTGATGCCGTCTCTGAGCAGAGCTGCAGGTCCCGGGGGAGCACTTTCAGCTGCCAAGAGAGGGAGAGGAGTGAAGCAGGGCCCAAGTGGCTGGCCTGCCCTGCCTGGGTCTTCTCTTCTGAGCATATCCAGCCAGCTCCCACTCTTCTGACCTACCTCATGCATGGTGAGGTCGGAGAAGAGGATGACAAAGTTCTCCTCCACTCGCACAATGAGGCCTGTGTCACCCTCGAATCGGCCAGCAATCACCTTCACATGATCCCCCATCTTGAAGTACTTCCTAAGTTCCTGGGCCGGGAACTCTAGCATGTCCTGGGGATTGGGTGTGGGGACAATGAGCAGGTAAAACCACCACAAATCGCCTGCCCCACCCATCTTCAGTATCCATTCAAGTTCTTGAAAAGACCCTGGCCAAGACCTACTCCAGGCTCACACCAGACTACCTTAGGCCAGCGGGACAGCCCTGACTGACCCAGAGACAGTTGAACTTAGACAGGATATCAGCCTAGACAATGCTTTATCCCACAGAGCCAGCCTGTCTCCAGACATGACACCAGACTCGACACTATCTCAGACCCACCTGGAGACAGCCTCACCCTAAACCCACCATGCTAGCCTAGACAAGCCCTCGGACTCACAGATAGACACACACATACATACACACTCCTACGCAAACTAAACCCAGCACCCACCTCAGGTTACTCATGGTTACAATGTCATGCCCTCATCCCAGTATATACATATGGACAGTAGGGTACCCACCTTGAGGTCCTCATGCTTGGGCATGATGGTGATCTTGTTGCCGTCCACACTGAGAATCTTGCCCTGCAGGTTGATGAGCTCACCCTCACATACCTCCACATTGTCCCCAGGTTGGAAGTTGTGCTCCCTTTCCTTCCCTGCAGGGGTAGACATGGGGCTGACACGGGGGCTGCCCGCCACAAGCCACCTGCTCCTCTTTGGCCTTAGTTACAGACAAAAGCAAATACCTGTGCTCTCAGTCACCACCTCCAGGTCAATGCCCTCCGGCTGGTCCTCAAACTTCTCCAGCTCAGAGAGTGTGGGCTTCACACCCTCGGTGATCTGAGCCCCAAGAGACAAGGGGAAGAAGAGGACGTTAAGTGTCACAGACCAACTGAGTGGGCTGAAGACAGTGGGAATTATTCCCCTAGAGACACTCCTGACTTGAGGGTTACCTGGACAGAACTGGATAACCCACTGCTCCAGGGCCTGGAGGGAAAGCTTGGCCTCCCCACTCCCCACTGCCATTTAGCACGACCCCCTCTGGGACCCTCACCACAGCAGACATGGCGAAGCTCTTAAACAGAAAGCCCTTCCGGCTGTAACGGTTCCCCTCGAAGATGAGGAAGTCACCATCAGAGGCAACATCGCCGCCCAGGGACCTGGGATTTTGTGAGGGAGAGAAGATTGGAAGGGAAGGTTAAGAAGAGAATCTGCTAAAAAGGGACATATGTAATACTTTCAACAATAAAGGTTAAAAAAAAGAATCTGCTGTACCTGTCTCCTCCACTGGCAAGGGAAGAAACTTCAAGATGACCATCCCATGCCATCCCAACACATACCCTCTTGGAGTGGCCTCTCACAGAGAGGGGCACACAGCCCCCACCTTCCTGCACTCCACTGCCCCTTCCCTGCTCTGTCTGTCACCACAGCCCATCATGCTCTGATGAACTACTGTTTGATTAATCTCCCTAGCCAGAATGGTAGCTCCAGAGGGGCAGGAACTCCTCTTTTTTCCACTTTTCCCCCCTCTAAGTGTCTGCACATCACAGACACACAGTAAATACCAGTTGGACAAAATTTCAGAGTTAACATTCATGGAACACTCAGCCCGTGCCTGGCCTGGACACTCTACCTCACTGACTCCTCCCCAAAGCTTGTGACATCAGTAATATGCTCTTCATTTTCCAGGGAAATGAGGAAATGAGGCTCCGAGAGGCCTACCACATGGCCCAGCTGTGAGCCAGAGTCAGGATTCAAATGCAGGGGGAGGGACAGTGAAGCCTGTTCCTTAATTCTACTGGCCCTGCATGTGGGGTGGGAGAGACTTAGTTCTTGTTCCATGCTTCTGGAGTGGAGAGGGAAAGCCTCTCCCATTCCCCAAAAGGGAAATGTATGGAAGAGCAGGCTGAGCTCCTCCTGCCATTCACTCAAACATCTGTTCATTCACATGGTGCATTTGGGAGAGGGACAAGCATGCTCTGCTGGGTATGTCAGGGCACTGTTGCCTCAGCTCGCTGGGGGGCAGGGAGGGGTCACTCTGGTTTGCTCTCTCCTACACAGTAAAAGAAGGTTCAGTCGGGTGGAGACCAGTGGTGTAAATGGGTCAAATTCACTCATGGGAGGTATTAGCCAGGTCCTTGGATCCAGATGAAAAGGCACATTCTAAAATGTAGATGATGGAAAAACTGTCTGCCTGATTCACAATGGGTTCCAGAACAAGACCAGAGGGAAACTGTCACTGGCACCTCTTGTTTTCCCATATGCTCCTCTCCTGTCCTTCCTGTAGGAAATCCTGCTAGACCTGGAATGCTGGAATCCCTGAGCTGCTCTGAGTTCCATCCAGCTGGGGAGGGGGAGGGGGAGGGGGAGGGAGGCACCCTGAGGGGGTAGGGGCTCTATACCCTCATCTTGGTTGCCAGGATATCAGGGAGAGAGACTTTATAATATGATATCATTAATCATGCTTACTACATGCAAAGTGATACTCTGGGCACACATGCATATTAATTCATTCATTCTCCCTACAATCCAAGGAAGCAGGGGTTGTTATTATCAATGTTTATAAGCAGAGGAAACTGAGGCATGAGGGTGTTAAGTAACTTGGCTGAGGCTATACTCGCAGCTAACCACCCCCAGACTAAACCTGTCAGGGGTCCATCCCTGTGAGGGAAACTGCAAAGGCACATTCTGTACCAAGCTCTGGGGACCCAACCCAGACAGTCCCCAAGGACACTCACCTAATCTTCTCAGCATCAAACAGCCTCTGTGGAGGCCGTTTAAACTTCTTCCTTTTAGCAATCCAGTCTTTCTGTGGAAGAAAAGGGGCATGGGTGGGAAGGTGAGGTAGGAGGGCTTGGCCACCGGCTGGGATAAAGCATTCCCTCTCCCCCAGAGGCAGCACATCCCCAGGGTACCAAGCTCATGCGGGCCTTGATGCGGTCATAGTCAATGCGTGGGATCATCTTCAGAGAGATGGTGTTTTGGCTGGGCTCCACATAATCCACCTGAGAAGAACAGGTGAGTGATCAGGAAAGGCCCAGCCCTCCCTCCTTGACCCTAGACATAGGAAAAAAAAGATATCAGGAAGGATAGGGATAGAGGGTGATGGGAAACCAGATTCCTGACAACTCCCAAATTCTCTCTCCAGCCTGTCTCCCCTCAACTCTGAAATTGACTATGCTTGCTTGACACCTCCATTTAGATGGCTAAAAGGTCCCTCAAACCTAACACAATGACAACTCACCTCCTCATTTCCCCCAAACCTGCTCCTCTCTCACTCTCCTCCCATCCCATTCTTCCTTCTGCTCAGGCACACCTGGGAGTCATTTTTAACTCCTTTCTTCCTCCATATCCAATCTGTCGCAAATCCTGTCAGCTCTGCCTTCAAATACTCTGACCTCTTTCCCCTCCTCTACTACTCTAACCTTAGTCCTGAACCACCATCATGGCCACCTCCACCATGGAATCACTAGTCTCCTCACTGCCTCCCTGCTCCTGTGGTTCCATATAGTCTATTCAAGGGTAAATTTTTTTTCCATTTTTTACATTAAATTTATTGAAAGGTAATTCTTTATTGTGGGGGGGCTGTTCCATGCATTGTAGGATGTTAGCAGAATTCCTGGCATCTATCTACTAGATGCCAGAATCAACTCTGCAGTTAAAATAACCACAAATGTCTCCATACACTGCAAAAAAAAAAAACAAAACCCTGGGGGGTAACGTCCCCCCTGCTTGAGAACAGGTCACCTGTTAACAGTAATCCTATTAAAATCAAAGTCACGCTGTGTCCCTTAGAGCCCTCCCATCTTACTCCAGTAAAAGCCAAAGCCCAATGATGGGCCTCCCTGAGCTCATGACCTGCCACTCTGCTTCAGCTAGAGATGGTCCTATCTCACATCACAAAACACTTCCCCAATAACTCCACACGCCTCATTCCCTCACCTCCTTCAGATCTTTACTCAACATGCTTTCATCACACACAGAATTGTCCTCCATTTCCTGTGTGCTCATGACAAAACCCAGGCTCTGCTTCACCTAATCTGAGTGGGGTGCTGCTCTCTGCACTAGGAAAGGGGCTGGAAAGGAGGAGGGGCGAACAGAGGAGCAGAAGTGTGAACATGAGTCCTGACCCCCTTGGCCACCCGCCCCATGCAGAGGCACCTGTGCGATGTCATCCTTATAGATGCCTCGCTTGAGGCGGACCCAGGATTTCGGTTTCAGGTTGGCCACCTCCTTCACCACTTTGAGCACATCTGTCATCTCCTTGATGGGCACCATCTGCTGGTTCCAGTAGCCAAGCCGCAGGTTGCCCACGCCCTCGATGGCCTGCTTCACGTGGGTCTGCTTATAGGCCTCCACGTAGATGTAGCCCTTCACGTGCTCTGGTGCCACTACCGATTTAATCTGCAGGGGCTACAAGGCCGAGCCCATGGAAGAAAACAGTGAGACACAACTGCTAATAACAACTGTCACCTAAGCAGTCTCTCTTCCAGGAATGTATCCAACAGAAACATGTTGGCCCAATGACATGAATACAAGGATGTTCACTGCAGTTGTATATTATAGCAAACAAACAAGACTGGAAACAAAACATACATATTAAAAACTTACTAGATTGTGAAGACAACCATGCTCAGAAGTTTACAGCTGTAAATGCCAACTTAAAAAAAGGGAAACAGCACTGGCTGGTTTGGCTCAGTAGATAGAGCATCGGCCTGTGGACTAAAGGGTCCTGGGTTCAATTCCGGTCAAGGGCACATGCCTGGGTTGCAGGCTCCATCCCCAGTGGGGGGCGTGCAGGGGGCAGCTGATTGGTTATTCTCTCTCATCGTTGATGTTTCTATCTCTCTCTCTCCTTCTCCCTTCCTCTCTGAAATCAATAAAAAATGTAAAAAGTAAATAAGCGTAACGCAAATAAACCTATTTTTAAAAAAAGAATGGGGAAAAAGAAAAGATTAGAATGGAAACAAATGAAATAGAGAATAAAAAAAAATAGTGCCGCCCTGACCGGTTTGGCTCAGTGAAAAGAGCATCGGCCTGTGGACTCAAGGGTCCCAGGTTTGATTCCGCTCAAGGGCATGTACCTTGGTTGTGGGCACATCCCCAGAAGGGGAGTGAGTGTGCAGGAGGCAGCTGATCGATGTTTCTCTCTCGGTAAAAAAATCAATAAAAAATACATATTTTAAGAAAACACAAAACAATAGTGCCCTGGTTGGGGAGTTCAGTTGGTTAGTGTCATCCCAGTATGCCTAGGTTGTGGGTTCAATCCCCGGTCAGCCCAGATATAAGAATCAGACAATGAATGAATAAGTGGGACAACTAATGTTTCTCTCTCTCTTAAATCAATTTTTTAAAATTTTAAGAAAAACAGCAGTGAAGCCCCTACAACCAAATGTTGCTTCTTTGAAAAGATCAAAAGCTTTGACAAACATTTAAGAATGACCAAGAAAAAAAGAGAAGGCTCAAATGACAAATTCAGAAATGAAAGAAATAACAAGGCAATACCATTTCTGCCTGCCAACAAATTAGATAACCTAAATGAAATGAACGTTTTCCACAGAAAGACAAACTACCAAAACTCAAAAAGAAATAGAAAATCTGAATAGACCTGCAAGAAGCAAAGATACTGAATAAAAAAAACAAACAAACAAAAAAAACACCTGCCCTAGCCAGTCTGGCTCAGTGGATAGAGCGTCAGCCTGCGGACTGAAGGGTCCCAGGTACGACTCCGGTCAAGGTCAAGGGCATATGCCCAGGTTGTGGGCTCAGTCCCCAGTGGGGGGCGTGCAGGAGGCAGCCAATCAACGATCCTCTCTCATCATTGATGTTTCTCTCTCTCTCCCCCCTTCCTCTCTCTGAAATCAATAAAAATAAAAACAAAAACAATAATCAGAGTCATAACTCAAACAGGGTCACTAGAATTTTGCCAAGGGCACAATGTCGAGGTTTGTGCACACTTAAAATCATAATTTGCAAATCCTGCAACTGTCCACTTGGCCTCACTAATGCACACCCACTGCTTCGGCAGGTAAAGCAATGCACTCAGCCAAAACAAAGCATATTAAATAAGAAAGTTACTACACCATATGCAGTTAATAGCAACCCCAAGTTTCACAAATTTTGAGGACACTCTTCATAAAGTTTGTTCTGGTTCCAAAACTGAGAATTATACCTGTGACAACAACTACATTTATTGAACACAAGCTGCTGGACAAGTCCGCTAAGAGCTGGACATGTCCCCAGCTATTTAATCCCAATGATGCTGAGGCACTAGCAGGGCCCAGAGAAGGGAAGTGATTTGATCAAGGTCACAAAGATAGGAAGTGGCAAGGACAGGATTCAAACCCTGGCAGTCTGAAGAAAGATCTGTGCCCTTAATGCAACATTTGCTGCCTTGCATGCAGATGGCATTACTTCATGTTTTGTGTGCTGAGTGAGCCCTGAAAGGGCAGGGATCAGCTCTGCCATGGTTACCACTGTATCCTCAGCATCTCCCAGTGGAAGGACCAGCCCAGAGGAAAAGCTCAGCAAATGTCTGATGACTGTGTGAAAGGAAGGAATTCTCAAGACAGGCCTGTTCCCTGACCCCCAAAGTCAAACTGTCCCACGGTAGGACTCTCAAACAGTAAGAGATGACAGCTACCCAACAGGGTTGGTGAATAGGCAAAACTCACTCTCAGGTAGAAAAAGCTCAGGAAGCTAAATGGCTGACTTCCAAAGGGCTACAGGGGCTTGGGAACCCAGCCAGAAATGCAGAAAGAGAGAAGACAGGGCACATAGAACAACGCTTCAATTCAGGGAGTGGTTTTTTCTAGCTGAAGCAACTCACTTAACAGGCAGTGGTACCCTTGAATCTACACTCTCCCTCCCTCCGGGCTTTGCCCCCCGCCCCCAAAACTGCCTGCCTACACGTACCGTGTCTGTGAACTGGTAAGCAATGAACTTGCGCATCAAGGAAATGGCTGTGGCCCGTTCCTCCCCAATCTGGAAGAGAGGCAGACTTATGAGACAAGATGAGTTGGAGGGCAGGACATGGGAAAGGGGACAGGAGATAACAGTAAGAGTCATCAGGCAAGAAAAAGTAGGAGAGAGAGGAACATGAGAGATGGAGAAATACAGAGCGAGAGGGATCAACAGCCTGAAAGACAAAGGTGGGAGACAGTGAGGTGGAGGGGAGAGAGAAGAGAGAAGGACGGAAAGGCAGACAGGCCAAGGAAATTCAGGACAGACACATGGACAGTTCTCCCAGACAAGGCCACCTCCCTCATTTCCCTGTCTCCCCTAAGCCATGACGCCAAAGCACACACCTTACATTTGACAGTCCACAGATTTGGATCCCTAGACAGGAGAGGGAAAGAAAGCCCTTAAGTGAAATTGTCTCCTCATCATGAAGCATACAAATAATCACACCCATCCTTCCTCTTGCTCCACACCCTCTCCTTTCTCCATTCTTCCATACATAAGAAAGAGAGAGAAAGGTGCCATCTCGGCCCTCCCTCCTTCCTCCTCTCCTCCACCACTGCCTATGTGAGGGTGTCTTGATTTATTTTAGGTAATGACCTGTATGGGCACATCACCCAAGTACAGTACAAGAGTTCCACCTCAGCCCTCCTGTCCCACCCCCTTACTTGACTCCTGGGAGCAGCTGCTGCTGAGTGATGTCATCAGAGAGCTCATCAGACCCTCCATATACCCTAGAGAGAGAAGAGCAGTTGGGAAGAAGAGGTGAAGCTCTGTCAGACCCCTGACCCTTCCCACAGGGGACCACCTCTCCTGTCCCCCAACCCCCCATCCCATGCTCTTACGTCTCTCCCACAGATGACTTGGCATATTTCTTCATGTAATACTCGCCTAATTCTTCTTCTCGCTGGTCCCTGGGGTGCGTAGGAGGAGGGGGGGGGGATAAACATGAATGGAAGGTTGAGGAGACAAGATGGGCTGACCCGTCCCCAAAACTCCCCATGGGAGCCAATTTCACCACTTTCCCCCTCCCTGCTGACCTCCAGAGGTTCTGTAGGCGGCGAGCCCCAGAACGATCTTCGTCCAGGACAACATTATCGATATTGGAGGCTGCAGAAAAATGGGCAGGTGGGGTAAGAGAAGGTGAAGAGCAAGGGCCTAGAGAAAGTAGTGGGGCTAAGAGGGCCAGAGGTGGGCCTTGGGGAGAACACACCTCACTGAGGACCCCCAACTCTCACCCCCCAAATCCTGCTCAGGTTTCTGCTTCTCATGAAAAGACTGTGCAGCTGTTCTCCATCTCACAGCCACTGACTAAACACACCCCGAATTCCATCCCTCACCACCCATCCCTGCATCCCTGCCTCCTACAATTCTCATACACAAATATACACCCACTTTCCCAGGCCAACCACGGCTAGAGGCCGGACCCAGAACCCCCTTACTCTGGACCCTAACATGAGTGAAAAACCCCAGGGACGAACAGGGATCAGGGATGAGGGAGGGTGCCAAGGGCAGGAAAGAGATGTCAGGATATGGGAGGAGGGTTGAGGAATCACGCTTTTCAGATTCTTACCTTCAATCTCTTCTACTTGGAGAAAGAGGAGGTGGTGGTGGTGGTGGTGGTGGTGGTGGTAGTGGTGGTGGGCGAGGGCAGACAAAGTATGAGCCAAATTATAGCAGCAAAATCAACCAATGGGTTGGGGGAAGGGGAAGGGAGGGGCACAGAAGGTTGAAAATCAAAAGTAAAGGCCAGGCACCAGGTGGTTGGGGAAGAAGCCGAAATGTATGAGGCGCACAAAACGGAAAATAATAGGGGAGGGGGGCACTGGCCCAGGAAGTGGGGGGTATCTTGGGACAGGGACCACCCACCCTATAACCCCCAGAAAGGATTTACTGGGGCCCTGGGATCCCAGAGTCCTCTCCCCACAACCCTACCACTCTATAGCCCCCGCCCCCCAACTCATGGGCCTCAAAGGAAAAGGGTACGGAGCTAGCTGATCTCTCTGGCAAGGACAGAAAGAAGCGAGGTGAGGAGGGTGGGGGTTGGGATGGTGCAGGGCATGGGGGTGCAGGACGGGCTCTCAAGACCCTCTGGGTCACATCCCCTAGTGGTCTTGTAGAGGTGGGCCCACACACACCTTTCTCTAGGATGTCCTCTGCTCCATCTTCCCATTGGTCCTCATCCTCATACTCATCGTCCACATCTGAAACAAGGCCAAGTGGTCAGGGGCCAGCAGGGGGTACCTCATGACAACAGCTTCCAGGAAACCTCCTTTGGGAGATGGGCACAACAAACCCCCATCTTCCAGGTCAGGATACTGAGCTCAGAGAGGTGAGATACTCCCTGAAGCCATAGGGCTGCTCCAAGCAGCAAGGTCAGGTCTCCTATACAAATCGCCCTGGCTCTAAACCACCCCTCCCCTCAATCCCACCTAGAGATCTATCTTAAAAAGAAAGATCTAAGTAAGCAAGCAGAAAAGTTTCCTCTCAACTATCAAGGGAAGACAGGTATGTCATTGTTTTTTAAAGACAGAATTCATGGTTGATTGATTTTATTATTATGCTCTTACATTTATAATGGCTACCACCTATTGAGATTGTACTATGTGCCCTGCCCTGCTCTGCGTACTTGCTACAGATTCCTCACTGAATCTTCCTGGAAACCCTAAGAGAGTTATCATTGCTTCAATTTTATACGGGCTCTGAGACCCAGAGAGGTTATCTAACTTGCCCAAAGACTCTCAACTGGTACCTGAGAGGCAGCCTAGCTTCAGGGTCTATCTATGCATTTTATCACTTCAATACATTACAAATACTCTTCTGTATGCATCAAATTATTACACTAAAAACTTCAACAACAGTGATACTAGCACATGATGAAAAAACACAAAGTGTACAGATGACGTAAGTGTACAGCACGTCTCCCTCCCATTTGTAACCCCCACCATCTCAGTCTTCTTTTTCAGAGGTAACTCTAATATTTCTTGTCCAGAAATAATTTGTGCATATATAAGAAAGCCCCATCACTATTCTCTCTCTCTCTCTCTCTCTCTCTCTCTCATACACACAATTTTTTAAAACACTGTTCTGTACCTTCCTTTTTCTGAGTAGTAACACTACCTTGGACCTCTTGCATAGCAGCACATGCCTCATATGCTGTCTGATTTCTGCTCCATAATTTGTTTTTCCAGGCCCTTATCATC
Source organism: Myotis lucifugus (assembly GCF_000147115.1). NCBI lineage: Eukaryota > Metazoa > Chordata > Mammalia > Chiroptera > Vespertilionidae > Myotis > Myotis lucifugus. Next base: position 2,143,230 of record NW_005871233.1, on the reverse strand, counting down.
AATGAACATTTACATCACCAAACATTTGTAATTGCAAATAGGATTGCAGCAAGTGTCTTTATCTTCATGTCTTTATGTATCTCTGTGAGTTTAACTGTAGGTGAATTCCTAAAAAGGAACTGCTGGATCAAAGGGACCCTGCATGTTAAGCATTAATGAGTACAGCCACGTATATAGTCTTTTAATAGGCAGTGACCGCCCTAGCCAGTTTGGTTCAGTGGATAGAGCGTCAGCTTGTGGACTGAAGTGTCCCAGGTTTGATTACGGGTTGCGGGCTTGATCTCCAGTTAGGGGGCACTCAGGAGGCAGCCGATCAATGATTCTCTGTCATCACTGATGTTTCAATCTTTCTCTCCCTCTCCCTTCCTCTCTGAAATCAATAAAAATATATTATTTAAAAAAAAGTCAGTAACCCAAACACTCCCATCACCTATGCGTAAGTATCCCTAGTGGCCCACATCTTGGTCATATGGCATATTATCCATTCTTTTCTCTTGATTTGGGCCCATCTGCTATCTAAGACCTTTTCTCTAAGCAAGGACTCCCTGCCTCCCAGCCTTTGAGAAAGGACCGAAGCTCTCCGAGAACAGGAACACCCAGAGCCTCTTCTGCCCCTCTGCTCTGTTTTCCCCTGGGGTAAGAGAGTCCCCAGAAAATGGAGGGTGGTGTTCCAAGTCACTCCCCTTTACATGGGTGTGGGCAAATAAAGTATTCTCATGTATGGCTGGTGGGAGCATCAGATAGTGACTTTTTCAGAGGCTGATATTTGGCCACAGATATCAAAAGCTTTAAAAACATATGCCTCCTTTTTGCCCAGCAATTTGACTTGTAGGGATTTACCATGTAAAAATCTGTGAGGTATGTGTTAGATGAAAAAAATCGTTTTCACTAACTAAAACTTAGCATTTCCCATCAATTTTTTTTTTAAATATTAACAATGATTGAGTTTAATATATTTTTATTGATTTTTACAGAGAGGAAGGGAGAGGGATAGAGAGTTAGAAACATCGATGAGAGAGAAACATCGATCAGCTGCCTCCTGCACACTCCCCACTGGGTACATGCCCACAACCAAGGTACATGCCCTTGACCGGAATCGAACCCGGGACCCTTGAGACCACAGACCGACGCTCTATCCAATGAGCCAAACCAGTTAGGGCTCCCATCAATTATAATAATGACAACAAACCACAGTAGTATTGGCAGTGAAATCTGGTATTACAGCTACAGATATATCAAAATCATTCACTCATTGCTACTTCAAAATTAGATTCTTACCAGACCTTCCCTCCACTAAACATAGTTAATTAAATGTGTTAATGATGTTCTTTTAATAGTTTGACACTGTGTTTTAATACAGTTGTTCTCTTTGGAAACCTATGTATTTTGCTTTACACATTTCAAAACATAACTCTAAAAACAGATCCATAGACTTTATCAGACTGCAAGAGGCCACAATAAAATTTAAGACCCCTGATCTAGACAATAACTTGCATATGTGTGTCAAAATACATGAAGATGCTCACAACAGTGCTACTTAAAATACTGACAAATGGCCCTGACCAGTTTGGCTCAGTGGATAGAGTGTCGGCCTGCAGACTGGGGGGTCCCGGGTTCAATTCCGGTCAGGGGCGTGTGCCTTGGTTGCAGGCATATCCCCAGTGGGGGGTGTGCAGGAGACAGCTGATTGGTGTTTCTCTCTCATCGATGCTTCTAACTCTCTATCCCTCTCCCTTCCTCTCTGTAAAAAATTAATAAAATATATATTTAAAAA
>NW_005871233.1:2135744-2140902 GCF_000147115.1 Myotis lucifugus | reverse complement strand
ACATGCCTGGGTTGCAGGCTCGATTCCCCCCCCACCCCCCCCCCAAGTAGGGGGCGGGCGGGAGGCAGCCAATCAATGATTCTCTCTCACTGATGTTTCTCTCTCTATCGCACTCCCTTCCTCTCTGAGATCAGTAAAAATATATATATATTTAAAAATTATCCTGCTGAAGTAGGAAGAACTGTGTGTCCCCTTTGTACAGAGGGGACAAGAGGCTCAGAGAGACATATAGCAACTTGCCCAGAGTCACATGGAGAAAAAAGCAAAGCCAGGCCAAGAGGGACCAAGATCTGTTGGCCTCTACTACACTGTCCTGCTGTCTATCTCTAGATCATCTGAGCTTTCCATGACAAGCACAGAGTATTGTCAGTTTTTTAAAGGGTAATAATGGTATTGTGATTGTGTGTTTTAAAAGGACCTACCTAGCCCTGAGTAGGTAGCTCAATTGGCTACAGTGTTAAAATCATATGACAAGGTTGCAGGTTCAATCCTCAGTCAGGGCACATACAAGAAACAATCAATGAATGCATAAATAAGTGGAACAACAAATCAGTATCTCTCTCGCTAAAAAAATTTATTTTAAATTATTTTAAATCAATTCATTTTAAAAATAAATTAAGTCTTGCCCTGACCGGTTTGGCTCAGTGGATAGAGCGTCGGCCTCCGGACTGAAGGGTCCCGGGTTCAATTCCAGTCAAGGGCATGTACCTTGGTTGTGGGCACATCCCCAGTAGGGGATGTGCAGGAGGCAGCTGATCGATGTTTCTCTCTCATCAATGTTTCTAACTCTCTTTCCCTCTCCCTTCCTCTCTGGAAAAAATCAATAAAAATATATTTTAAAAAGAAAAGAAATTAAGCCTGGCTGGTGTGGGTCACTGGTTGAGCATCGACCCATGCACCAAGAGGTCCCCAGTTTGATTCCCAGTTAGGACACATGTCCAGGTTGTGGGCTCAATCCCCAGGGGGGGAGGGGGGTGCAGGAGGCAGCAGATAGATGCTGATGTTTCTCTCTCTAAAATCAATAAAAACATATTTCTTTTAAAAAAGAAATTTTAATAAAATAAAAGGAGCTATCTTTTAGAAATATATATATATATATATATATAGAGAGAGAGAGAGAGAGAGAGAGAGAGAGAGAGAGAGAAAGAAAGAAATATTTGGGGGTAAAATTATGTATTTGGGATTTGCTTCAACATCATCCAACAGTGAGTGGAGTGAGGAGGAATAAGCAAAACAAGCTGGTACTGTTAACTGTTTTTTTGTTTTTATTGTTGTTAATCCTTACCTGAGGATATTTTTCCATTGATTTTTAGAGTGAGTGGAAGAAAGGAGGAAAGACAGAGAGAGAAATACTGATGTGAGAGACACACATCAATTGGCTGCCTTCCGCATGGCTCCCCGACTAGGGCTGGGGATTGAGCCTGCAACCAAGGTACGTGACCTTGACCAGAATCAAACCCGGGACCCTACCTCGGGCCAACGCTCTATCCACTGTGCCAAACTGGCCAGGGCATATTTGGTTTTTTAAAAATACATATTTATCGATTTCAGAGAGAGGAAGGAAGAGGGGAAGAGATAGAAACATCAATGATGAGAGAGAATCAGCAATCGGCTGCCTTCTACACGCCCCCCACCAGTGATTGAGCCTGAAACCCAGGCATGTGCCCCAACCCAGAATCAAACCATAACCTCCTGGTTCATAGGTTGACCCTCAACCACTGAGCTACATTGGCTGGGCTAAGCTGCTAATTGTTGACACAAGGTGATGGAACATGGGGGCTCCACATACCATCCTACTATTGTGTTTGACATTTACCAAATGTTGTTGTTTTAAGTACATTCAAGAAAATAGAACTGAAGTGGAAATCCAGCCTCTGCTCAGCATTCGCCAGCCCTGGGACATACCAGCCTCATCCAGAATGAAGCCACCATGACGGGGTTTCTTGGGAGGCCGGTCATCATCTTCTTCCTCTTCTTCCTCATCATATTCCTCCTCCTCTTCCTCCTCTTCTTCTTCCTCGGGCTCTTCCTCCTTCTCACTGCCTGCTGCACTCCGCCGCTCCTCCTCTACCTGCAGAGTCAGAAGGGATGGGACACCAGAGTTCTTTAACCCAAAATCCAGACACCAGTCTCCCTCCGCCCACTCTGCTCTGTGTGCACACCCTTCCACTCTGGCCAGGTCTCTCTGGTAGCCATCCTCTCAGTGACAGCACCACCATCTACCTGACCAATATCTGGGAGCTGATCTGGACTCCTCCCTCCACTAGACCTCCTTGCTAGCCCCCACCAGGCCTTTAAATTTGTTAGCTCCATGAGGTTTGGTTCTTAGCTCTCTGTACTCTACAACTCCCTGTGCCATCTCACCCACTCTCTTGGCTGTGAAAGACATGTCTGTGCCAATAACTCCCATATTTCTGTTTCCAGGCCACAGTGCTCAAATTAACCACCTCTTGCTGCTAATTCTGTAGACACTTTTTGGTTGGTCCTTACCTACAAGACATCTCAATATGCTCCCCTCCCTGCCAATATGCTCTTCCCTGGCATCTGTCACATTATGCTCTCCTGGCTTTTCTCCAACCTCTTTGACTGCCCCTCTGCAGGTCCCCTTACTCTGTTCACCCCTCAAGGGACCACTTTGTTTCTCACACCATACACTCCCTCCCTGGCCATTTTACCTTCCACAACTTCAGTTCCTCTCTCTGCAAATGACGCCCCATCTGTCTCCAGTCCCCCTTTTTTCCAGAACTAAAAACCACCATATGCCAGCAGCTTCCTGGATGCTTCCCCAGGATGTCCTCTGAGCCCTTCACATTAAATCCCAAACTGACCTTCATGTCTTCCCCAAGACTGGTGCTGGTCTTCTAGTTCCCATTAGGCATCAAAGTCATGACCCTTCTGCTTTTTGAACCTCATCTTCCCAAGCATTCCTTCTTCCTCATCCCCACAGCCCCTATCCTAGTCCAGAACATTGCCCTCTAAAACTTGGATTCCTGCCCACCCTTCTTTCTGGTCTCTTGGCCTATAATCCCCCTTCCCATACCAGTCACAGAAGGCAGTGATCCATACAAAACAGTGTTCCCCCAACTGTAATATTTTCCTCATTAATGTTATAACTTCCTGCCATGTCCACATCAGTACAACCCATTTGTCTAATATTTTCTTTAAATTCACTCACATTTTTACTTACAAGAGAAATGTTTGTTTTAAAATAGTTCATAAGTAATAAAAAATTTTTGAAGGTTATCTTGTCATAAATAGAAAATAACAATAAAGATATGAGCAAAACAATGTTAAGTCTCAGCATGATATTTTGCTTGCTGTAGACTCTAAGCCAAAGTCCTGTTCTCCCTGATAAATAGAGACTAAGAAATTTCAGAAAGGTTGCCAGAGGCACAGTAGCACAAAAGTGAAACTTTTTCTATGCCAATTTCCATGACCCAATCAAAAGATAGGACACAAACTAAACTGAAAAAAAAAACACACACAAAAAAAACTTTTTCACTTGATGATTCCATGTGGCTAAAGGTCTTGTCCTTATTCCACCTATAGCATTTCTTCTTCACTACCACCCCCAACCTGGAGTGCATCTATACTCTTGGGAAACTATGATCTAAAACATGAATTTAATCATTTGGTCCTCTGCTTATAACATGGCCATAGCTCCCCGCAAACCTCAGGTAAAGAATAAGCCCCCTGCCCTGGCCAGATGGTTCAGTGGTTGGAGCATCAGCCCACACACCAAAAAGGTTGCAGGTTCAATCTCCGGTCTGAGCACGTACAAGAGGTAATCAATCGATGTTTCTCTCTCACACTGATGTTTCTCTCTCTCTAAAATCAATAAAAAACATATCCTTGGTGAGGAGTAAAAATAATAATCATTTTAGCAGCAGTGCCCAAATCCCTCTAGCAAACATGTTGACTGAAGACACAGTGCACCGGGAGTTGACCCCTGACCAGAAGAAGCTCCAAGACCAACAGGATGCCCCACTGGGCCAAGTGAATATTTCCTGCCAATGCTGCTCACTCAGTATACATCCTGGAGGATTCTACTGTGACCAGACCATGACCACCGTCATCTAGAACATCAACTACGCCTGGCTGATGGCTGTGGAGGAACAATTTGTTTACTGTGTGAACTCTTGATAAACAGTGGCTGGACCGAAATCCACCAGGAAGCTTGGGTCTCCACTAGCTCATTTGGCATCTCCAGAATTTGGTCTTGTCCCATTCAAAAGCAAAGTGACCAAGACAATAAAGGGTTTTGTATACATCTTGGCCAAACTGCAAGGCGAGGCTCCTTCCAAAACCTTTGCTGAGACAGGCAAGGAGAAGGCAAAGGAGACAACACTGGCAGCTACAGAGAAGGCCAAGGACCTTGACAGTAAGGCAGCCACCAAGCAGCAGCAGCAGCAGTTTGTGTAGACAGCCCAGACCCTGCGCAGCAGCACACCAGACCACCCGGCTGCACTCCCTCTGCCCTCCCCCCTTGTATTTTATTATTAAAACTCAACTTCCAGCCTGACCTATTTTTGGGTAGTGGGTTGGAGGTGGTATCTGTTTGGCATCTACAGTGCACCAGACACATTACCATGTGTGGTCCAAGCCTGCTTCTTCCCACATTGGATAGCTAAGGAGAGATTTGCCCACGGTCACAGAGCGAGCAGGCAAAGTGGTCATAAGCCCTAGACTGTAAACTCCATGACGGCAGGGACCTTTGATTTGTTCTCTGCTGTGTCCCAAGTACCTGGAACAATATCTAACGCATAATGGGCACTCAATAAATATTTGTTGAATTCAATCACCCTCCCCCGAAAAAACAAGTATTTGCTTAACACATAATCCTAACTAGCCCACAAAGCCCCACTTTTTTTGAGAGAGAGAGCAAGGAAGAGAGAAACATTGATCGGTTGCCTCCAGCACACGCCCAGACCGGAGATTGAACCCACAAGCTGGGTATGTGCCCTTACTGGAATGGAACCCGCCACCTTCTGGTGTACAGGACAATGCTCCAACCAACTGAGCCACACCAGCTAGGGCAAAGCCCCACATTTTAACAACTCAAACTATAAGAATCACAGCATAATTTCTAGAAATCTTGTCATCATCCCCTTGGCACAGTCCCAGCAAAGCCTTCTTTCCACTCCCTGAAGAGAGAGCC
>NW_005871233.1:2125115-2135644 GCF_000147115.1 Myotis lucifugus | reverse complement strand
GTGCTTACACCTTCTGTTCTAAGCGTTCCCCTCAGCAACCATCCCTGTTTAGGAAACTCTCTACCCCAAAACAGAGGGCTCCATGAGGAAGGCTATGATCCGAACATGATAGGAACTCAAGGAACACTTGCTGAACGACTGAGCAAGTTATTGAAGCTGAGCATAGTGAACCACTGATCCCTCCAGTAAGTGGCCCATCATTTACCATCCCTACATGTCTATCCACAGGACCCAGTCCTCCAGGGACCATGCCAACATTTGGCTGTCTGAAAAGCCCATCCAGTCCTATCTCTGGCAGTAAGACACTACCCTTCCGCCCCACCTAGTGACAGCAGGCGAGCCAGCCTAGTGTGGTTTAGGGAAGTGAGACCTGCACAGTACAAACCAGACTACCCCAGCCAGGAAAAGGAACCGAGGATCCTGGTCTCATTACCATCAGGCTTTAACCACAAGCAAAGTATCCTGAAGCCCTGACTCAGCACAACTTGGAGCAAAGGCCCTTCCTGGCATTTCCCACTTGCCCCGACCCCACCATGATATCCCAATTCCTCCAACTCTTCAGTGGAAGCTGAGGGCTTTCCAAAGGGCACAGGGATTGACAATCAAATGTCTACTCTCCATCAACAGGTATAAGAAATCTTTCCTTTTCTTTAAATCTGCCACAAGACCCTGACCGGTTTGGCTCAGTGGATAGAGCGTCGGCCTGCGGACTGAAGGGTCCCAGGTTCGATTCCAGTCAAGGGCATGTACCTTGATTGCGGGCACATTCCCAATTGGGGGTGTGCAGGAGGCAGCTGATCGATGTCTTTCTCATCGATGTTTCTAACTCTCTATCCCTCTCCCTTCCTCTCTGTAAAAAAATCAGTAAAATAAATTTCAAATAAAAAATAAATCTGCCACAAGACAGGCATGAGGATAAATGGCAACTGATATATCCTGGAACTGGAGAAAATTCCCTGCTCTAAAGAGAGCTGCCACTTCTTGAGCAAAGAGCTACTGTGTAGAACAATCCTTAGTCTCAGGTTGCTGGCTCCTCCCAATTTCCCAGAAAGCTGGAAATCTTGATTTTTATTGAACTTGCCCAAGTGTTAGCAACTTACAAAATAAATTTACATTTCTGTAGGTCAAATGAGATCTCTATAATCATCATGTCATCTTCTTTGTTTATTAGTTTGTAACTGTTGCCTACTAAACTCCATGAAAGCAAAGATTTGCCTTGTTCCACTCTCTCTCCAACACCTAGGATGTATCTGGAACAGTGTAAATGCTCAAACATTTATTTGTTCAACAAATGAGTAAATCAGAAATAAACAAAAGAAATAAAAGAGGATAACAGTGAATAAGAGAATATCTGAAATCAGTTATATCCCAGGAAATGTTTAACAGTTCCCACGGGACAGTCAACAGACCCAAAAACAGGTTGATCCTTTCAAAACATTAGATCACATCCCTCCTTTGCTCAAAACTCTCATGGCTCCGTCTCACTCAGTTACGGTCAAGTTCCTCACCACAGCCTTCAAGATCCTATACCATCTGATTTTTCTTCTTTCTCTTATTGTTGAACTCACTCTGATCTGCCCAACTGGCCATCTGGTTAGTTCTTGAACACCAGACACGCTCCCAACTTTGCACGTGCTGTTTCTCCTTACGGGAACACTTCCACATGACAGGACTTACACCTCCACTCCAAGTCTTTTGTCAAAAGTCACCCACTCATGCTCACCCTGACCACCCTATTCAAAGTGCAACCAGGATTCCTATTCCCCTCCTCTACTTCAGAATACCTTCTAGCTTACTAAATGATTTACTCATCAATTATATTTATATACATTCACAAGGCCAAAGTGTGGGTTTTTTTCACAAGGACAAAGATTTTTTTAAATGTTTGTTGACAGGGGCAAAGAATTGTGCTTCACACATACTAGACACTAAAAACGTGTTTCTGGCATGACTGGGCATGCCTAAAAATAAAACCTAATAACGAGTGCTTACTGTATGCCCGGTCCTTTCACCACATCACCCGTCACCTCACTGCACCTGGAGCATCCCTGGCTCAGTACCTGTCCCTCTGCTTGCCTCCTCCTCTCCCCCGACAACCTGAAAGCTCCCATAAACCAGGGCTCATTTTGATCCCCCCTGAGCCCCCACAGGGGCCTTTCTGCCCGGGTCCTGTCCCCGACTCAATGCCTCCCCCCGCGTCCCAGCCACAGACCTCGGCCTCCTCGCCGTCACTGCTGCGCTCGCTGTCCTCCTCCTCAGAGAAATTGCTGTCCTCGCTGTCCGACATATTCTGTTCTTGCAGGGAAAAGACGGCGGGCTCAGCGTACCCCCCAATCTCGAACCCCCACCCCCCACTCCAGCCTGTTTCCCCGGAGAGAAAAAAAAAAGCCTTAGCGCACTTCCGGCAGCCTCATTCTGGCAACCGTGAACCCGAAAGGTCCCTCCTTGCACCACCCGCTACACCTCCAGAGCCCCGAAACCCGGTTTCCCTGTCTCCCTGTCTCCCGGCGACCCCCGGGCCTGCTCTGTCGCCATCCAACCTACCCCGCACCCCTCCGGTCCCACCTCCGCCTTCGGAACCAGCTGCAGTTCACACGACGCCCGGATGGGACTGACGTAACCTCTCGCGAGAATCTGCTCGTTGGCTTCGCCTAACGCGAAATTTCCGGGGCGCATCCTAGTGACGCACTTCCTGTGCGCCATCTTGAGAGCGGCACAGCGGTCTTAATGTGGAAGCTGGAGCCGACATCTTGGGAGAGTCGAATGGGAGGTAAATTATTCCTTCTGGGCCCCGGACTTTTCCAGCCCCAGAATAAGTGCTTGAATGTAGCCCAGACCACTAACGCGGCGTGCCATGCGTAAGAAGGGAATTGCAGGCAATTAGCAAAACAAATTAGCAAATAAATTATACTTCATCTCATGGGTCCTTCTAAAACGTTCCTAGGAGGTAGGTAGCCCCATTTTAGGAAACTGGAGTCAGAAAAATTAACTAACCGGAAAGTGGCAGACCCAAGATTTCTCCCCAAGTTTGGGTGACTTCAAAGCCCTTGTTTTTGTTTGCAGTGTCCCTAAGTTGATTAAATGTGAATTTATGTATTAGTACAATAATTATTCGTCAGGGAGGTGTCAAAGAGAACCAGGCATGAGGGAGAGATATGAAAAATTAACCTGATGGCAAAAAAACTTTTGAAGCTCTCAGAACACATTGCTAATTCATAAGCGTGGATTCAATTTACAGAAATTTACTGTACATCTAGTTAGTTACAGGGGAATGTAGTGCTGTTGGGCTGGCAGCAGGCTCACAAGGCAATTACCAGAGTCAAAATACATGGATGTATCTCTGCATAAGTACAAACTCCCCAATCCAACAATCCCCACCTAGAGAAATGGTGCCCTTTCTGTAAGCTTGCTTCCTTCACACAGCAGCTGTTTAAGATTTCATGCTTCCTTCCTTTCTTTCTCTTTCTCTCTCCCTCCTCTCTCTCCTCCCCCTTCTACTCTCTCTAAAAAAAATCAATAAAAACATATCCTTGCGTGAGGATTAAAATAAGATTTCACACCCTGGCTGGTTTGGCTCAGTGCATAGAGCCTGTAGACTGAAGGGTCCTGGATTCCATTCCCAGTCAGGGCACATGCCCGGGTTGTGGGCTCGATCCCCAGTAGGGGGCGAGCAGGAGGCAGCCGATCCATGGTTCTTTCACATCATTAATGTTTCTCTCTCTCCCTCTCCCTTCCTCTCTGAAATCAATAAAAATATAGTTAAAAATAATAAAAACATTTGAAATATCTTAATAAAGGGAAAATAAAATTTTAAAAAATAATAATAAAAAAATAAGATTTCACGTATAAAATGCCTATTGACACTTCTGCAGAAAGACATTTACTGCAGGAAAGAGAAGGAACACTGATTTTCTCCCTGTGGAGAATTCTTCCCTGGTGTATCTGTGGTTCTCAACTCTCAACCCTAGCAGCACATCAGAATACATAAAAATATTAGAGAGAGAGAGATACATGATAGCCCCAAACTGGAAACAACCAATATCCATTGTAAGGAGAATGGATAAATAGTTGCTGCACATCCATGCAGTGCAATAGTAACAAGCTACTGATACACACTTGAATACATTTCAGAAGCATTATGCTGAATGAAAGAAGCCAGCACTAGGATATGTAGATATGATTCCATTCATATGAAATTCTAGAGGAAACAAAATTAATCTTTACAGAAAGAAAGCAGATTAGTCAGTGCCAAGGACTAGAGGTGGAGACTGACTTCAAAGGAACGTGAGGGACGCTCTGGGGTGATGGAAATGTGGCTACCTGTCGTAAAAGTTTGTCAGAACGCACTGAGCCCTGGCAGGTTTGGCTCAGTGATTAGAGCATCAGCCGGTGGACTGAAGGGTCACATCAGGGGTGCAATTCCCGGTCACAGGCACGTACCTCGGTTGTAGGTTTGATTCAACCAGTCGATGTGTCTCTCTCACATCGATGTTTCTCTCTCTGTCTCTCCCCCTCCCTTCCACTTTCTCTAAAAATCAATGAAAAAATATCCTTGGGTGAGGATTAACAAAAAAATTAAAATTAAAAAACACTATACTAAAAAATAATAATAAAATAAAGATCACTCTAGCCCAGTGGTCGGCAAACCGCAGCTTGCGAGCCACATGCGGCTCTTTGGCCCCTTGAGCGTGGCTCTTCCACAAAATACCACGTGAGGGCGCGCACTTACAGTGCGATTGAAACTTCGTGGCCCATGTGCAGAAGTCGGTTTTTGGCCTGAGGGAGTCTATTTTGAAGAAGTGGCATTAGAAGAAGTGGGGATACGTTCACTGAGGTCGACCCCTCAGATTGAGGATGTTTTTAGCAAAGGCCAGCTTAGGAGTACCCTAATGAAGTTAATAACAATGTACCTACCTATATAGTTTAAGTTTAAAAAATTTAGCTCTCAAAAGAAATTTCAATCGTTGTACTGTTGATATTTGGCTCTGTTGACTAATGCGTTTGCTGACCACTGCCCTAGACAGTTTGGTACAGTGGATAGAATGTCGGCCTACAGACTGAAGGGTCCCAGATTCGATTCTGGCCAAGGGCACATGCCCAGGTTGCGGCCTCCATCCCCGTGCAGGAGGCAGCCAATCAACGATCCTCTCTCATCATTGATGTTTCTCTCTCTCCTTCTTCCTTCCTCTCTGAAATCAATAAAGAAATATATTTTTAAAAAATTATATCTCAATAAGGTTGATTTTTAACAAAATACTTTTAATTGATTTGAGAGAGAGAGAGGAAGGGAGAGAGAAAAAAACGTTGATTTGAGAAACATTGATTAATTGCCTCCATATCCACACTGACCAGGGATCAAACCTGCAACCTGGGAATGTGCCCTGACTGGGAATGGAACCTGCACAGGACAATGCTCCAACCAACTGAGCCACAGCAGCCAGGGCTAAAGTTAATTTTTTAAAATATAGATATCCAGGACCCACCAGAATAATTATTTGCAGCCAGGGATGTGAACCACAAGACTCTCCCTGTCCTTAAGGGATAGGGATGAGGTTAAAAGGCACCTGTGCAGTGTTCTGTCCCTTCCTGGAAGAGGAGAGAGGAGGGAGTATCTGAAAAAGGCAGAACAGCGGTAGGTGGGGCCAGTTATCCAACCTCTTGCTCCAGTAGGTCAGAAGCTTCAGGCTTCAGATCTCATCATATTTCCCATCTTCTCTCCTCTCCCCCTTGGCTTCTAGTGCTCCAGGGGCATCTCTGGTCTAGAAGGAGAAGGCTTAGGGTTTGGTACCAGGGAGTCTGTCCTTTAAGGCTTATCTGAGGGCACGTCCTGAGCACAAGCTTCCTGTAATAACTCCAAGAGTTTGGCCAGGAAAAGAGGGACTGGTCTCTGAGGATATTCTTCACAAGGTGGAAAAGGGCCGTGGGCTGTCACCCACAGCCGGGACCCCAGGGCATCCAGCTGCCGCTGTAGCCTGAACACAGCAGTCCCCACGGATGGGCCCTCCTCAAACCCAACATAGCTCCAGCCGGAAGCAGCTTGGAGTCTCAGCAGGACACACCTGTGGGGACAGAGTGACTTGGTGTCTCTGGGCAAGGGCCTGATCCCAAATTCCCACCCCCAAAGTTTCTGACTTCTGGCCTGGAACAAGTCCATTTCACCTCTTTGGGTATCAGTTTTCTCATCTGTAAAAGGGAACTCTGGCCGAAACCGGTTTGGCTCAGTGGATAGAGCGTCGGCCTGCGGACTGACAGGTCCCAGGTTCGATTCCGGTCAAGGGCATGTACTTGGGTTGCGGGCACATCCCCAGTAGGAGATGTGCAGGAGGCAGCTGATCGATGTTTCTCTCTCATCGATGTTTCTAACTCTCTATCTCTCTCCCTTCCTCTTTGTAAAAAATCAATAAAATATATTTAAAAAAAATAAAAAAAAATAAAAGGGAACTCTGAATAATCCCTAATTTTTAAAAAATATATACAGTTTTATTTATTTCAGAGAGGGAGAGGGAGAGAGAGAAACATCAATGATGAGAGTCACTAGTCGGCTGCTTCCTGCATGCCCCACACTGGGGATCAAGCCCACAACCTGGGCATGCGTCCTGACCAGGAATTGAACTGTGGCCTCCTGGTTCATAGGTCGACGCTCAACCACTGAGCTCTGCTGGCTGGGCAATAATCCCTATTTTGAGGGCTGACACTAGCCCATACTGTACCTGTGTAAGTTAGAAAAGGACATTCATTCCTTAAAACATTTCCAAGTGCTATTTTGTTAGAAAAAAAGATATTTACTGCCATCTGCTGAAAATTGACTACTATGTCCAGGATGTGAATACTATCCTTGTGTATGTGGGATCCTTGTGCAGTGTACAACCTTCACATCCATACACACAAGGCACGCACACACACACCACACACGATGGCCCTGTCCACCTTAGAGGATCAGTGTGAAGAGTAAATAAGCTAATATACTTAAAGCATTTAGACTAGTATCACACTATTTACGTGTAGCTATAATCGTCATCATTATTTGTTATTATGTGCCATCATTGTTCTAGACTTCAGAGACAGAGACAGCAGTGAACAAAATATTTTTGTCAAGACTGGGGCTGGGTCATGGACTGGACACCCAGAACAATGCCTCTGCCGCTAACAGTCATGTCTTCCAAGCCTAGTGGATTCTTCCTAAACTTCCAACTTCACTAAGAAGCTAATGAAATACTCACCAAGAGATCATCTGGGGTGTAGAGACTGCCATCATTTTTGTTTCACTACAATTCTGAGGTAGGAAGGAGAATCAGATCTTGGAGTGGGAGAGCCTGAGCTTCCTCAGACATGCCCCTGCTTCCCCTCCCTGCCCGACTGCTGACTCTCCCCTCCTGCTCCTCACCAGCATCTTCATGATGGCAACCAGGAAGTAGAAAGGCTCCTGAGGACAGAGGGGTGGTCCTGGGCTCCCTGAAGGCCTTACCAGCAGGAGAATGATCCAGAGAGGCCGCATGGGCGCCCTGCCTATCCCCAGGCTTTCTCTGGTCCCGTGGCCCAGGGTCCCGGAAGCAAGAGGTACAGAGAGAGGGAGCAAGTTGGAAGACTGGAGGGGGTGAAGGGAACTGCCCCATTCCCTCCCTGTCCAGCTCCACTCAGTCCACAGATACTCAGGGAATGCTCTCCAAGAGGCAGGGGAAGACTGTGACTCTAGAGTAGAGAGGGCCTAAGTCAGGGGGCTTACTGACCCCCCCCCACCCCCCAAGGCAGATTGGAGGCTTGATTAGTACATGAGGATCAGCCTGGAGAGTTTGGAGCCTCCTCCGCTCCCAAACGGGCCCATAAGATAGTAGCGTGTGGTGTGAGTGGGCATCCTGTGCTAGGCCTTATCCGTGTCTGAAGGTGCATAACGGGGGTCTTTGCTCTCCTTTCTGCTTCTACTTGTCCCACGTATCTTGGATCTCTGTGCCTGCCTGTCCCTGTCTGTCTCTTTCTGAGGGTTTGGCCTCTCTGTCTCGGAATCTCCATGGCTTGTATTTTCTGACTGACAGGTGTCTCTCCTTTCTCCTCCTCTCCTCCCTTGGCCCCTTTGTCTTTCTGCTCCACGTGTGCTGTTATGTCTGTGTGTCCCTCCAGGTCATGCTGTGGGTGCTCCCTTCCTCCTGCCCCTTTCCCTCTCACTCTCTCACCCGTTTGGAGCTGGACTCTAGGCCCACCAACCTCTGCCTCATCTCAGGCCTCCAGGCAAAAGGTGAATTACCACACCCCTTTGAACCTTGGACCCGAGGCCCAGTGCTGCCAGAGAAACTGAGGCAGCAGTGGGCTCCCTCCACACAGCCTAGAGGAGCCTCCTGGCTGGGAAGGGAGCATACTGAGTGGGGGGAACAAGGCAGGTGACCCCCTCCTGAGGTTGCTCAGATGGGAGGGGGTGGGGGCGGGGGCACTGGGCTGGAAAATTCTGTGGGGAGAGGCCTGGGGGCAGAGAACGCGGAGATGATCTAGGGATTCCAGGTAGGGAGCCTGAGAGGGAGATTCCGGAGGCAGGTCTCTAAGGGAAGGAGGATTCTGGGAGAGGAATTCCAAGGACGTCGGTTGCTGCGGAAAGGAGGCTCTGAAGGGAAATAAATTCTTAAGGATGGTCGATTTTGAGGGAGAGGGCTCTGAGAGAGGGGAAGATTTTGTGAAAGGAGATTCTAGGGGGTTGGTTCTAGAAAAGGTGTATTAGGGAGAAAGGGAGATTCCGGAGGAGGGGTTTCTGAGGAGATTGTGGGGGGAACGATGGGGGAGAAAGCCCTTGAGTGGAGGGAGATGAAGGGAAAGAAATCCAGAGTGAGGGACCCCAAGAGGCAGACAGGGGAGTGGACTTCTGAGAGGATTCTGGAAAGAGGAGACCCTGGTGAAAGGTGGGTTCTAGGGGAGGGGACTCCAGGAGGAAGAGGACTCTGGGAGAGGACTCTCCAAGAAGGTGGGCTCCAGCGGGTAGGAGGACTCTGAATCCTCAACCTGGGAATCCTGCCTGACTTGCCGGCTCCGGAGGGGAGATTCTGGCGGGGGAGGCTTTGGGGAGGAAGTCTGCGGGCGATGAGGGTTAAGGAAGGCCTCTTTATCGGGGACTTAGGATCGGTGCTCGCAGAGGGTAGGAGGAGGGAGGTTAGTAAAGAGCGGCATGCATATGAGAACTGCTGTGACCAATGAGGGATGAAGATGTGAAGAACGGCGTGTGCTCCTCACTCTTCTTTGGCCGCACTACCCTTCAGGCCCCGCCCCTTCCGTTCCAGGTCCCGCCCACCGCTCAGGGGATCCGCCATCCTGCCGCCAACCGGAGTCCTGCCCTCTGGCTACCTCACAGCCGTAAAGCTCCTCCTCGTCGCGACGCTGTGCTCAAGGCGCCTGCGCACTCCCTGTAAAGCCGCCGGGGTGGCCTCGCGTTTCCCTTTTCCGGTGTCGGCGCCGCGCGGTGAGGATCTCTGTGCACGCCCGCAGTCATGCCGTCCAAGGGTCCTCTGCAGTCTGTGCAGGTCTTCGGACGCAAGGTGGGCCGGGTCCCGGGGAGAGGGGTCGGGGAAGCCGGGTCTGGAAGGGGTCGATGGCAGGTTTCTGGGCCTACGCGGGAGCCGGAACCGTGATCTCACGTGGCCCTCGTCTCTCCCCTCGCTTTCTGTAGAAGACGGCCACAGCCGTGGCGCACTGCAAACGGGGCAACGGCCTCATAAAGGTGAACGGACGGCCCCTGGAGATGATCGAGCCGCGGACGCTTCAGTACAAGGTGCTGGCACTGACGACGGGCCTTTGGGTTGAGTGGGGGACTGGACAGAGATGTTGAAAAAGCAGGTTCCTGGAGTTCGTTGATCTTGGAAGCTGAGGAATCTGGTACCAACAGGAATGTTTAGAAGCTGAATTGGGATCAGAAAAATGGGGTATTTGGCGATGGTGTGGGGTTTGGGGGTACAGAAGATGTGATAAAAGCTTAGAGTGAGTGAAAACCTGGATGATTAGAGGGGGAGGTAGAAGAGGGTAAAAGGATAAATAGTGATGGAAGAAGACTTGACGTGGGGTGGTGAACACACAGTATTCTGTCATATGGCACATGACAGAATTGTACATTTGATTAACCAATATTACCCCAATAAATTTAATAAAAAAAGTGACTGTTGAAGATTGAGAAGGTGCTTTGAAAACGGATATTTGGAAGCCCACTCAATTGGGGACAAGAGACAAGAGCATTACCAGAGTTTTTTTGTCCTGATTTCTCGAAATTAGTTAATAAGGGATAACAGTTTCCACTCCTCTGGACTTTGTAGGTACTCAGTAAGATTTAAAAGAACAGGAATGGAATTTGGGTTTATTTTGCTTGGCTGAGAAGGGGCTCCTCTCTGTTGGGGCCTCAGTTTCTTTGAGATTGGAGTGTGATTTCTGTCTCTGATAGCCTATGTTGAGGCACCTAACTACTCTTCCTTGGTTGGGTTCATCATCTGTAAAATGGGGATAAGTTTTACCCTCAAGGGCTGTTGTGAGGATAAATTAGAATATCTTCCATAAAGTCTATTACT
>NW_005871233.1:2107981-2124800 GCF_000147115.1 Myotis lucifugus | reverse complement strand
CCAGAGTATTGGAGTTGGGATGGGGGGACCCAGGCAAAGGATTCTGGCATCTGAGTGGGTCAGGGCAGGATGGGGGCGGTTTGAAGGGAGACCTGTGATCTGAGACCTAAAATAGGTAAAATAAATGTGTCCAAGCACATGCAAGATGCTTATGCCTGGCAAAATGAGGGTGTGGCACACATTACAGTGTGGTTGTAATTCCTTTGGAAATCTGTGGGGCTCAAAGGGAGGATGGAGAACTCCGGTGGGGAACCCAGAAAAGGCACCTGATATAGCCCTAGAGTGCTTTTTGTTGTTTGAGGCAGCTTTGGTAGCAGCAAAGGTTTCCTTACTATTGAGCTAAAAGTCAGAAGTCTAAGAACCAGTCTGAGATGGGGAATCTGAGATGCAGGGAGGTTGCCTGCTTAGGTTTGCTTTGAACAATTTCATCAGTCTTCCATTCCTCCCTGTTCCTGGCTGTGTGGTGATAGCTCAACCCTCCCACGGCCACTAGTACTTTGGGGCCATTGGTGGCAGAAGCTACGTGAAGAGAGAGAAGGATGCTCAATGAAGTGGCTCAGTTGCCCAGATTGTGGTCTAAAATCCTATCTCTCTCCCCCCCCCCCCCCCCCCTTCCAGCTGCTGGAACCTGTTCTGCTTCTTGGGAAGGAGCGATTTGCTGGCGTGGACATCCGAGTCCGTGTGAAGGGTGGTGGTCATGTGGCCCAGATTTATGGTAAGTCCCAGGACCTGGGCAACATGGGTGGGAGGTGGCTCTGAGAGCAAGGTCCTACTCCTGGATCTTAAAACTAATGTACCTTATTTTGTGTGGTTTTCTCACAGCAATCCGCCAGTCCATTTCCAAAGCCCTGGTGGCCTATTACCAGAAATGTGAGTGAGTGGGTCCTTCCCATCGGCGTGGGGGTGGGTGCAAGTCAAGTGCCAGCTCTGGCGTTTAGCTCCAGACAGTAGGCGAATGCTTCCGTGGTCATCTAAATCTTTATCCCATTTCTTATCCCCAGATGTGGATGAAGCTTCCAAGAAGGAGATCAAAGACATCCTTATCCAGTATGACCGGACCCTGCTGGTAGCTGATCCCCGTCGCTGTGAATCCAAAAAGTTTGGTGGTCCTGGTGCCCGTGCTCGCTACCAGAAATCTTACCGATAAGCTCATCTGGGTTCACCTTTATAATAAACAATGGTCATGGAATTTAAGGTTTCAAGGATTGTGCTATCTTTTGTGGAGTCTTTGGCTAAAAGAAATACAGGAAACACCTCAAACCCACTGCCAGTCTGGATTTTAAGCCCTTCCAAAAGCCACCACTCTGGGGTTAGTGTGGATGGGTGGGAAGGTGGGTGGGAGCAGACCTGGCCCCTTTCCCTGCACCCCAGAGGAGTGGAGTGTGCGGGCACAGCTGAGATGGGGAGGTTCGGGGCCATTGGTTGTGTAGGGTATCAATGAGTTTGTCTTTATTTCAATTCTTTTGCTGCTGGTTAGCACCTCAGGAAAGAGCAGGGGAAATGTATACTATCAGTAATCTTGAATACAAAAAAAGATGGCCTGGGTGGAGTCTGAACTCAGCAACTAGGCATGACTGGGCTGGGAAAGGAATTCTAATATATTTTTATTGATTTTAGAGAGGGAGAGAGATAAACATCAATGAAGAGAGAGTCAGTCATTGATTGGCTGCCTCCTGCACACCCCCAGCTGGGGATCGAGCCCACAACCTAGGCATGTGCCCTTGACCAGAATCAAACCCTGGACCCTTCAGTCCGCAGGCCAACCCACTATCCATTGAGCCAGACCAGATAGGGCAGGGATTTTAATATCAATCTGTAGCTTAGATAAGATTAGGGGGCAAGGGCCCTAAACCCCACAGGGGCTTCAACCACAAGATAGTACTGCCTCCTGGGGGAAAAGTAAGTCCCAAGTATGCTCTCTAGTAACTGTCCTAATGGGGCTCAAAACGTGGCTTTGAGGTCTTCAATGTGCCTGCCCTTCAGCAAAAGCCAACAAGTGGGCTTTCAGTTCCTACCATTGGGCTACAACGTGATAGGACATTTCCACTGTCAAAAAGAAAATTCTGTGGGATGGTGCGTGTATATGTACAGCTGGTATAGGTTCCAGGACCACCCACAGATAGCAAAATCCTGGGATGTTCAAGTCCCTTAGTCTTCATATCCAATGCAGAATTCCACATTGGGAGTTCAGTTCATTCCCCCATCCCTGCCTTTTTATTTTTTTTTTAATATATTTTTATTGACTTTTTACAGAGAGGAAGGGAGAGGGATAGAGAGCTAGAAATACCAAAAGAGAAACATCGATCAGCTGCCTCCTGCACACCCCACACTGGGGATGTACATGCCCTTGACCAGAATTGAACCTAGGACCCTTAAGTCCACAGGCCGAGGCTCTATCCACTGAGCTAAACCGGCTAGGGCCATCCCTGCCTTTCTATAGTCACCTCACTTGCTCTGGTAAGGGCATCTCTTCATGCCAGTCTTCTCGGCCAACCTAGATGTCCCAGCCATCTGCTGGGGGTGGGGGAGATACTCCCCTTGCTGAGTACTGGTGGCATCTTACCACACTAGACTGTTAATTGAGGGGAAAGTTACACAAATTTTTATAGCAGAAGGAACTTGAGATTTACTGTCCAGTTGCCCTATTTTGTATCTGCCCTACCCAACACAGTCGTTTGGCTACCAAGCTGAGCTGCACAGGCGAGAACATTTTCCTTGAAAGTTCTATGGCCATGGTCGGCAAACTGCGGCTCGTGAGCCACATGTGGCTCTTTGGCCCTTGAGTGTGGCTCTTCCACAAAATACCATGTGAGGGCACGCGTACAGTGCGATTGAAACTGGCCCACGCACAGAAGTCGGTTTTCGGCCTGGGCGAATCTATTTTGAAGAAGTACTGTTGATATTTAGCTTTGTTGACTGAGTTTGCCGACCACTGTATCCATGGGATAGCACTGATACATAGGGAATAAATACAAATACAGTCATGCACCACCTAGCAGTGGAGATATGCTCTGAGAAATGCGTTGGTAGGTGTTTTCATGGTGCAAACTGTACTTGACACAAGCCTAGGTGGTACAGCCCACTATACAGCCTGTTGTGTAGGGAAGGAAAAATAGTTTTTCCTCTACCTTCTGGGTTCTTGGCTGACATATCGCCATAATAAAAGAATGACAGGAGGAAAAAAAAATGTATTCCTGTATATAAGGAAGAGGCCCAGGAAAACAGTAATTCATCAAAATGGTTGTGAAGATGCTTAGCATGGCACCTAATTGGTGCTCAATCAACCCCACTAAGTTGATCCTATAAAATTCTGTTGCTTATGAGCTAGTCCTTGTAATACAGTTGAAGCCAACCTTGGATACCTTCTTCAGCTGAAGATCGAAGACACGGGTTTGGTGGTGGTGTGGGAGGGGGGATCAGTTAAAGATCACCAGGAAAAGCACAGTGAACAAGGGTAAGGGTGTTAAGTCCTTGTCTCCATTGAGTTTCCAGGTAAGGTCATCCCCTCTTCCTGGTCCTTACCAATGGAGATTTCCAATTTACAAAAGTAAATGTCCTACAGAGGGTAACCTCTACTTGGTTTTCAGAGCTTCTCCCATGTCTGCTATTTTTTTAACCAGCCTAAAATAATCCTCATGCCAAATGGGCATATTGTGAAGTGGCAAATTCTGTTCCCCTACAGCTCCTAGGCTGCAAACCTATACAGCACATTACTGTACTGAAGACTGTAGGCAATTCTAACAGTGGTATTTGAGGAATGCATTGCACGGTATTACAGATGAGAAAATGAGCCCAGTGGCAAAAGGCAGCTCAGCAAGCTTTTTGCATGGGAAATGGAGTTCACTTGGGTTAACTTCAGTTGACTGGCACTAACCTAACGCTCCCAAGGAAGATAGCAGTATCCCCCTCCTTTGTTTTTTGTCAATCCTCACCAGAGGATATTTTCCCACTGATTTTTAGAGAGTGGGAGAGGAGGGGATTGCCTCTTGCATGCTTCCCGATGGGCCAGGGATTGAGCCCGCAACGAGATGTATGCCCTGAGCATGCATGCCTTGAGCGGAATCGATCTGGGGGCCCTTCAGTCCACAGGGCAACGCTCTATCCACTGAGCAATCCAGCTAGCCTCCACCTTTCCCTTTTAAAAAAAAGAATATATTTGTATTCATTTCAGAGAGGAAGGGGGAGAGATAGTAACATCAATGATGAGAGAATCATTGATCAGCTGCCTCCTGCACACCCCACTCTGGGGATCATAGACATGTGCCCGGACTGGGAATTGAATCGTGACCTCCTGATTCATAGGTTGATGCTCAACCACTGAGCGACACCAGCCAAACCTCTGCTCTTCCCGGTTTGAGCCTGATTTTGCAGAAGATCGAAAAGCGGCTTACAACAGGCAAACTATATTCCTGAGGCTTCAGAGCTGGCCTATGAAGCAAATATAATTGGGCAGGCAGGAGGAATGGAATTTAGGGGCAGGGAGCAGGAGGGACTAAGGCAAGCCTGGTGCCCATAGTTTTCCCACAGGATCCAGAGATACCCCCCTCACTCCACCTCGTTGAGGCTCCTGGCTGCCTCCCAGAGGCACAGCTGGGATGCATCTGGAGGAGCTGAAGGCACTTGCCTCTTTCCCTGCGCCAGGCCTTAGAGTAGACAGCCTTTTCTCCCTCCCTGACGCCTCCTCAAATACCGGGAATTCCGGCGCTGCTGGGAGCCCAAGTCAGGCTGTGAACTTTCCTTCAGCTGGGAATGTGCAGCTGGGGGTGGCTGGGAATGTGCAACTGGGGCTGAGAGGAGGGCCAGCCTCTGTCCTGACCTTGGGGAGGCTGCAGCGGAGCAGGCCCAGGCCCTGGTGTAGGGCATGGTTACTGCTCAACTGAATAGAAGCCAGCAGCTCACATTTATTAAGCCAGGCCTTGTCCTGGCTTCCTTATCACCTAGGACCCTTGGAGTACTGGGCTGTGTCTCAAGTTGGGGGTGGGGAAAGTGCTCCTTATTGTGCCCCCAGTGGCAAAAACAGTATCTGGCACAGGATAGGTACTCGAGTATGGGCTCTGTTGGGCTGCAGGAAATGGAGTCCCAGCTCTGCCCCTTTCCTGTGTGACTGGGCAAGTTCCTTATCCAATCTTTCTTATTATCCTCATCTCTAAAGTGGGGATTAAAGTCCTCACTTGCCTTTTAGGGCTGTTGTGAGGACTCCCAGTGATTGAGTTCATATGAAGTGACTAATGCCCATGGTATGCCATTAGGATTCGATAAATCTCAGCCTTTTTTGCTGTTGTTAGTTGATTGCTGAAACTTCAGATTCCTAGGCTCCCGTCCTGGAGGTTGTGATTCTATAGTCTGGGACTAGATCCTGGGACATCTGTGATTTGAACAATGTGCTGTGAGTCAGAGGCTCAAACACACTTGGGAATTGAAGATAACTTCACTGAATCTTTTTTGTTGTTGTTAATCCTCACCTGAGGTTATTTTTTCCATTTTTACAAAGAGTGGAAGGGAGGGAAAGGAGGAGGGGAGAAGAGAAACATCAATTAATTGGTTGTCTCCCTTATGCACCCCAACTGGGGCCAGGGATCCAGGGATCGAACCTGCAATCCAGTTATGTGCCCTTGACCAGGAATCGAACCTGTGATCCTTCAGTGGGCAGGCTGATACTCTTACCAGTGGATCACACTGGCCAGGACTCCTTCACTGAATCTTTACAGTGACCCTACAAGACCCCTACAAGATGGGGTACTGTTGTCCCCATTATACATGAGAAAACCCACGCTCAGAGAGAGATTACATTGACTCTGGTGCCTCAGAAAATTCCAAGAAAGGTAAAATAAGCTGTGCAAAAGCACAAGAGGGTAAATGTTTAATTAAAAAAGCTAATGTTACCAAAGAAATTGATTAGGTTATGCTTCTCACAGGGCATGCTGCAGCTAGGAGGGCATAAAGGATCCTTTGGCCCTGGACAGGTAGCTCAGTTGGTTAGAACGTTGTCTCCATAGGCCATGGTTGCAGGTTCGATCCCCAGCAGGGCACATACAAGAATCAACCAATTAATGCATAAATAAGTGGAACAACAAATTGATGTTTCACTCTCTATTCCCCTTCCTCTCTAAAATCAGTAATTAAAAAAAAATTTTTTGGAAAATGCCTTTGTCTCTATAACCTGAATTTTTGGGGGGAGAGGGGGCACACGAAGGCACTGTAGAGGTCTCAAACTAGAGAAGGGGGAAAAGGGGTCTGATGATGTGTGGGTGAGCACAAGAGCCAGAATAGTCATGAAGGTGGGAGTGTTTGCCAGGATTGGACAGATGGGGGACAAATTTTCTCAGAATCTCAAACCTGATCCAATTTGGTGTTAGCATGGAACTGTCTTTGAAGTTCTGTAGTACCAAGACACAGCAGAATCCAATGAAGGATCGATAGTGGTCAAGATGGTTGAGGAGATGGTTATGTGAATAAGATGTATGGCTGAACAGATAGAGATGGAAATATGGAGAGTTACATGGATGAATGGAGAGGGTTGGGTGGAAAAGAGGAACAGGTGCGATGACAGACGGATCAATGGATTAATGGAAGAATGAACGCTAGATGGGTGGGTAGGATGATGGATGAATAGAGATGGTTGAATAAGTCAAGGCATATGGGTGGGATGATGGATTGAAAGATGGGTGAAATAGATGGACAGACAGTTGCATGGAGAGATGTAAAGGTGGCCGAGCGGATGAGGTAAGTGGGTGATGATGGGACACACGGACTGGATAAACTGCTAAGGGAATGAATTTGTACTTGGAACAAAGCTTCTTAGCTTTTCTGGATGGGCATAAAGCAGTTCATAAACCCTGTGAAATCACACACCAAATTGAGATGGGTCCAGGTTCCAGTAATTCTTGAAAGAGTTTGAGATTTCCCAAATTTTCAGAACCACTGAATTGTACTGTGACAGACCTTCCCACTCATCGTCTTCTGTTATCCCCCACTATCTCCAGAACTGGAAATGAGACATACTGTCACAATATTAATTAACAAAATATTAATGAAACCCCCATCCCCATCCCTGCTGAGTTAATCAAGGTAAGTAATAAGGACCACTTGCCAAAGCAGACCTAGAAGTTGGAAAGCCGCAGCAATTTTAGACTTGTCTTCAGTGTCTGGACTTCTGGGTGAAGTTCTGAGAGTCTGTGGCATTTGGTTGAAGTCCTTGCTTTTTAAGAAGCCTGATATCCTGGCTCACATGTGGAAAGGGGCATCAGGAGCCCCCTGGGCTCTGCGAAAGCCCGCAGATTCCTGGGTGGAAGCTAATAGAGCAGGGTGGTTCAACCTGACCTGGGCCTTGGCTGGCCGTAGCCGCCCGCCACCCCCGACATGGATGTTGACTGTGGTGGCATAGCTGAGCCTCCTGGCTGGAGGTGGTGGGGGCTGGGGCTGGGGCGGCGGTGAAGGTGCCCGTGATGTGGGGGCAGAAGAGGACCAGGAACCCCGGAAAGCTTGGGGGGCCTCTCCCCCAGGCCCCTGCCTCCGAGCTAGGCTCTGGCTGATGTATGAGGCTGCCAGGTATCTTGAGAGAGCAGCTGCGTTGGGACCCAGGAGCTGACGGGTTGGGGGTGAGGGACTGTGGGGTGGAGTCAAGTCTGAAGACTCTGACCTGGCAACGGGAGAGACAGGGTGGCCTTCTGGTTTTGACAAAGCCATAGTGGTCTGAACTGGGGTGGGTGACAGGCCCTGAATGTCCCATGAGCTTCCTTGCTCAGGCAGAGGAGTGGCAGCTGTAAAATGGATGTCTGTCAGGCTCTTCTGCTCCAACAAAGGTGTAGGTTTGGGGACCTGAAGGTCTGTGAGGCTTTGCTCCTGGAGCAAAGGTACAGCAGTGGCAGCCTGGATGTCTGGCAGGTCTCCCTGCTTGGGCAAAGGTGCGAGTGCTTGGATCCGTGTGTCCATGAGGCCTTGTGGCTGGGGCACGGCTATGGCAGCTGGAGCCTGAATGTCTGGGAGATCCTGGGGCAAAGACAATGGAGCATTGGCTGGGATCTGATGGTCTAGGTGGCTTCCACATACAGGCAAAGGTGAGGTATCCAGAACCTGAATGTCTGGGAGGTCAGGTTCCAAGGGCAGCGGGGTGTTGGCTGGGATCTGAAGGTCCAGGCTGCTTCCATGCAGAAGCAAAGGGTCAACGGCTTGGCTGCAGGCAGTGGCTGGGGACCGAACATCCCTGAAACCTCCCTGCTTAGTTAATGGGGTGCTGGCTGGACTCTGGCAGTCTCGGTGGTCTTCTTGCTTGGGCATCGGAGAGGTGGCTAAACCTGTGACACGAGAACAACTTCCCTGCTTCAGCAAAGCTGGGGTGGTTGGAACTGGGATGTCCATCTGACATTCTTGCTGAGGGAAAAAGGTGGTAGCCGGAAGCTGTATATCCCTGTGGCCTCTATGCGCAGGCAAAGGAGTGGTCGTTGAAATTTGCATTTCCGGGTGGCCTTCTTGATCAGGTGGAGATGTAATAGCTGGGACCTGGACATCCGGGCCTTCCTGCTTGGGAAAAGGTGTGGTGGCTGGAATCTGGACGTTCCAGAGGCCTTGCTCAGGCAAAGTGGTAGCATCTGGAATCCGGATGCCCCTATGGTCTTGCTCAGGCAAACTGGAAACATCTAGACCCTGGCCACCCAGGCTGCCTCCCTGCTTAGACAGGGGTGCAGCAGCTTGAACCTGGGCAGCAGGGCCCAGAGGGACAGATTCCTGGGCCAAAGTCAGCGGGAAGGCCAGTTCACATACCAACACGTGTCCAAATGCAGGCAGGGGCCCTGTATCCAAAGAAAGGAGGACTGAGTCAGGTATTGGCATTCCAGCATGGGCTACCTCTGCCAACCACATACCCGGACCTCACCTGGCTCGGCCTGCTCATGGGGCAGGCAGGGGGACAGCTGGAGTTGGGCCAGAGCCCGTGGCCTGCGGCGGGGAGCATTGGCCGATGCCCGAGTCTCAGCCCGCTGCATCTGCTGGATCCGCTCACTGTAGAGCCGGGCCAACTCTCGCACTCGGGATGCGGCCCGCTCTGTACTGGGGGCTCCAGCCTTTCCACTCCCACTCCCTCCTCGCAGATCTGAATCTTCCAGAATCAGCAGCGGTTCTGGGAAACCTGGCCGGGCCAAATGCCCCTGCTCCAGAGCCTGCCAGGCACTCCGGATTTCTGAGCAAGAGCGGAATCCCAGCTCATCCTGATCTTGGGTACCATCCTGGGGCTGGAAATCTGGAAATGATACCCCATCCTCCTCCTCCCTTGCCTGCCCTGCCCTGCCGTCTGAGGAGGGCTCCCCCAGTTTCCCGGCACGGTCTCCAGAGAACAGTTCTCTCCTGGTGGCTAGAGCCTCATCTGGCTCCTGCAGAGGGCCATGCAGCCAAGAGTCACAGGGAAGGGTGGGAGGGCTGGAAAGACCAGGAATGTCGGGGACACCAGGTATGACTGGAAGGCAGGGCATTTCAAAAACACTGGAAATGTCAGAGAGACTGGGAAGGCAGGGAATTGGAGGAATTTCAGAAAGGCTAGACATTTCAGGGAGGGTGGACACGGCAGGATTTTTGGTAAGGCCAGGAATGTCAGGAACTTCAGCTGCACCGGAGCCTTCGAGTCCCTCGAGGACATGGAGTGGGGAAGGGCCCCGTTCGTCCATCTCCAGCTCTTCGTCCTCCTCTTCTGAAGAGTCCCGGCTGGGCAGGGCTGGGAATGTGAGACTTTCACCATCACGGGGCACTTGGGAGTCTCCAGGGAACTTGGGAATGTCGTGGGGAGGTGGCTGTAGTGGGCACTGGGGAAGAGACCAACAGTATCAAGGTGCTTTGGCTGCTCCGGTGCCCGGTCTGTGCCTGCCCAAGCGAGAGCCCCAAGGACACGGTGATGGGATGCCCAGCTCACCCCTGCATCTCGGAGGCCTCTTTGGTTCAGCAGTTCCAGGATTTCTTCAGTGATTGAGGTCCCAGAGGGGTCCAGCGTGGGGGGTCCAGTGTCTTCCAAGTCCTCAGCAGGTCCAGAAGCTGGACCCGATGGCTGAGGCTCTAAAGGGGGGTAGAGCTCCCCCTCACTGCCAGCATGCTATGAGGAAGGAAAGAATGGAGGGCAAGCACCCAGAGCTGTCAGCACCCTTCTTCCCAGTCCCCTTTTTATTCAAACCCAGGAGTTGATAACTCAAGCTCCCTCCTCCATCAGATTCTTGTTCTCGGTCCCCAGACTCCATCCCAAGAGATTTCTTACCTTGAGTCTAGGCTTAGCTGGGAAAGAAGAAATGAGAAAAAAAGTGAGATGTAGGAATAAGTTTACTCCTTATAATTGATGAGTTGCACTATCACCCCTCCCCCGTGAACACTGGGCACCCCATGGGAAGAGACAGACAGACAGACAGGGCTGGACCTGGCTGGGCTGGGCAGGCACTTACCATTCTGTGGAAACATGACATAAGGGTCCTTCACTGGCTCTGGGGAGAGGACACACTGATGTCAGGGGCCCAGCTCCCACCCCGATCCCTAGTTAACCTTTCAGTGGAATCAACTCACCAGACTGTCTACGGCCATGGCGGGCAGTGGAGGGGCCTGGAGACGGAGCTGTGGGAGAGGCAGATTAGAACCTCGTTATGAGCCCAAGCCCAGGCTTCTAGGAGAGGAAGGGCTGGGGGTACGTACATTCCCGAGTCCTGGGGGAGTAAGGGGCGGAACTCTTCTTTACCTGTGTTCCTTCGTCCAGGGGTGAAACTTCTAGCATCTCGAGGTCGGGGAGACCCAAGTAGGGGGATCACAGGCTCTGGGCTAGGCTTACTTTTAGGAGCACCTGTGGGGAGAGATTTGGGGCTAAGAATCTACTCTTTCTTGGAAGTAATCCCTCTACTTCCATACCTACCAACCCAAGGCCCCAACTCACAGTGCAGGCTGTTTTCAAGAAGAACTTGTTTTGCCTGAAAGACACAAGGATGAGGGTTGAGGAGCCGGTCTCTTGAGCACCCGAGTCATAGTCCCATTAGTGAGTACTGCTACATGACAGGCACATTACATGACTGATGACAATTATTCCTCACCACAACCCTATGAGGTTGGTGCTATTATTCTTCCTGGTGAGGAAACTGAGGTCAGAGAGGTTGATCAAAGTCACCAAGCCGGGACACAGTGGAGCTGAAATTCAAACCCAGGCAGCCTATCTGCAATTTAACCGCCACGTTTTAAGAGAGTCCCCTGCACTCAGTGTCCTCCAGAACTACTGGGGGGCCAGAGTCTCTGGCACTCTGACAGCCCCCATCTGTGGCAGGAGCTGTACCTTGGCTGGGATAGAGGCAGGGTGGTTCTCAAAGAAGAGACGCTGGAGACAGTGAATCCACAGTCTCTTCTCTTCTTGGTTCTTGGCCTGGAGGTAGGTGGGGGTGGAGTGGGAAGTCAGGTGCGAGGTCTATGAGCTGGAGGGAACCCTGCCCACCCAGCCCCATTCTCCTCACCTGAAGCAGGTGCCTGTGCTTGGGAATGGTCAAATCGGCCACCTTGAACCCTAGAGGGTCACGAGGACTCTCGCTCACACTCAGGTTGCAGCACTGAATAGGCGAGCAGAGAGGGTGGCAGGCTCAGAGCCCTTGGACTCAACAATGTGGCCCTTGCATTTGGGTTCCTACCCCCTAGAAATATGTGCCCTGTATGGTTGTATGGGGTCCCCCTTCCCGTTGATCCTCTCTTCCAGGCTGGGCTCTGCTCTCCCTCACCAGCCCTCCCTACCCTCATCTGAATCAAGACGTGCTTCCCCCGTGGACACTTGTCTGGTGAGCACATCCAGGTCCTCCCCCTCTGCGTTCCGCCGGCCTCACCATCCTTATTACATCCTCAGACTCAAGAAAACGGGGCCCTGGTTGTCCCTCCTTCCAGACCCTGCCCCTGGCCACCCCTTTAGAGATACAGGTATCGGTACATAGAATATAGTTTGCAGGTAACTCACAAAGATGTGACCCTTGTAGATGTATTCTGGCCCCCGGCGTTTGGCCACGAGCAGCATCCGTGAGAATAGAAAGAGCAGCCGCTCACCCCCTCGAAGTCGGGGGCCACCCCCTCCGCCACCTCGGAATGAGCCTTCCAGCACCAGCTCCCCGAAAGCACTGAGCTCCGGGCCGGTCCAGCCGCCCAGCTGCCGCTGCACTTCCTGCCAGGACCCCACCAGGTACACGGGACACAGAAACATCACGGGAGGCACACACATCCCAGCACGGGGGGCTAACAAGGGGCCGGGCTGTCTGAGCCCACCTTCTGAGGCCGCTTGTGAAGCACTGACCATCCCCACGAAGGCCCTCATGGCCACTCCGCCCATCCAGCCCACCCTGGAGTCACCTGGAGGCGCGCAGCGTGCTCCTGCTTGCGCTTCATGTCGTTAATGTACCAGGCAACTGCTGTCATGGACACGATAGCCTCCTCTACCATCTCGCGGCCCCCGGTGCCCGGGCCCTCAACCCAGTGCTTGCCCAGCTCCTGCCAGGCAGTCACCGGACACCCGGGGAGGGGAACAGTAACAGAGAAAGAGAAAGAATGATAATAATAGAGACAGAGAGACATATAAAGGTAGGGGCAGAGATGGAGATCCAGAGGCAAAGAGAGATAAACAGGAAGAGACAGAAAGTCCAGTCAGCTGATGCCAGTCCCCACTGCCAACAAGACCCTACCCCAAGCACTGGCACAGTCTGTAGGGACCAAATGCCTCCCCAGACCTTCCCCAGTTTGTCCCTCTAGATCAGGGGTCCTCAAACTACGGCACGCAGGCCACATGCAAATACAAATATTGTATTTGTTTCCGTTTTGTTTTTTTACTTCAAAATAAGATATGTGCAGTGTGCATAGGAATTTGTTCATAGTTTTTTTTTTTAAACTATAGTCCGGCCCTCCAACGGTCTGAGGGACAGTGAACTGGCCCCCTGTTTAAAAAGTTTGAGGACCCCTGCTCTAGATGCACCACTGGGTGGTCCATGGGCAGGACCTGACCCCCCCAAGCAGACCCTCAAGGGCCACAGCAAACCTGCAGCAACAGGTGGTACTTGAGGATGCGCTGAACAGGTTTCAGGAGGAAGCTCTGCAGGGGCAGTGAGTGGTGGAGCTGGGCCTGGCGCTCCTGCAGCCACAGGGCTGCTGGTGGAGACAGCGACAGCTCCCGGAGCAGGGCTAGGGAGCTGGGGGCACAGAACAGGTCAAGGGAGGGCATCTCTGGTGGGCAGGGGTGGGAGGGTTGGGGGCAGGCAGGGGTCAAGGGCAGGCTAGGGAGAGTTCAGTTACTGTCACAGTTTGGCAGGGGTAGATGGGTTGAGTGGAGGGAGGTTGGCTGGCACAACAGCTCCTGGGCACAACCTGGGACCCCTCACCTTGGGTAGTTCATGCAGTACAACGTGTAGATGTCAAAATCTTCACTCTGCGGGTGACAGGGGAATTAGCACCTCAGACTGCCCATGACCCCCCTAGCACAGGCTTGCTCCTCACTTACCCAGGCACCAGTCCAGATTGAGCCCTGGCACCCCGACTCACCCTCTGCACGAAGCACTCTGCAATGCCCACTGCACTGCTGCTGCCCTCCAGGTCCTCCAGGAGCTGGCTGTGGGGAGAGGGAAGGGTGAGAGACCGCCCTGCCCCCAGACCCTCCCAAGGGAGAACTCCAAGAGGCTTGGTGCTGCCAGGATCTCTCTAGGGCAGTGGTTCTCAACCTGTGGGTTTCGACCCCTTTGGCGGTTGAACGACCCTTTCACAGGGGTACCTAAGACCATCCTGCATATCAGATATTTACATTACGATTCATAACAGTAGCAACATTACAGTTATGAAGTAGCAACGAAAATAATTTTATGGTTGGGTCACAACATGAGGAAGTGTATTTAAAGGGCCAGAAGGTTGAGAACCACTGCTCTAGGGGCTGTCATGTCCAGAGGAAGAGCCCTCTGATTCCTACATGGAACATCACAACCTGCTCAGACTTCCTTGGACTGAATCACATTCCTCAGCCTGAAATCTTGTCACAGCTGGCTGGAGCCTGGGTGTCTCATGTCATGACCCAGGAACAACAGTGTCATAACATTCAGAGCTGTGATAATCTTAAGATTCCATTGTGATTCTGAGATCTTGTCATGACTCTCAGACCCCCTGCAATAATGTTATGATCTCAGACCTGGCCGAATATTTCAGTTGGTTAGAGCATTTGGTTTGATTCCCGGTCGGGGCACATACAAGAAGCAACCAATGAATGCATAAATAAGTGGAACAACAAATAGGTATTTCTCTCTCTCTCTCTCTCTCTCAATTTAACTGCATGATCTCTCTTCACTGGGGACCAACCATTCTGGTTTGTCCGGGACTGAGGGGTTCCCAGGACACAAATGCTCACACTGTCATGATCTCCAGGCTCCATCTGGGCCTTAGATATATTGTTCTCCCAAGTCTGACACATTGCTAAAATCCATCCAGATGCCTGGACCTGTCCCCTTATTTGGACTTGGACCTCATCCGGATCCTCAGGCTCCATCCCCTCCTCCACACTCTGGGTCCTCCCGCCCCATCAAGATCCCTGCCCAATGTTTCGACATCTAGCCCCACTCTCCTGGCCCATCAGCCCCTGACCTGCTGAACTCGTAGATGTCCTCGATGTTTGCAAACAGCGTGCCCACCTGCTCCGTGCTCAGCCCCAGGACCCCGCCATCCAGCAGGGGGCCCAGGTAGTCCTGTGGGGAGGACTGGGGTTACTGGGGCAAAGGGCTGGGCTGGGACCCACTGGCCTCAGGCGCCCTCCTGCCTCACCTCCACGATGCTGCGGAGGTCCCGGACATAGGCCCGCTCCGTCTCCACGATCTCACGGGCCACACGCTCCAGCCTTGAGGGTTTCACCAAACCAGGGGTCCCCACAGGAGACAGATGCAGGCGGATGGGGGGCCCTGGAAGGGGCTCTGGTCTGGAGGCTAAGCAGGCAGGGGTGGGCCCTGGGGCCAGGTCCCCCTCAGAGCCCACTGTGCTCAAGGATGTGGAGCTCCCAGAACCTCGAAGGGAGGCCATGGCGGGGGTTGCGGAGGCTGCTGGGGGTGTGGAACAGGAGGTTAGGGTGTCTCCCCAACTGAGTGAGTGCTCTCAGCCTTCATACTCACACACATTTAGTCAGTGTCTTTCCCAAGGCTCCCTTCTCCTCTTTCTGCTGTGCTGCCTTCATCCATTCCTGTCCTCTCTGGGCTTCTGGCCTCCACTTCTCTAATCCACCTCCATGTATCAGCCTGGGATGTCTATCAATTTGCTGTCTGACCCAGTCACTCTCATGAGTACAACCCCGTCCTGCCCTCAGGATAAAGTCCAAACTCCTCAGGTCCAAAGGACCCTATGCAAGATGGCCATGAGACCATTCCAGTCTGCTCTCTCGCCACAGCCACGCCACTTCTCACACTCCAGATTCACCGCACGCAGCTTCCCCTTACCTTTGGGCCTTGTACACACTGCTCCCTCCGCATGGAATAAATACTCTGCCTTGCCTTTCCCAGCTCGTTCCTCCCAATCTTCCTATTCTGTTTAGATGTTGCCTCCTCTGACTTCCCAGACTAGGTTCCCACAGCCCTTTGGGCCCCCCATGCTGGCTGTGACCACTCTGTCCTGAGATACCCACTCCGGACTGTCACTGTCTAGGGACAGGTCCATCTTCCCCACCAGACTTGGAGCTCTGTGCGGGCAGGACTGGGGCTATTTTGGTCACCCTGTGTTGCCAGCATTGCCCAACATTGGGCCAGCCAGAGGGCTGCACCGTGTCTGGAATAAAGGAATGAATGCCCAGCAGGCTCTGCCCCTCCCTTGCATGCTCACCTGTCTGAGTCTCACACACAGTTGCACAGTCACACACTTCACCTCTGTGGCGGGGGCTAAGGCGAGGGCTGGGTTTGGACAGGCTCAGTCCACGGGCTCCCTCTGGCATGGCTGCGTGGCTCAGCGGCTTCTGCAGAAAGACCCCCTTCTTTGATACCAAGATGTCATAGGCCTCCAATTGCCCACACTCGCAGTTTGGGGGCTGAGAATTAGGAGTGTGGTCTAAATCCAAGGAGGGGCCCCTGGGAGTAGTAACTCATGGGGCAGACAGAGGCAAAAGGATAGAAAGAGGGGGACAAGGAGAGATAACATAGAGAAAAAGATGGGAAGGCAAAGACAAAGAAGAGTGAAGATAGCAAAAGAGTCGCTGAAGCTAGGAGTCTGGTCTGTCTGGGGCCGGAGGCTCAGGGATCCTGGGAACGGCTGGGCTCTGGCTGCAGCCGAGGGCGAGGGGCAGGGCTGGGAAAAGCCGTGGGCGGGAGGCCGCGGGATCCCAGGGGAGGGCGGAGAAGGCCGAGGGACCGGATGCCAGGGTCCAGCAGACGGCTCCCTCCCCCACCGAGAGCGGCGAGCTGGGGCGCAGGCCCTGAGGCCTGGATCTCCCCCCGCCCCTCCGGCCAGTCACTCCGCGATGTGCTGTCTGAACCCTCCGCCTTCCCACACCCCACCAGCCCCCAACTCCCGCCGGCGCCTCCGCTCGCGCCCCGCCGGCACGCCCCCTCATTGTTTAGCTGCGGAGGCGCCGCCCCCTCCCCCAGCCCATCGGGGCCTCTTGCTTTCCCCCTCACCTCCCGGGCAGTCTCCGGCCCCGAACCGAGGCAGCCCAGCTCCTATCTGACCCCTAGCATGGTCCCTGGGGGAGGCGCGGAGCCACTCCTGGGTCCCTGGATCTCTCTGCAAGTCAGGGGTGTAAACTTCGGGCTCTCAGGCTCCGGGAGCCAGAATCCGAGGTCTCTTGGAAAATGGGCTGCCGAGTCCGAAATTTCCTTGGTCCTCTAAATGGAGG
>NW_005871233.1:2103356-2107766 GCF_000147115.1 Myotis lucifugus | reverse complement strand
GGCTGGAGTGCGGCGAGTCCCAAACTCCTGGTGCCCTTGAAGTAGTGGGCACAAGTGGTTGGGCGCTAGCAGTCCATAACCGAAGTTCTTCCAACCCCGGGAGTCTTGGGCTCAGGTTTCTGGGAACCCCGGGAGCTCGCCCTCCAGGGTCGCGGGGGCTGATGTCCCGGGCTCTCGGCTCCTTCAGGGAGGAGGCGCTGGGCACCTGGGTATCTGGAGTCCTCTAACCTGCACGCGGAGCCGGTGCTGCGGAGTCTCTCTAGACCCGGTGCAGTGACTAGGGTCGCCCGAGCTCGCGGCTCTGGAGCCTAAGAGGTCCAGGATGGGCGGCACGGGTCTCAAGCAGCAGCGGTGGCAGCGCCACTTCTGCAGTGGGAGACCCCGTCCCAGCTGTGGGGCTGGGGACGGTCGCCTTGGGCTTCCCCTCCCCCTAGCCGCCTGGGCTCACATCCTGTTCCCGCCCGCGGGGGTGGGGGTGTGGGGGAAAGGGGCCGGCTTCCGGCCGGCCAGCCGGGGGTTAAAACACCTTCTCTTTAGGTTCTGAATATTCATAAGAAGGCGAGTCCAAGGCAGGCTACACTCCTTCCACATTCCAAACACCTCGCGGACTTTTCCTTTTTTCAGCAAGGGCCTTCCAGGCGTGAGAATCAGGAGCTGGTCACACACTTTCTCCTATTGACCAACCAAAAAATTTATATTTGCATATACAATGCGAAACATAACTGTCCAGGGAGGTCATGTGGCCGAGAATAACTGAAGGACCCCACGGCGAAAGGGTGCGGCCGGAGCTCCAGTGGCGCAATCGGTTAGCGCGCGGTACTTATAAGACAGTGCAAAGCGGAGCGATGCCGAGGTTGTGAGTTCGATCCTCACCTGGAGCAGTTTTGATTTTTTTTTTTCCTCCTCAGCTTTTATAAATCTTAAACATTGTATAAATCTGTATCACTTAGAGGAATGAACATTTCGATTTTCGGGCTGGAAAGACTCCAGGGATTCTGGTGATCATCGGTTAAGGAGTGTTCTGCAGCATGGGGAGGTGCCGTTTTTATTGGCCACTAGAGGGTGGTATCGCCTTTTAGATGCCTGCACATTTCATAGGATCTGCAGATCTCAGTTAAGGCTTGTGTAAGTATCAGGCTGTGGGTCCTCTACTGGTATATGGCGCAACTGCCTCTTGCCCCGAGTTTCTGTCTTGGATTTTTTTGCAGTTTCACTTAGATATAATTACCATATAACATTGTACTGTATTAGTCCAAGGTCTACAACATAATTATGTGTAAAATATGAAATGATTATTATAAGTTTAGTTAACATCATTTTTTTTTCTTGTGTGTCTTTTTTTTTTTTTTAAATATATTTTATTGATTTTTTACAGAGAGGAAGGGAGAGGGATAGAGAGTTAGAAACATCGATGAGAGAGAAACATCGATCAGCCGTCTCCCGCACACCCCCCACTGAGGATGTGCCTGCAACCAAGGTACATGCCCCCGACCGGAATTGAACCCGGGACCCTTCAGTCCGCAGGCCGACGCTCTATCCACTGAGCCAAACCGGTTTTGGCTTCTTGTGTGTCTTGAAGTTTTAACTCTTTTCCTCTCCCCATTTCTGAACCGATTTTTTTTTTCAACAAATACCGAACATCCACTATGTGGCCAACTCCTATTATGGGTTTAGATATGAGTGATACTGCAGGGAACAAGGCAAAGTCCCTGTCCCTGAGGACTTGACATTCTAGTGGGGAAGGCAGATTCCTATAAACATAGGAACTAAATACATTTCTTATGTTAGGTGGTGATAAATGTCACGGAAAAAGTTGAGCAAGATAAGGAGGATGGTGGAATGGGAGGTGGGGTGTGGGTTACAGTAAGAGTAGTCAGGGACCTCTCACTGAGGAGACATTTGAGCAGAGACCTGAAAGTTGGGAGTGAGCATAGGGATACCTGGAGGAGTATTCCAGGCGGAGGACACAGACAGCACAAAGGCCCTGTGGCTGAAGCATTCAGATATGCTACTTATTGGTGGAGCAGTTAAGAAGCCAGTGTGGCTGTAGCAAGACTGACCAAAGATAGAATCAGTCCATGGAAGTTGGTTAAGAACTTCGAACTTTGCCAAAATGTTGAGCAAGATAAGGAGGATAGAGTGTCGGCCTGCGGACTGAAGGGTCACAGGTTCAATTCCAGTCAGGGACCTCTCACTGAGGAGACATTTGAGCAGAGACCTGAAAGTTGGGAGTGAGCATAGGGATACCTAGAGGAGTATTCCAGGCGGAGGACACAGACAGCACAAAGGCCCTGTGGCTGAAGCATTCAGATATGCTACTTATTGGTGGAGCAGTTAAGAAGCCAGTGTGGCTGTAGCAAGACTGACCAAAGATAGAATCAGTCCATGGAAGTTGGTTAAGAACTTCGAACTTTGCCCTGACCGGTTTGGCTCAGTGGATAGAGTGTCGGCCTGCGGACTGAAGGGTCACAGGTTCAATTCCAATCAAGGGCATGTACCTTGGTTTCCGGGACATCCCCAGTGGGAGGTGTGCAGGAGGCAGCTGATTGATGTTTCTGACTCTCTGTCCCTCTCCCTTCCTCTCTGTAAAAAGTCAATAAAATATATTTTTAAAAAAACACTTAGAACTTTGCCTTTTATGTATCTGACTCAGGTTGTCTAGTAGGGGCAGTGGGGAGAGACTGAGGGCAGAAGGAGAGACTAAGGGCAGAGGTCTGAGGCAGGAAACTAGGAAGGGGCTGAAGTGACAGTTCAGGTGGGAGATGATGCTGGATAGAACCAGGGTGAGGAACAGAGTAAGAGCCAGGAGGATGGATTATAGATTTAGGTGAATCAAAGAGGATTGCTGTTGGACTAGGATGTGCGTTTCAGAGGGGAGTCAAGGGGATGACAGGTGTTTGGCACTGGTAGTTGGTGGTAGGTACCTTTTTTTTTTATCCTCACCTGAGTAGTGAGGATATTTTTTCCATTGATTTTTAGAGCAAGTGGGGGGAGGAGGGGAGAAAGGAGAGAAACATTGATTTGACACACCAATTGGTCACCTCCCACATGCACCCCCAACGGGGTCTGGGATCAGACCTGCAACCCAGGTACTTGCCCTTGACTGAACCTATGCTGGATCGTCCAGTGCGCAGGCCGACACTCTAACCACTGAGCATACCAGCCAGGGATAGGTGCCATTTTTTAAAATTTCTTTTTTGAGAAGGGGCAGAACAGAGATATGTTTCTTATTCTTTCAGTGTCT
Organism: Myotis lucifugus; assembly: GCF_000147115.1. NCBI lineage: Eukaryota > Metazoa > Chordata > Mammalia > Chiroptera > Vespertilionidae > Myotis > Myotis lucifugus. Next base: position 2,104,522 of record NW_005871233.1, on the reverse strand, counting down.
ATAAATGTCTTTGCAAACCCTGCTCTTCCTGTCTGCCTCCCCTATGTCTTTAGGTTTCTGGGTTTCTATCTTTCCCAACCCCCCCCCTTTTTAAAAAAAATATATTTTATTGATTTTTTTACCGAGAGGAAGGGAGAGGGATAGAGAGTTAGAAACATCAATGAGAGAGAAACATCGATCAGCTGCCTCCTGCACACCTCCTACTGGGGATGTGCCCGCAACCCAGGTACATGCCCTTAGACCAGAATCGGAACCTGGGACCTTTTCAGTTCGCAGGCCCAATTGCTCTATCCACTGAGCCAAAACCGGTTTTGGCTTCTTGTGTGTCTTGAAGTTTTTAACTCTTTTCCTCTCCCCCATTTTTGAACCGATTTTTTTTTTCAACAAATACCGAACATCCACTATGTGGCCAACTCCTATTATGGGTTTAGATATGAGTGATACTGCAGGGAACAAGGCAAAGTCCCTGTCCCTGAGGACTTGACATTCTAGTGGGGAAGGCAGATTCCTATAAACATAGGAACTAAATACATTTCTTATGTTAGGTGGTGATAAATGTCACGGAAAAAGTTGAGCAAGATAAGGAGGATGGTGGAATGGGAGGTGGGGTGTGGGTTACAGTAAGAGTAGTCAGGGACCTCTCACTGAGGAGACATTTGAGCAGAGACCTGAAAGTTGGGAGTGAGCATAGGGATACCTGGAGGAGTATTCCAGGCGGAGGACACAGACAGCACAAAGGCCCTGTGGCTGAAGCATTCAGATATGCTACTTATTGGTGGAGCAGTTAAGAAGCCAGTGTGGCTGTAGCAAGACTGACCAAAGATAGAATCAGTCCATGGAAGTTGGTTAAGAACTTCGAACTTTGCCCTGACCGGTTTGGCTCAGTGGATAAAGTGTCGGCCTGCGGACTGAAGGGTCACAGGTTCAATTTCCAATCAAGGGCATGTACCTTGGTTTGACATTTGAGCAGAGACCTGAAAGTTGGGAGTGAGCTTAGGGATATCTAGAGGAGTATTCCAGGGCGGAGGACACAGACAGTACTTATTGTTTTGTTGTTTCAGCATTTCAGATATGCTACCTTTTGGGGAGCATCTAAGAGCCAGTGTGGCTGTTGCAAGAATGACCAAAGATAAATCACGCCATGAAAGTGGGTAAGAACTTCGAAA
>NW_005871233.1:2034486-2103256 GCF_000147115.1 Myotis lucifugus | reverse complement strand
GGAAAGGGGGGGGCGTGGCCCCTGACGCGGAGCGTCTTCCGGGCTCCGGCCGCAGGGAGGGTCCCGCCGCCTCTTGCCTTGTATGGTGCGAGGTGCCGCGGGCCGCGCACGTGACCCCGCGCCCAGGCGGGCGCTTCGCAGCCGGAGCCCGAACTTCTCAGCCCCGGGCAGCCGGGCGGCGCCCCCGAAGCTCGAGGGTCCCGGCCGCCAGAAGCTACAGCTCCGCCGTTTGTGTAGGCGCCGGGCGCCAGGCCTAGACTTCTAGGTGGCCGGACACTAGCTGTGAGGTTCCAAAATGTGTCCGCGTAAGAAACGTCCAAACCTGGAAGAATTTTTAAAAAATATTTTTTATTACTGATAGTGTTACACGTATCTCCCTTTCACCCTCCTGTCGCCCTTCCCAGGCCCTCCCCTGCCCTGCCCCCAGGGCTTCCCGCTACGGCCCGGTCCAGGGCTGTGCTTGAAAGTATATAAATCTCCGGTTTATCTCTTCTCCTCCCCCAACCCCGCCCGGAGGTCTGTCAGGCTGGTCCGTGCCTCCAGGCTCCGGGTCTTATTTTGTTGGTCAATTGAATTGACTCAATTCACTTTGTTCTTTAGATTCCACAAATAAGTGAGATCATGTGATATTTGGCTTTCTCAGTTTGGCTTCTTTCACTTAACCTGTAAGAATTCTTATGAGTTTATTTGAGTCAAACTGACGACAATTGCTGGGAAGGAAAATCTCACTGAGAAAATGCTCCAGAGAACAGCAGATTTGAATCTTAGACATTACAATCAAAGGAGGGGTAGGTGGGTGGGAGCGGCCGGGAGAGGTCATTGGGGGAAAAGGAGACAGATGTCATACTTTAAACAATAAGGAACTTAAATTAAAAAAAAAAAAAGGAGGCCCTAGCCAGTGTGGCTCAGTGGACAGAGCGTAGGCCTCTCCAGATTTCAGACCATCCTATGTGGTTTCTGGGTCTCTGAGTTTGTAAGGTTTGCATGCAGGCCTCCCCTGAGCTGTGGCCCCTCGTCATCCACAGCTGTGATTCCAGGGCCCTGAGATTTAACGCTGCCTCCCACGAGATGGCGAGATTCTGAGTCCCCCAGCCCCTTAGGTCCTGGAAAGCTGGGTGACGGACCCCCAGACGTCAGTGCCCCCCGCCCCGCCCGCCCCCGCCGGCTCTCCGGCACATTCCGTTCTCCCAGCGCAGCCCCGCCCCGCCCTCCCTACTCCGCCAGCCCGGACGGAAACACCCCATCTCCACCCGCCCCGGGCTGAAGTCGGTCGAAGAGCCGGACCAGACGGGAGCGCCAGCGTCCCCCACGCCCTGGGAACTGGCTCTCCCGGTTTCTATCTGGTGACCTCACCTGGCCCCGCCCTCTCAGGTGAACTGCTGGTCCAGGTGACATCACTTCCTGCCAGGTAAGAGGGGAGGGCAGTTCTGCTCAGGAAAGGTTTGGAGCAACTATGGATGGATTCTCCCGGATTCAAAAAAGGGCCACACCATCCTCCCCACTCCTCACTGCCTCTAGACCGGAGAAAAGCCAGGACTGGATTTTACACACAGATGACTTTTATTTAAAAATTCCAAAAAACACAAAAATAAACTTTAACAATATATATTACTTAATATATTATAGCATACTTATAATAATAATTATTCCATCATTTCCAACATTACAAAAAAGAGGAAGAAAAATATAAGGGAAGCAGACGACCCAATATATATAAATACTATAAAATCTATTAGAATAAATAAAGTCGTCATAAATAAAGGGCCCAATGGCTGGGGAGAGGGGATTGGCAATGACTTTGGCTACTTGCTTTCGGAGGGAAATTTGAGCACCAGGATTGACCCTCAAGGGGAAGGCTCCAGTCACCACCAGTCACACCAGAACCTCAGGGGTCTAGGAAAAATCGAGAGGGGCAGTAGGGGCCTATTATTCACAGCATTGGGAAGGGGAGCGGTGGTGTGGAGAGGGTTCACTGCCACCCTCAAATTTGCTACATATTAAAAAAAAAAAAAAGACTCCAGAATACACTCCTTCCTCCGACACCAGGAACACTGAGCTTGCCCACTGGGGACCTGCCCCAGAACAGGGTCAGGGGAGTAGGTTAATGCATTTGGAAGGCAGTGAGGCCACTTGATTGAGTTCCCCATATCCCCACAGCCCCAGGGCTTCTGTGGAGACCATAGCACAAGAGAAATGGCCCCCCTTGAGATACAGCTGATCTGTACTGGGCAGGCACTTGTCACTCAGACACTGAGATTCGATTGAAGATGGGGAGTCGCCGAGGGGCTACAGGCTGGGGTGGTCCAAAAACTCCAGCCTCGAAGACGGGTGAGTCAGACCCTCCCAGGCTGCTGCCGCTGCTGGCATAATCATCGGGATCAGATCCCAGGGAATGTGCAGAGGGGCTCCGAGCCAGGCCACCTACAGGTCCCCAAACGCTGCCAGGGGTGGCCCTTCGGCAGGAGGGACAACAGGCTGGTGTGGGATCCCTTAGGGCCACAGGAGTCCCAGGGGCAGCAGAGAAGGCAGAGGGTGAAAGTGGAAGGTCCCCAGGTGGTGGTGGTGGGGAGCTGGAGGGCGAGAAGGAGCATGAGGACAAGGAAGGGCCTGCCAGGCCTGCTGGTGGCGGCGAGGATCTTCTGCCAGAGGGCAGGCCTGAGAAGCTGATGCTCTGTCGCAGCATATGGGGGTGGCCAGGGGAGGCCAGGTCTTCACTGGGGTTGTGGATGAAGTGGCAGCGTGAGCCGTAGGGGCAGCGGCCCTGGAGGTAGAACTTCTGGCAGAGTTCTGTCTTGTACTTGGGGTGGCGACTGGCTTGGCGCAACTCGCCCAGGCCATGGGCAAACTGGCACTTAGCCCCATAGCGGCAGCGCCCGCTCTCTGAGAAGGTTCGACATAGCTCAGTCTTGTATCTGGATGAGGTGGTGAGGGTGGAAGTAGGTGAGGGAGACAGCTCAGTGCCTGGGCGGGGAGCCAGGGGTGCGAAGCCTGGGGGTGGGGGCACCCAGCCACAGCTTCGACCCTCTACCAGGCTGGTAGAACGGCCAGGCAGGCGGGCAGCGACCCCAGCGGAACTGGAGTCTGATGAGCTGGGGCTCCAGAGTCCAGAGGCCCAGCCTGGGCTGGACTCAGTATCTCCTTGGTTGGATAGCAGATCAGGGCTCAGCAACAGGAGGCTCTGTGGGAACAGGGATCTGTTATAACACCGAAAATGCAAGTGGCGCCCCTCCCCAGCTGCAGGGCACCTCAGAGCTTGCCAGTCCAGTTTGTGGGTTGCTGGCCTGAGCCCCACCCGCCCGCAGAAACCCATGGGTTAGAGATTGTGGGGATCCCAAATTGGAAGTTCTGAGTTTTTTCGGGACAGAAGCCCATCTCGAGGGGCCCAGGAATCCCGGCTCCCCACTCAGGGCACACCACTGTCCACCAATTTTGAGCCTCTGGGTCTCTCGGGATTTGACCCCAGCGCTTCGTGTTCTCCAGTTTCACAACTGGCGGGGCGGCAAAGTTAACCCAGGAGTGCGATCTCTTCGGTTTTGGAATCCCAGAGTTCTCTTGGTTCATAAATCGCCTTTTTCACCCCAAGATTCCAGCCCCTGAAACGTCTCCGCATAAAACCGCACCCTCAGCAACTACTGGGGGGAAGCCAGGTGTGGGGCCATTTCCGCCTCCAGACAGCCCTAGTTTGAGAAAACTCCTCCAGCTTTCCATCTCCTAGGGACGCCCTATCCAGGTTTGGGCCGAGACCCGAAAGTCGCAGGCTCCATTTTTCACCTCCAGGGAACCACACTGGGAAGGGAGGCAGGACCCCGGGCCCGAGCGGGCGGCGCTAAGGAGCTCCAGTTTGAGTAGAGAGCCAGGGGTGCCGGCCGGAGTTGGCGATGCCACAGAGCCCTAGTTTGAGAAGGGAGTCCGTTGGGCACGGGGACCCCAGGGTGCCGGTCGGCGGGGACTCACCTCGTAGAGGGCGCTGAGATCCATGGCGACGCAGAAGGGTGATCTGCGGGAAACCCGGGAGAACGTGCGAGCGCCGGGGCCAAGCTGCCGCTGGGTGGAGGAGTCGGCGATTTTATAGAAAAAGGGGCGGGGCCGGCGCTGGTGGGCGGGGCCAGGAGGGGCGCTTCCCGGACGCGCACCCCCCAGCGCAGCGCAGCCCGCCCGGCCCGGGACTGGTTCCCTTCCGCCCCGCCCCCGGCCGGGACGCGCGGGACCTGGGCCCACCAGCGGCCGCGACCCTGCGAGGAGTGCGTGGGATGGGGGTGTCGGCCCCTTTTCAAGGCTGGAGACTGAGGCTCCGGGAAGGGAACTGGGACGGAGGTGGGGGCAGGGCTCCAGGGGAAATCGACGAGGGGAGAGGCCGAGGCAGTGGGCGTGCGCGTGGGAGAAAGACTGACGCCGGCGGCGGGGAGAAGCGCGGAGAGAGCCAGAGACCCAGAAATGGAGAGACGCAAAGAGAAACACACAGATACACAGCAGAGGGAGGGAGGGACACACACAGGGAGGTATACGAAGAGAAGGAAAAAACAGGGTAAGGAGAGGTGGGGACACAGGCAGAAAAGACGTGAAGAGACAGTCCCAGGGACAAATTCAGAGCGAAAAGCTAGAGGGGAAGTCAAATAAATAAAAAGAGGGAGGAAATAAAACAAATAACCCACAAGACAAAAATATGCAGGAGCAAAACAGAAGAGACCAAAGGCCTGGCAGAGAATTCTCTTGGGAGACCGACCCGCCTGCCTTGGTTTCGCCCTCAAACAGCCCAGATCCGCAGACCTCGGCCCTCCGCACCCTCACTCGCGAGGGGTGGGGACCCCGGTATCTGGCAAGACTGGAAAGGGCCTCCCTTCCCAATTCCAGAGCCGCTGTAGCCTCGCGGCCTCCCGCAGATAGGGCACTTCTGATGGCCTTCTCTGGGCTAGATGCCGTCATATGAAAGTGCTTTTAAGTTCGTTAACTCAAGGAGGGGTTATTGTGTTCATTTTACACACGAGGAAACCCAGGAATAGAGGTCAAGTTACTCTCCTTCTACTTAGTAAATGGCAGCAGCCTAATACCAGGGCAATAAATCATGTTAAGAGTTTGCTTTCTGGGAAAACCCAAGATTGGAAATCTCAATCTTTTATTATGGTGGAGGGTTACCTTGATTAAAAGCTGTTTTGAGATGGAAGAAATGGGTCATCCACAACTGATGGTCCTGGGACTTAGAGAGAGGCGTGCCTTGAGGGAATTCTAAACTTGCCGGAACCTTTCCCACATTCTCAAGTGGTTTATTGTCAAAGGGTTGCCCTGCGCGAGAACTTTGTGATCTGGGAAGAAAACTCTTCTTAAGGGAGTCTTGGTGAGCTGGCTGCCCTGCGTGAAAATCGGGGGCAGAAATCATTGCCACGGAGTGGTTACAATGGTGCAAAGTTCACTAGTGCAGGCTGACTGCTGGCTTGTGTGGAGGTGGGAGATTCGGTCAAGCACGCCGACCTGCCTCGTCGGACAGAGTTCAGGGGAATCCCTGGTGCGGCGCCTTCTGGGGCGACAGACGGGCCTTCCCGGCCGGTCCCGTGAGCTGGGCCGCTTCGGGCGGCTCCGCACGGTTGCAGCCTCCCGTGACTCACTCGCAAGGGGCGGGGGGAGGGGGCTTCCTGGAAGCCGTGACGCCCGGTTCCTCTGTAACCAGGGCTTCAGTCGCCTGTAAACAGAGGCTCGAGGACAACGGGAAAAGGTTGAAAGGGGAGGTGTCTGGCACCCGCCCCCGGGCCAGGCTCCAGACCCCTCGGCCGCTAGTAGGACGAAGGCGCGGGAAGCCGGGGTGGGGGACACCCTGGGGTCTTCGGAGCGATCCTGGGGGAAGGATTCCAGTGTCGATTCCCAGGAGCCTGGGACCTTTCCCAGCCTGAGTCAGGCTGACCCCCTCCCCTCGTCCCTGTGCTGAGTCAACCACAACCTGGACGCTGGGACAGGGCAGCTCTCCTAGAGGCTGGAGGGGGCGGGGGCCTTGGCACCAGCAAGGACGGGCCACCTACCGCAACCGGCGGGCGGGCCGAGAAGCCCGGGCTCCGGCCACTCCTTGCCCAGATCTAGGGGTCCGGTGTCCCAGCCCCCTCCACTCTCAGACCCGGGACAGCCGGCCCCTCGCCCAGTCCTTCGTCAGACCCGAGTCCGAGCCCCCAGCCCCTTTCCTCGGACTTGGCAGCCCGGCTCCTATCCCCTCTCCAACTTGGCCCGGGCCTGAGGCGGAAGTTCAGGGCAGGACTCCTCCCCACTCCCCGCGTAGCCAGCGGGAAAATCCGGGGCCCCGCCAGCGGCCGGGAATCCCCTCTGGAATGACGGTGGGGAGGGGGATGGCCGGGTACCCCGCGGGCACCCGGGGCAGGTCTTAGGCCGGCAGAAGGGGGAAAGGGGCGGAAACCAGAGAGGCTAAAAATACAGCGAGCACTTCCGGCCTAGGGGGAGGGGAGTGGAGAGTAGTTTCCAGAAAAACAAGCGGGGACGGGAAACGCGGGGGTGTGAGAGCCTGCGAGAGTGCGCGGGCGAGCGGGGCCCTGCGCCGGAGGCACGTGCGGGTCCCGGCCGGGTGTGCGCCCGGCCGGACTGGGCGTGAGCAGGAGCGGTGGGCTGTGTGCACATGCGTGGGGCCACCGGGGCGTGTGTATCGGTCGCTGTGTGAAGTGTGGGCGCTGCAGGTGTGAAGATGTGCACCTGGTTTGCCTGGGTTTGTGAGACCGGGGTGCCTGCGGTCCATTTTACTGTGTGAGGCCTGTGTCTTCCAATCCCACTTGACATGCCTGTGAATAAATGTGTGAAACCGCCTGGACCTGTGTGATTGATTCTACCATGTTACTTTAACCATCTTGAGTATGTACTCAACTCTAACTGCCTTTGAGGCGGCATTCATGACAGTGTGACTTACCCATCGCACACCTATGTATAGCTCTGACCCACTGTGGGATCTGGAGTGACTAAGTGTAACTCCTTGAGGGAGCCCAGTGGGGGTATGACTGCCCTCTTGTACGATAAAGATCTGTGCACACACTTCAAAGTTGAGTGTGTATCTGTGAGATTAAAATCTGTTTATTTTCAAGTATCTGTGAGATTACAGGCAGTTGTAGCTGTGTGCAAGGTTCCTGCAGCTCAGTGTGTGTAGTGAATGTTATGTGTCTGTGTCCTTATTTGGGGGGTGTTGCTGAGGACATGAGGCCACTATCTGGATCCGGTTCCTCTGTGGCCAGTCACAAGGCAGTGAAACTGGTGAACTTTGGTTCCTGACGTCTAGAAGCAACATGATGATGGGGCGGACAGCTGGCGCACACCCCACTCCATTTCGCTGATCCTGGTGGCCTCTGTGGACCAACCAGACACACAGGCACACACACATTGCCACCTGGGAAACTATCTATCTCTCCCCAGCCAAGGCTGCTTTTGATAGTGTTGATTGTGGGCAGGGCTGAGTCAGCCTGTCATGGGCAAAGTCTGTGATGGGGTGAGAGATAGCAGATTAAGTGGTGGTTAGAGGGTTGTTTATATATTTTACATGGTTGAATTGTTCCTTTAGTCTGTGGGCTTGTGCTAAGACCATGAGTACACCATGATTGTAGGATGGCGGGTTATGCTGTTCCCTGCTGGGTGGGGTGAGATAAGTCCCTATGTCCCCTGACTGTACAATCTCCTTCTGGGTTGAATAATCCAGTGAAGATCTAAACCAAGGTCCTCCATATCCTGTCTTGGCTTCTATTCCAGCTCCTTCACTATGGTCCAGGCCTCCACATTATTCCATAAACACTGTCACATTCCTGCCTCGGGGCCTTGCACTTGCCATTCCATGCCCTCTTCCTGGAATGCTGTTTCCCTCAATGCCCTTATTTTCATAACTTATTCTCTCTCCTTCAAGTCAATCTTGTCAGTGAGGCCTTCATATCCTCTGTCAAAGATTTAAAAAAAAATATTGCTATCTACTTAACAACTAATAAATACATGGGACATCTATTTACAGACCATAATAATGAATACCTATAAACCACTACCCAACCTAAGCTCTCAAACTTTCTCAATAAAGTAATTCTTCACATGCAAGTCTTGCATGTGTTATTTATTCCTACTCCCCACCCCACTTCCCCCAATCAAAAGTCTCTCTACTTTTGATCCCAGTTTTCTGCTTTATTTTTCTTCTTGGAACTTCTATTTGACATACTGCTGACCCATGAACTGGGCAGGTCCACTCACATGTGGATTTTTTTCAATAAATACTGTATTTTTCATTCCTTATGATTTTCTTAGTAAGTTTCTGGTGCTGACTCCACCTCACAGGACAGTTGTGCATGTCCCCTGAATGTGTGTGCTGTGACCTACATCTCCCACTAATATACATCATGTACCCCAGGCTGGGAGCCAGGGGGCTCTTTGGGGTAAAGAGTGCATTTCTGGCTGTACAGATAATTGCATCATGTTAGGTGGGAAGATGACTTTGTTCTTGTATTTAATTAGAGATTAACTATGGTTAATTAGATGTGTATGGGTGCCAAATCGACAAGGACTAGATTATGATGGTCAGTTTTACATGTCAACTTGGCTAGGCTACAGTCCCCTGTTATTCAATCAAACCGTAATCTAGATGATGCTGTGAATTTTGTACATGTGATTAAAGTTTATAATCAGTTCACTTTAAGTAAAGGAAATACCCTAGATGACCTGGGGAGTTGATTCAGTCAAATAAATGGGCAGAAATGTGGCTTCCCTGAGGAAGAAATTCTACCTGTGGACAGCAGCTTCAGCTAGTGACCCAGAGATCTGCTGCCCTTCCCGTGGGCCTGTCCTACTTGCCCCATACCCACACCCACACGGCTGGCCATTTCCAAGGACTCCAGTGTGGGGACTTGGGCTTTGGGTAAATCATGGGTCTCCATGTTCCTGGGCTTTCCGTGCAGATGCGGGGTCCAGAACAAGAGGCCTCTGGGCAGGAACATGGGAATCAGGGCACAGAAGATATTGGGTGGGGCAGTTCCCCAACCAGGCTGAGTCACTGGAGCCTTTCACACCCCTCCAACTAGGCCTGGGCTGGCAGCTACACCCTACACTTGCCTAGGCCTGAAGGCCATGGCTGAGCTCTCCAAAGCTTGCTCTCAGAGAAGTGGGGAGCCTGGTAGGGCACTCCCTCCTTGAAGCCCCCTCCCCAAGGCCTGCTTCCCAGAGCTGGGGCCCAGGCAAGGCACCTGGGTTCTTCCCCAGGACAGATGATTCACCCCTTCTGAGGCCCTTTCACTTCTGCTTTGGGCCTAAAAATATGGTGACCCAGGCATCCAGCTGGGCCAAGGCTTCACCACAGATTGCACAATGCCCCCAGTTTAAGTGATGCTGACGCAGGCCCTGGGTACGGGTGGGGGCCTGAGTTGCTCCCCAACCAGGCATGCTGAGGTCAGGGCTTGGACCCCATTACTTCCCCTTTCCTGGGCCAAGGATACTGGGGGCTGGGCTGACATGGGAGGTGCCTGGGATCCCTTGGCTTGGCTGTTAGCTAGCTCCTGGAAATGAAGCTCCCTCCCCTCGCCTTTGGTATCCCAGAGGTTCTGGCTCCCAGAATCTGGTCTCCTTCAGAGACACAGAGTTCCAGTGAGGAGTTGGGGGCAGAGGCCAGCAAAGGGGGACTGAAAGATGGTCAGCGATAGGGAGACACGGAACCACAGAGGCAGAGAGACAGACATATGGACAAAAAGGCTGAATGAGAGAGATAATAGATACATGCAGCAGAGACACACAAGGGAACAGCTAGAAAAAGGAGCACAGAGACCACACCCATACTGGGACAGAGTCAAGTAAGGACAGAGGGACAGGGGCCCAGTTAGGGTTTCAAACTCAGGGCAGATAATGGAAGCATCCCAGGAAGAGGTTTTCCACAGGCACAGTCCAAAGTCCACACTCCCTAGGGAGAGCAGGCCACCCACAGAGTGGCTCCCCACCCCCTCTTCCCCGTGGCCTCTGCTGCCCCCTGCTGGCTGCCACCCAAGAACTCAGGTGGGAAGAAAAGTCAGAGACAAAGCTGCTTTGAGGTCACTCTTCATTCCTTCCCTGTCCCTCTCCCCCACAAGTTGCTCACTCGCAGCCCTGCCAGCTCACAAGGCACCCCCAGAGCCAGTAGGTGGTGCAGAAGTCTTCCCAGTAACCTTGTTGGCACAGTCTAGCAGAGCGGTGTGAATGTCCTTGGCACAGGCAATCTGGGCTTTGATGACTGCCAGGTACTGAGGATAGGGTAGGCTGTCGGGCTGTACTGCATCTGGCTTGGTTGCTGTGGGCACCAGCGTGGGAGAGTGCTTGGCACTGTCGCAACTCTGTGATAGGCACTCATGTGCCAGGCGCTGTGGACAGGCAGGCAAGGTGCAGCATCAGCCTCATTCTGGGTACTCCCAACCCTGCCCCAAGAACCAGCCTGGGGTAGCATGCAGGCTTCTGAACTCCTATGTACTTGCTCTATCCAAGCCTTAAATGCAGCATTTTGCATGGCCCACCTCCTCCTCTCATTCTTATGCCCTCTTGGGGCTATCTCATCCCCACACACTACTCAGAACCCACCTCTGCACTGATGATAGTACATGTATGTCCCCAGCCTCTCCTGAAATTCCAGAGCTCTGACGCTCTCTCCGCAACCCCAAACTGCTCCTCTTCCTGGGTCCCTGTCTAACTAATGACCCAACCACTCCAACTAGAGCCCTGGGCTGCATCCTCGAGGCTCCTCCTCTCACAACCCATCAGTTCCATGGCTGTACAGAAACCTGAGTCGCTCATTTGCCCTTCGCCAGAGCCTTGCCCATTAAATCCTGCCATGGCTGTCTCCTTGAAATCCCAGCCTCCACCCTTGGCCCTTTTAACCCATCCCTCATTTGGGAGCCAGAGGAATATTCTTTAAAATGCAATGGATCATGTTCTGAGAGGTTGCAGGTTTGATTCCCGGTCAGGACACATGCCCAGGTTGCGGGCTCGATCCCCAGGAAGGTGCATGCAGAAGGCAGCTGATCAATGTTTCTCTCTCTCTCCCTTCCTCTTTCTCTAAAGAGAAATAAAAACATAAAATAAGCCCTCGCTGGTTTGGCTCATGGATAGAGCATCGGCATGTGGACTAAAGGGTCCCAGGTTCGATTCCGACAAAGGGCACATGCACAGGTTGCAGGCACGATCCCCAGTAGGGGGCGTGCAGGAGGCAGCCAATCAATGATTCTCTCTCATCATTGATGTTTCTGTCTCTCCCTCTCTGAAATCAATTAAAAATAAATAAATAAATAAACCCAAAAATATAAAATAAAATGCCTTAGCCAGTTTGGCTCAGTGGACAGTGTTCACCTGAGGACTGAAGGGTCCCAGGTTTGATTCCCGGTCAAGGGCATGTGCCTCTGTTGCAGGCTCAATCCCTGGTCGGGTGTGTGCGGGAGGCAAACAATCGATGTGTCCCTCTCACATAGATTTCTCTCTGTCTCTCCCCCTCCCATCTACTCTCTCTAAAAATCAATGAAAAAAAAATCCTTGGGAGAGGATTAAAGAAAACAACAAAAAGCAATGGGTCCATGTTCTTCCAAGCTTGAAACCCTGGATGGCTTCCCAGCACCCTTAGGGCTGTTTTCAAAATTCAACAACATTGGAGCAACCTCCCCTTCCTTCCCTCAGGCCATATATATATATTTTTAAAATCTTTATTATTGAAAGTATTACATAGGTCCTCCTTTTTCCCCCATTAACCTCTTCCAACCTGCCCCCATTCCCCGGCTGCCTCCTACCCCCTGGGCCATATTTTGCTTTCTTTTCTCCTAAACTCTAAGGGTCCCCATGAGCCTTGCTACTGGGGGTGCAGTGGGCTTTAAAGCCTCTCCTTTTGCCTCTTAACTTTCCTTTCTGAGTCTAGGCATCCCAGTCTAGGTTTATTCCCATTGCTATGATCTTGCCTCTTTTATCCTAATAAATCTTACCACTAGCACTTAAAAAAAAAAAAATCAACAAACCCCAATGCCAAATACACCTCAGTCAGACTGTATTTCATGACATTCCTAAAGCAGAAGCTGTTCCTTTTGGTTGGAATACCTTTCTACCACTACCAGTCTTCTCAAACTCTGACTTTAAAATCTAATTCAAAATAATGATGACGATGATACTACAAAAACAATGATGACAACATGATACTACAGGAAACATTTGTCATGTGTCTAGTACATGCATGAACTTGCTGAGTTTCTCCTGAAAATCCATTTTCCTAGGGAGGAACCCATGGGTCAGAAGTAGAGGTTGGAGGTCCATCTGATTTCAGATGCTGTGCTCTTTGCTACTTGCCCTCTTCTCAATTCCTGCCCCTCTTCAATTTTTGTTACTGCCTCGCCTCTAATCTGCTCTCTACCAACAGCCTTCCCTGAGCCACTCTCTCCCTGGCACCACCCCAGGCAGGGTTAGATGCCTTTTCTGGGCTTCCACAGCCTCCTGAGCTTCCCTGATTTTAATTCTGACCTCTCTAACCGTGTCCCCAACCCCATCTGAGCCCTGAACTCTGAAACCTAGGCTTCTCCCATCACAACTCTTAGTGCTCTGAGCCATCATTATTTGGGGACGTATGTCACTGCACTGAACTGGAAGCTCTGTCAGGGCTAAGATCAGGGCAACACCGGGTGCCCAACATCAGCTGAAGCACAGGTTTGGCTCACAGCAGGTGCTCACTGTATGTTGTGTTGACTGACTAAGAATTCCTGAAGACCCAGGGATTGAGTTAGGGTTGTGGTCACCCCGTGTCTAGGAAGCCGCTTACCAGGCAGAGTTCCAGCTGGTCACAGAGTGCGTAGAATTCCTCCAGACACTTGTCAAAGCGCTGTATGGGTCCGTCACTGCTTTTTCTATAGCCCGGGAAAAGAAGGAGACTGAGGGATGATTTTCAGTCTCTGGGACATGAGTGTCTACGCAATCAAGTATCCATCAGGAAATCAGGTAAAGGCACAGGTTCCCAGAGGCAGGCACTAGGGGATTGGCAGTAGTAGCAGAGGCAGAAAGAGCAAGGCCAGGAGCTAGGGAACCGGGCTTGAAAATAGGAGGAAAGGCGGGGGGGGGGGGGCGGGGCTTGGGGAATGAGTTTCTAAGAATGGGGTGGACATGGATGGAGATCCTGGGAAACGGGAATACACTTACTGTCCGTTGTCTATGTTAGTGTTCTGAATCAAGTTCTGGGCTGCAACTTTCATCAAAGTCTAGTTTTAAAAAAAAAGATGCGGGAGATGGAGAAAGAGAAGGGGACACTCCTCAGACCCAATCTCAGGCCTCCTCTTCACTTGCCACTTCTCCTCCTGTAACTTCACTTTGCCACTTCTCCTCCTGTAACTCCAGAGTAACTTCCGTTTCCATTTCTATAGCTTTAAATAAACACCTGTATTTTCCCCAGCGGCCCGCTGTCATCTGGGGTTCTCGTCAATGACCTCCCGACATACCTTAGGGTCCCCCCTCATCCACCAATCACAATCAGAATCTCTCTGTACAAGCCGTCAATTCCTCAGGCCTTAACGACCAGAGCCCGGCGTCTCCTTTAAACTCCCTCCCACTCGAGTTCTGGCCAATCCCAGGCTCAACACTCGCATTGCTCCCACGAAGACCAAGTCTCACCCCTTTTCCCTTGCCTAACGCTCCTTCTGCTCGCTGCTTCCCTAAGCAGCACCCCCGTCTGCCTCCTTTGAGTCAGAGAACCAAACCCCGCTAGCGTCTAGCAGCTCTCGGCGGATCACCTGCAGACTCTCCTTCAGCTGTGGGATGAGCATCTTATACCGCTGCACAGGGTCGAAGTCTTGTTGCTGTTGCTGCAAAAGCCCGCTCTGGGCGGACCCCACCAGTTGTGTAGGTGGTTGCGGTTGTTGCTGGGTACCCAGGCCACCAGCTGAACCTGGACCCGACACACCAGCAGCGGAAGAAGCCGCTGGAACCTGCGGCTGAGACGCAGCCATTTCCCCCACTTAGCGCGCCGGAAGTGCGTCATAAGTGCGTCTTCAGGTTTCTTTTTAGCGTATTCCGCTCCAGGCCCGGTTTGCTAGTTAGCGCCACTCAAACAATTCAGCCAATGGGAGGAAAGAAGGCGCTTCCAAGACTTGATTCCCAAATCCTACGTCCCTTACTAAAGATACCTATTCACCAATCACAAAAGCCTCTTCTCTCGCTCCGCCCCTTTCCCAGCTGCTGACCAATCCGGGTGTGGGTTTAACCCGGACTCTATTTCCCAGAAGACTTCGCGGCTCTGTCCGTGCCCATTCTCCTGGCGGCGGTTGGTGGGTCCGCAGCTGAGAGTCGGCGGCTGCGCGTTTACCTGTCTCCCCTGGAACTCCTCGCACTGGCCCACCTCATCCCGACGCTGGCCTCACGGACCGGGGCGCCGGCCCGAGCGCTGCCTCGGATTAGGTGTCGGTCGAAGTCGGCACGCCCCAGCTTGTCTCCCCGCGGCTCGGCCAGGTCCGGACTGCTGTCGCCTCGTCGCCATGGCGCCCACCATCCAGACCCAGGCACAGCGGGAAGATGGCCACAGGTAAACGCTTCACCTTTTAGCTTTATTGTCTGTCCAGGTTTCGGCGAGGCGGGGGGTCGGGCTCAGAGTCTACTTCTAGCGTCGCTAGCCCCCCAGGTCTGTCCGTGACGTCACGGAGCACTCAGAAGAGAGGGGTTTCTTTAGGGATGGGGTGTTGTCCCTTTCCCCCCCCAATGGAGTTCGAGAATTAAACTCTTGGAGATTTTATTCAGAAAGGCAATCCTCTTTTAAAAACTTGGAGATGCCCCCTTCACTCCTGTCAATTTCGTCTTCTCCTTCTTTCTACCAATGTCTCTCTCTCTCTTACCCACCAGGCCCAATTCCCATCGGACTCTGCCTGAGAGGTGAGCCCCATTCTGTTTTCCTAAGAGGGGTGGGCCAATGGGGGGTGGGAAACAGGTGGGCAGCAAGGGCCAGTTTCCACACCCAATGTATCAGCGGTTTTTATTTTTTTATTCCCAAACCCCCATCCTCCTCACCTTTGGCAACCATTAGCTTCTTCTCTATATCTATGGGTCTGTTTCTATTTTGTTTCGTTTATTCATTTGTTTTGTGTGGGGTTTTTTAGTGGAATCATGTGGCATTTGTTTCTCTATTTCATTTAGCATAATACCGTCTGGATACACCCCTGTTGTCCCAAATGGCAAATTTTTATTCTTTTTTATTGTTGAATAATATTTCAATATATATATTGAATCTTCTTTATCCAGTCATCTATTGATGGACATCTAGGTTGCTTCTGTATCTCAGCTATTACTAGTAATGCTGCAGTGAATGTAGGGTTTAATGTTTTGAGGAATCTTCGTATTGTTTTCCATAGTGGCCGTGCTAATTTACAATCCCACCAACAGTGTATGAGAATTCCCCTTTCTCCACATCCTCACCAGCATTTATTTGTTCATTCTTACAGGTGGTGACAATCATTGTGGTTTTAATTTGTATTTCCCTGATGATGTTGAGCATCTTTTCATATGTCTGTTGGCCATCTGTTCGTCCTCTTTGGAGAATGTCTATTCAGGTCCTCTCCCTATTTATAAATGGACTAGTGGCCCGGTGCATGAAATTCGTGCACAGAGGAGAGGGTTCCCTCAGCCCAGCCTGCACCCTCTCCGATTGGGGATCCCTTGGAGGATGGCCGACTGCCCGATTCCTGTGGGATTGGGCCTAAACCGGCAGTTGGACATCCCTCTCGCAATCTGGGACCGCTGGCTCCTAACCGCTCACTTGCCTGACTGCCTGATTGCCCCTAACTGCCTCTGCCTGCCTGCCCCAACCCCTCTGCCTGCCTGCCTGATTGCCCCTAACCTCTCTGCCTGCCTGTCTGATCGCCCCCAACTGCCCTCCCCTGCCAACCTGATCTCGCCCCCAATGGCCTTCCCCTGCCAACCTGATCTCGCCTGCCCCCAACTGCCCTCTCCTGCCGGCCTGATCTCGCCCCCAATGGCCCTCCACTGCTGGCCTGATCTCGCCTCTCAACTGCCTTCCCTTGCCGGCCTGATCACCCCCAACTGCCCTCTCCTGTAGGCCTGATCTCGCCCCCAACTGCCCTCCTCTGCTGGCCGATTTGGTTCTAATTGGTCGGTTCCTATGCCAGTCAGTGTCAAAAGCTCCGCCTCCTAGGCAGCCATTGGCTCCTCACAGTTCACCCACATTTGGTTCTGATTGATCGGTTTCTATGCCAGTCAGCGTCTCTGGGCCTATCAGCAGGGCCTGATCAGAGAGGCGGGGCTGATCAGCAGCCTGGGTGGAGGCCTGGAGAGAAATGGAGGCGCGGCTGCTGGCAACCGCAGGGAGAGAGAGAGGCAAGTGCTGATCAACAGCTGCCACAACGGCTATGGATCAGACCCTGCTTTTCTCTTCAGGACTCTCACCGGGCCTGATTCACAGCCCCCTCAGCAGTCAGTGCTGGGTCACCATGCCTGCAGCCACAGCAGTCAGTGCTGGGTCGCCATGGCAACCCAGTGCTGAGGGACCCAGGGTTTTTATATATTAGGATTGTTTTTGTGTGTGTGTTCGTGGGTTTTGTTTTGATAAGTTGTATGAGTTCCTGATATATTTTGGATATTAACCCATTATTGGATATATCATTTGTGAAAGTCGTCTCTCAGTAGGTTGTATTTTCATTTTGTAGATGGTTTCTTTTGCTGTGCAAAACCTTTTTAGTTTGATGTAGTCCCATTTGTTTATTTGTATTTATTTATATTTTAAATTTATTATTATTTTTCAATATATTTTATTGATTTTAGAGAGGAAGGGAGAGGGAGGTAGAAACATCAATGAGAGGGAATCATTGATTGGCTGCCTCCTGCACACCCCCTACTGGGGATTGAGCCTGCAACCTGGGCATGTGCCCTTGACCGGAATTGAACCTGGAACCCTTCAGTCTGCAGGCTCTATCCACTGAGCCAAACCAGCTAGAACTATGTTTTGGCTTTTTAAAATATATTTTTATTGATTTCAGAAGGAAGGGAGAGAGAGAGAAAACCGTCAAATGATGATAATCATTGATCGGCAGCCCCCTGCACACCTCCCATTTGGGGACTAAACTTACAACCCAGGCATGCGCCCTGACAGGGAATGGAACCTCGACCTCCTGGTTCATAGGTCGGCACCCAACCACTGAGAACACTGGCTGGGCGATCTATGTTGTTTTATTCTAGTACCATACTGTTTTGATTATTGTAGCTTTATACCATAGCTTATCAGGGAGTATGGAACCATCTTCCACTTTGTTCTTTTTCAAAATTTCTTTGGCTATTTGGAGTCTTTTGTGGTTCCATAGAAATTTTAGGATTCGTTATAGTTCTGAGACGAATGCCATTGGTGTTTTAATAGGGATAACATGGACTCTGTAATTTGCTTTAGGTAGTAAGGACATTTTAACAATGTTAATCCTTCCAATCCATGAGCAAGGTATGTCTTCCATTTATTCACATTTTCAACTTATTTCTTCAGTGTCTTACAGTTTTCTGAGTACAGGTCTTTTATGCCTTTGGTTAAATTTATTCCTAGGCGTTTTATGCTTTTTGATGCAATTGTAAATGGGTTTTTCTTAATTTCTCCTTATCATTCGTTATTGCTATGTAGAAATGCCACAGATTTCTGTATATTGAGTCTGTATATCCTACAACTTTACTGAATTCATTTATTCTAATTTCTTTTTGGTGGGATTATTTAGGGTTTTTTATATGTTGTATGTCATCTGCAAATAATGAGAGTTTTACTTCTTCCTTTCTGATTTGGATGCCTTTTTTTTTTCTTTTTCTTGTCTGATTGCTGTGGCTAGGATTTCCAATACTACGTTGAACAGAAGTGGTGATAATGAGCGTCCTTGTCTTTTTTCTGATCTTAGAGGAAAAGCTTTCAGCTTTTCACCATTGAGTATATTAGCTGTGGGTTTGGCATATATAAGCCTTTATTATGTTATGTCCCTTCCATAAGCACTTTGTAGAGAGTTTTTATCATAAAATGATGCTTAATTTTTAAAAATAATGTTTTTATTGATTTTAGAGAGAGAGGAAGGGAGGAGGATGGAAACATCAATGAGAGAGAAACATTTATTGGCCGCCTCCTGCACACCCCTGTCTGATTGCTGTGGCTAGGATTTATTATATATCCTTGTCTCCTTTGGTGTAGATTAGCCCACAACCTGGGCACATGCCTTCACCGGGAATTGAACTGGTGACCTCTTGGTTCATGGATCGATGCTCAACCACTGATCCACACCGGCCAGGCAAAATGATGCTTAATTTTATCAAACACTTTCTCTGCATTTATCCTTTTTTTTTTTTTTAACTTGATGTGTCAAATTGATTTACTGATATTGAACCATCTTTGCATCACTGGGATAAATCCCACTTGGTCATGGTGTATAACCCTTTTAATGTTTTGTTGAGTCCAGTTTGCTAATATTTTGTTGAGAATTTTTGCATCTCTGTTCATCAAGAATATTAGCTAGTAATTTTCTTTTTTTGTTGTTAATCCTCACCCAAGGATATTTTTCCACTGATTTTTAGGGAGAGTGGAAGAGAGAGGGAAAGAGAGAAACATGGATGTGAGAGAAACACATCTATTGATTGTCTCCTGCACAAGCCCACAACTGAGATATGTGCCCTTGACTGGAATTGAACCTGGGACCCTTTGGTCTGCAGGCCGACGCTCTATCCACTGAGCCAAACCGGCTAGGGCTCTTTTTTTTTTTTTTTTTTTTTACTTTTTTTTACTTTTTATAAGAGTTTATTTGAGCCAAGCTAACATGCAGGAGAGCAAGATCTCAAATGCTCCCTTTTTTGTAATGTCTTTGGTTTCAGTATTAAGGTAATGCTGTCTTTGTAGAATGAATTTGGAAGTGTTCCTTCCTTTTCAATTTTTGGAGATAGTTTAAGGATTGATGTTAACTCTTTGAATGTTTGGTGGAATTCACCTATGAAGCCATTTGGTCCTGGACTTTTATTTGTTGAGAGTTTTTTTTATTACTACTTCAATTTCATTGCCAGTAATTGCTCTGTTTAGATTTTCTATTTCAATCTGGTTCAGTCTAAGGAGGTTATTTCTAGAAATTTATCCATTTCTTCTAGATTGTCAAATTTGTTAGCCTATAATTGTATTTTTTGAGTGACTCTGTTTATCTGTGGTGTTGGCTGTACCTTCTCTTTCATTTATGATTTTATTTGGGCCTTCTTTACTAAAGGTTTGTTAATTTTGTTTATCTTTTCAAGGAATCAGCTTTTAGTCTAATTGATGTTTTTTACTGTTTTTAAAATTTCTATTTATTTCCATTCTGATCTTAACTATTTCCTTCCTTCGATTTACTTTGGGTTTTATTTGTTCTTTTCTAGTTTCTTTAGGTATAGAGTTAGATTGTTTATTTGGATTTTCCTTTTTAAAAGATTTTTAAGAATTGACTTTTAAAAAAATATATTTTTTATTGATTTCAGAGAGCAAGGGAGAGGGAGATAGAGATAGAAACATCAATGATGAGAGAGAATCATTGATTGGCTGCCTTCTGCACACACCCCTATTAGAGATCCAGCCTGCAACCCAGGCATGTGCCCTTGACCAGAATAGAACCCAGGACCCTTCAGTGTGCAGGCCAATGCTCTATACACGGAGCCAAAATGGCTAGGGCAAGAATTTATTTTTAGAGAGAGAGAGAAACATAGATGTGAGAGCGAAACATCGATTGGCTGCTTCCTGTATGCCTGCTGCTGGGACATGTGCCCTGACTGGGAATTGAACCAGCAACCCTTTGGTGCCCAGGATGACATCCAACCAAGTGAGCCATATTGGCCAGGGCTATTGGGATTTTTCTCATTTCTTGAGGTAGGCTTGTATAACTATGAGCTTCCTTCTTACAGCTGCTCTTACTGCATCCAATAAATCTTGAAAAGTTGTTTTCTTTCAACATATTATGTTGTTTAGTCTCCATGTATTTTTTTTCCTAGTTTTCTTCCCGTAGTTGATTACTAGTTTGATGATATTGAGGTTAGAAAAGATGCTTGATAATGATTTCAATCTTTTTGAATTTGAGGCTTGTTTTGTGGTCCTAGTCTGAAGGGTGTGCCATGTGCATTTAAAAAATGTGCATTCTGCAGCTTTTGGGATGAAATGTTCTATAAATGTCCATTAAGTCCATCTGGTCTAATGTGACAGTTAAGGCCATTATTTCCCTATTAATTTTGTGTCTCAATGAACTTATCCATTGATGTGAATGGGGTATTAAAGTTACCTACTATATTTTATTACTGTGGATTTCTCCCTTTATGTCCATTAATATTTGCTTTATATATTTAGGTGCTCCTATGTTGGGTATGTAGATATTTACAATTGCTTTATTCTCTTCTTGGATTTACCCTCTGTAATTATGTAGTGTGCTTGTTTGTCTTTACATTTTTTGTTTTAAAGTCTGTTTTGTCTGATATGGTTATTGCTACTCCAGTTTTTAAATTTTATTTTTTGCCATTTGAAAACAATAATTTATTGCTTTATCTGCCCTCCTGCTATATAATGAAATTTTCAGTTCATTTCTGAAAAATAAATTGGCCAATAAATTCATTTTGTTCTGCTTCTACTTTACACAAGGCTTCATATTCAACCCGATACCTTTCAAGCTGCATTTTCTTTTCTGCTATTAGTCCTTGGAATTGCTGCTGTTGGGCTTCTCTCTGCTTTGCTATAGATTTGAGCAAATTCTGAGCACCAAAGGCCTTCATCATCTCCTTTTGTGCTTCTTTTGCAAGTTGGTCAACAAGCTCAAGTAAACCACCAACTACTAGTATTTTCTGAAATGGGCCAATTTTGTCCACAAAGCCCTTCCTTGAGCTCTATGGTCTGGGTAACCTCTGGTTCCAATACCCGCAGCTTGTTTAGTTCATCAAAGTGTAGCCCTGCTTCACCCAGGATGTCCTTGGCCATAGCTTCCGACCCTGCAGCAGTGGCAAACAGCCCAGGCTGAAGTTGGCAGGTAGTTTTTCTCTGGTCCGCGGCAGCGGTACCTGGCTCACCAGTCTCAGCTGCTGCCATGGCTACAGCAGTTTATTTTTATTAAAAATTTATAGCCTGGCTGATGTGGCTCAGTGGATTAAGCGTCATCCAATTCCCAGTCAGGGCACATGACTCGGTTGCAGGCCCAATCCCCAGTAGGGGACGTGCAGGAGGCAACTGATTGATGTTCTCTCTCATAGATGTTTCTATCTCTTCCTCTCCCTTCCTCTCTATCTACAAATAAATAAAAACATATTTTAAAAAAACATTTATTTTATATTTACTGATTTTTAGAGAGAAACATTGATTTGTTGTTCCACTTATTTATGTATTCATTGGTTGATGTGTCCTGACTGGGGATTGAATCTGCAACCTTGGCATATCAGAACAGTGCTCTAACCAATTGAACTACCTGGCCAGGGATCCAGCTTTCCTTTTGCTTCTATTTATATGGGGTATCTTTTTTCCATCCTTTCACTTTCAGCTGGTATATGCCTTTTTTTCTTTAATATATGTTTTTTTATTTCAAAGAGGGAGAGGGAGAGAGTTACAAATATCAATGATGAAAAAGAATCATTGATCTACTGGGGATCGAGCCTGAAACCCGGGCATGTGCCCCGAATGGGAATCTAACCATGACCTCCTGGTTCATAGGTCAACATGCAACCATTGAACCACACTGGCTGGGCCGGTATATGTATTTTTTAAAAAATGTTTTTTTATTGATTTTAGGGAGAGGGAGAGATAGAAACATCAATGAGAGAGAACATCGATTGCCTGCCTCCTGCATGCCCCCTACGGGGGGATTGGGTCTGCAACCCAGGCATGTGCCCTGACTGGAATTGAACCCGTGTCCTCTTGGTGCATGGGTCAACGCTCAACCACTGAGCCACACTGGCCAGGCATCAGTCTGTATATGTCTTTCAATTTGAAGTGAGTCTCTTGTAAGCAACATGTAGCTGTGTCATGTTTTTGTTTCTTTTTTGCTGCTACTGCCACCACTACCCTTGTTGGGTCATTTTTTTTTAACTTATTGTCTAAAGTTTTACATATGTCTCCTTTTTCCCTGATTGACACCCCCACTCCCCCAGCCATTCCCACCCTGGGCAAGCCCCCACCGCCCCACGTCTGTATCCATTGGTTATGCTAATATGCATGCATACAAGTCCTTCGGTTGCTCTCTAACACCCCCCCCCCCCCACCCATTGTCTCTGGATCTCTTCTTTTTTTTTTTTTTAAATATATTTTATTGATTTTTTACAGAGGAAGGGAGAGGGATAGAGAGTTAGAAACACAGATGAGAGAGAAACATCGATCAGCTGCCTCCTGCACACCTACTGGGGATTTGCCCACAACCAAGGTACATGCCCTTGACCGGAATCGAACCCGGGACCTTTTAGTCTTCAGGCCGACACTCTATCCACTGAGCCAAACCGATTATGGCTGGATCTATTCTTGCTCATCAAATTAGGGTCATGTTTTTTTAATCCATTAAGCCATCCTATCTCTTTTTATTGGAGTACTTAATCCATTTACATTTAAAGTAATTATTGGCAAGTATGCACTTACTGCCATTTTGTTCATTTTTTTTTTTTTTTGGTCATTTTTATAGCTCTCCTTTGTTCCTTCTTGTGGTTTGCTGGCTTTCTTTAGTATTTTGTTTGGGTTCCTTCTCTTCTTTGTATAACTTTTGTAGGTTTTGTATAGCTTTTGAGGTTTATGGCTATCACTAGCAGTTTATTTTAAGCTAATAGGCATTTAAATTCAAATATATTCTATAAGGATTACATTTTTACACCCCCTCCACATTTTATGTTATTGATGTTGTTTTAGGTCTTTTTTGTGTTGTCTCCTCTCTACTTACTGTAGTTTGAGTTTGATACTTTTTCTTTTGACCTTCATAGTAGCTTTTTAAAGGAGCTGTTCTATTCCTAGATCTGGAGTGGTCTGCCGAGTCAAGTACTGCAATAGCCTCCCTGACATCCCCTTCGACCCCAAGTTTATTACCTACCCTTTCGACCAGAACAGGTGAGACTTAAGATTGGGAATGGGAAACAACTCAGAGTATGAGCTCCTTGCAGGCAAGGACTGCTTCTCTTGTTGATTGTTCTCTCTTCTGGGCCTAGAACAGTACCCTGCACATACTACAGTAGTAGGTGCCTGATAAATATTTGGTAATGAGCAAGCAGTGTCCAAGTCTCTTTCCATTGGAGAGCAAGTGTTCAGACTTGGACATGGGGGAACACTCCGCTCTTGAGTTCCTCCCTGTAGAAGTTTAGCCTCTGTGAAGCAGGGATTTGAGGGGTAAAGCTGAGTCAGGAAACCATAATGGGCATGTTTCCCTATCCAGGTTTGTTCAGTACAAAGCAACTTCCTTGGAAAAACAGCACAAACATGACCTCCTGACTGAGCCAGACCTGGGGGTCACCATTGACCTCATCAACCCTGACACCTACCGCATTGACCCCAATGGTATGTAGGGAGGCAGGGAGGACCTGCTTTAGACTAGCAAAGGCCAGGCCTGGACCTCCATCATGGTTTCTCTCCTCTAGTACTCTTAGATCCAGCTGATGAGAAGCTTCTGGAAGAAGAGATTCAGGCCCCCACTAGCTCCAAGAGGTGAGCGGGTAGGATGCTGAGTGGGGACTGGGGACTGGCTCCAATGGAAGGAGGGTGGTGAGGTCCTGAAGTGTCTGATCCTCCACCTTAGGTCTCAGCAGCATGCAAAGGTGGTGCCATGGATGCGGAAGACAGAGTATATCTCCACTGAGTTCAACCGTTACGGCATCTCCAATGAGAAGCCTGAGGTGAAGTAAGTTGTGGTAGGTAGGGAGGGAAGGTAGAAATTTCAGGTGTGTCCAGTGGTCCCTAAAGGCCTTTCTTTCTCTTCACCCTTAGGATTGGGGTTTCTGTAAAACAGCAGTTCACTGAGGAAGAAATTTACAAAGATAGGGATAGCCAGATAACAGCCATTGAGAAGACTTTTGAGGATGCCCAGAAGTCGGTAACTGAGGGACTAAGATGGGGAGGCAGAAAAAGAGGTGGCTTCAAAGCTCTTCATCCTCCTCCTCCTCACCACCCTGTTTTTGTCCCTACCAGATCTCCCAGCATTACAGCAAGCCCCGAGTGACACCGGTGGAGGTCATGCCCGTCTTCCCAGACTTTAAGGTCAGATTTGATACAGGAGGCAGAGCGAGATAGCCTGTCATCTCTGCACGTCTCACTTCTAACTCCAGTGTCCTCTGTCCAACAGATGTGGATTAATCCATGTGCTCAGGTAATCTTTGACTCAGACCCAGCCCCCAAGGACACGAGTGGTGCAGCTGCATTGGAGATGATGTCTCAAGCCATGATCAGGTAAGTGTCCCTGTTGCCAACCTTGGCCTATTTCTCATTGCCCTTTGTCCTCATTTATCACAGCTCTTCCTCTTCCCCCAACCAGGGGCATGATGGATGAGGAAGGAAACCAGTTTGTGGCCTACTTCCTGCCTGTGGAAGAGACATTGAAGAAACGAAAGCGGGACCAGGAAGAGGAAATGGACTATGCACCGGATGATGTGTGCGTGGGTTGGGGATTGAGAAGTGTGTCTTTCTCCCTCAAAGGGAAGAAATGGGGCTAACCCTGTCCCCCTTATCCTCAGATATGACTACAAGATTGCTCGGGAATACAACTGGAATGTGAAGAACAAAGCTAGCAAGGGTTATGAGGAAAACTACTTCTTCATCTTCCGAGAGGGTGATGGAGTTTACTACAATGAGTTGGAGACCAGGTACTCAGCGCATATACCTCAGATTTCTACCTCAGAGTAGCCTGGGCCCATGCTTCAGGGTCAAGACCCTAGGATATGCCACCTTAGAGGTCATTTGTACCTAAGGATTTGTCACATGCATTTGTAAGCGACTAGCAGAAGCCTGCTCATGCATGTGGGCTAGATCTGTTTCTAACACAGTAACCCACTAGAGATATTTAGACCTTTTATGCAGGGTAGACAGCCAAATTTCCTGATATTAAGAGACTTCATGTGAAAGTAAACATAGCTAAAGTATGGGATTATACATAAAATTAGCATATTTAAAATGAAATCCTGGATACCCAAGTTAAAAAATATGACCCCAAAACTTTTCCCTGATGGCTAAAAGTTTATTTTTGGCTGGGGCCTTTGGTATAAGGGTTGGGAAAAAGTGTGACCTTGAATTTTAAGTAGAGATTACAAATTCTGATCCTGTAAGCCAACGAGGAAATGTGAAAGAAGGCACAATGGGCTGGTGGGGTCTGGGTGACCTAGAGCTCTTGGCACTCTCCATGGGGCACCACAACCCAGCTCAGCAAAAGATTCCAACCCATTGCTGGTCTGTGGTGGAAGGCTAAGAGGCCTGTGTAACGGGGCCATAGATTCATATTTTCCCTAAACCAGAGATCTAGGTTCTATGTTTTTAAGTGTTGGTAACTAACTCACATTAAAGTCCTATACACACACTTTATAAAGTGCAGGGCAATCAAATTGGTATCTTGGGAGCAATAACCCTTCCCCTCCTCTGCCCCCAAACCAGAGTTTAGTTTCCCTTATTAAATCTGTATTTATTCTTATCTGTTCTGGGCTAAGCATTGGTGAGGAATTGAAGAACCAAGTTGAACCACACCCCTCACTGGGGTTTTTAACTGCATCTTCCTCACCCCTTTCCCAACTTGCCCACTGCAGGGTCCGCCTAAGTAAGCGCAGGGCCAAGGCTGGGGTTCAGTCGGGTACCAATGCCCTGCTTGTGGTCAAACACCGGGACATGAATGAGAAGGAATTAGAAGCCCAGGTAACAAGTACCACTGTTTCAGGGCACCCATGGGGAGGGTGGTGGTGGGTAAAGAGGGAAACAAAAGCCTGACAGAATACTTTCCCTCCCCTCCTGCTGCTTCCCAGGAGGCACGGAAGGCCCAGCTGGAGAACCATGAACCCGAGGAAGAGGAGGAAGAGGAAATGGAGACAGAAGAGAAAGAAGCTGGGGGCTCAGGTAAAGCTGCATAAGCTAATCCCTGGAAACCCTGGGAGGGTGGGAAACTGGGTCTCACTTCTTTCTGTTCCCTCACAGATGAGGAGCAAGAGAAGGACAGCAGCAGTGAGAAAGAAGGCAGTGAGGATGAGCGCTCAGGCAGTGAGAGTGAGCGGGAAGAGGGTGACAGGGATGAAGCAAGTGACAAGAGTGGTAGCGGCGAGGAGAGCAGTGAGGATGAGGCCCGAGCTGCCCGGGACAAAGAGGAGATCTTCGGCAGTGATGCGGATTCAGAGGACGCCGACTCTGATGACGAAGACAGAGGACGGGCCCATGGCAGTGACAATGATTCAGAGAGTGGCAGCGATGGAGGTGACCACCGGAGCCCCAGTCCCAGCCGCAGCCCCAGTGGCAGCGCCAGTCCCTTCCCCAGTGGCAGTGAGCACTCAGCCCAGGAGGATGGCAGCGAAGCCCCAGCTTCTGATTCCAGCGAAGCAGACAGTGACAGTGACTGAGTCCTTTCAGGGCTGGCGCAGACATGATTATTATGTGCAGGAAGGCACTTTTCTGTGGTGTATTTGTGAGCCTTTCACTGTTTCCCTTCCCTCCTCCAACCCTTTGCTGTTAATAAAACCAGTTTCTCCCCTTCCCAGTCCTTACGGTCTCCTTCTGTCTACATCGCCCCCCTTGCACTCCATCACCTTCTCCATCCCTACACCCGGTACTCAGTGGCCTCAGCTTAACAGCATAGAAGCAAAGGCCACAGGTTTTCAAGGAAATGTAGCATAACAAAGATCAGAATCCTTTTTTTGTTATGTTGTTTCTTTTTTTTTTTTTTTTTCCAAAATAAGCCCAGACCATTAAACAAGTGAAACGCCAACAAATAAATCTCCAACAGCGAGAAAAACTGTACAGTTACTCAAAGCTGATTCTGCCAGTGGGGCTGGGGATAGAAGGGAGGGTGAAATCATGGCGGGGGCGGGGGAGTGTCTGGGGGCTGGGGAGGGGCTGGAGCTGGAGAGGGTCAGGGTCCTGCCCATCAGAGTGAGGCCGCCAGCGTCCTGCACACTCTGGTCAGGTTGGGGGAGGGAGGCAGCATTGCCTCCCATTGTGTGTGTGTGTTGGGGGGGAGGGTGTCCCTCACTACCTCCCAGTGCCAGGCAGAGCCAGCTCACCCTGATGAATAATGAACAAGATGGGACTGGCTGGGAGGAGGTGAGGGTCCTGTAAGAGGGACACCCTGCAGATTCCAAACGAGGTGGCCCCTGTCCATCCCACTTCCCTGGGCTAGTGGGAGGGGAATTGGGGAAGCCCTGGGAGTTTGAGGGGAATGAGCAAAGGCACAGAAACATGGAGGGGCCGGGGTGGGGGACTTGCATAGGTTGATGAGTGTGCAAGAGGTACATAAATAAACCTGACACCCCACCCAGCCCGGCACTGGGAGAGGAGGTAGGGACCTGGAGCAGGTCCCCAGGGCTACACCCCCTCTCCCCCAGGCTTTTTCCCTCTCCCTGGGCTCAGAGTTGAGGGAGGTCGAGACCTGGAGGGCAGGGGCAAAAGTAGGGGAATGGGGTGAGAGTGCTGGGAGGGTGGTGGTTTTAAAATTTTTTTGGTTTTTTGTTTTTTCCCAACATCTTTAATAACATACACAATGGTTACCAGCCATATTCATAACAAAAGTTATTCATAAAATGTATCTAAAAATAACATTTTTTCCCTTTCGGTGTGAAAAGCTTGAGAATGTCCCAGTGTGTATGGGAGGGTTGAGGGGGGAGGGAGTTGGAATAGGGGACCCTGGCTTCCCCCACAACCTGAACCCTCAAATCCCCTCCCTCCACCTGGGCCCCAGCACAACCCAGCAGTAGGAACAGGGACCAGAGGCTCTGTATGACTCCAGGGCTGGGGGAATCTCTGGGTTATGATATAGTGTTCCACTTAATGAGGTCATGACATAATGGGGAGTGGGGGAAGGATGAGAGAAAGGGGGTGGGGAAAGAAACCAAAACCAAACAATCCCCTTTCCCTTATTCCTTACCCCCAAGTCTTTCAGCAACCAGACCTGGGAGTGAAGAGTATGTTGATGGGGGAAGGGGATGTTAAGGCAACAGACTTCCTGACCTCATTGGCTGTCCTGGCTCCCCACCTTCAACTTATGCATCTGGGGAGCCAAGGCTGGGGGGAAGTGGGGAAGAGCTAGGGGGTCTGGAGGAGGGGGCTCTGCCCCTCTCCCCTCATAAAATTCAGGTTCCCCCTGCCACTTTCTTGGCTCAGAAAGAGGCCTGGGGATTCTAAAAATGAGAGGGAATGATCAGAGAAAAACCGTTAAGAACTATATAAATATGTATCTTAAATAGGCCTAAGAAATTAATTGTAGAGAACCTCTGATAAACAGGGCAAAAGGAGGTGAGTGAGAAGAGGATGGCTCCTGTCCTCGGGGAATGATGGAAATTGGGAAGGAGAAGAAGGTGGCGAGGAGAAAGCTTCCTCTCCTCACCTACCTTCTCCTTAGCGCCTCTCAAAATAATATTCAGGAGAGCAGGTTATCTACCCAGCTTGTCTCTCCCCAAATGTCTGATGGTTCTGAGCAGGCCCCATAAGATAGTGGGTCAGTGAGTCTCAGGGGATTAGGGAGCTGCTCCCTCAGGAGGGGCAGGTGAACATTTTGGAGGAAGCAGGGGTGGGATCGGGCCAGATGAGCTATAAGGAAGGAAAGGGGGGCAGGCAGGCTGGCCAAGTTCCTGCCCCCTTTATTCTGGCTGCCCCCTACTTCCCTGGGCCTCGGCAGAGATCCCTCAATGGGCCCGAGAGTGAGCAAGGCAGGTGCCAATGTTAAACAAAAGTTAAAAGGATGAGAGAGTAGAAAAATATTAGAATGTATAGCTGAGCCAGCCCACCCTCTCGCTGTCGCAGAGAAGCCCGTTGGGGGTTGGCCCCCGCCCGCCGCCCAGGGAGCCTATGGGTGCGCTGGGCTGTGGGTCCCGTCAGATGGTGGAGGTTTTGTCTGTCCCATCTGTGGTAAGAAAGGGAGGAAGGGAGGAAGATCAGGAGCTGGTGGGAGGCTTGAGAAAAGATGCTTCAGGTAGCCTGCCATCCCAGTCAGGTCCTCCCTGAAGTACAGCCTCCCCGAGGGCCCCCTCAAGGATGACTATGAGTTGCTCGGTTCAGAGGTGGAGACGCTGCTGGGTAGGTGGGAGCTGGGTCAGGGAAAGAGGAAATGCTCACCACCCAAGGCGTGTTCTGTCATGCTCAGACACAGAGACTCCAGAGTGGGGTTGATCTCCAGGTCAGGCCCAGGGACCGGACAGTCTGTATGGGACAGAGGAGAATGAAGGTGGTAAGGACTGGACTTAGGTGGAGAGTAAAGCTGGGAAGACAAAGGACAGGATAGGCTGGCATTGGGGAGAGGCTGGGAGAGACAAGGGGGAAAAGGAGGGAGAGAGAGAGAGACAGAGAAACAGCACATGAGACAGGCACACACTCGGATGGAAGGTGTAACTAGGCAGAGGTGAAGGACAGAGACAGGCCTGGGTGTATCACAAAGCAGGTAGAGCCCTAACCGGTTTGGCTCAGTGGATAGAGCGTCAGCCTGTGGACTCAAGGGTTCCAGGTTCGATTCTGGTCAAGGGCATGTACCTTGGTTGCGGGCATATCCCCAGTAGGGGGTGTGCAGGAGGCAGCTGATCAATGTTTCTCTCTCATCGATGTTTCTAACTCTCTATCCATCTCCCTTCCTCTCTGTAAAAAATCAATTAAAAAAAAAAAAAAAGGTAGAGATGGCAAGGGCACAGGCTTGGCCAACAAATAGAAAGCTTGACCTGTAGACAGAGTAATGTGAAGCTGAGGTCTACACAGCCTGTGACTATTTTGGACACATACTATACGGTGTCTTCTTGGGCATAGTCTGGGTATCTGCTGTGGGTGCTGGGCAGCCACTGTGTTCCCTGACTGATGACCTGCTCTATACTTCATTTAGAAGCTTAATTAGAACTCTTCCCATTCTTTCTTGGACTTTCTCCTCTGGGATGGATTCAATCCGGGCAGGCCACGCAGATGGGGCAAACCAGGGCAGCAGCCACGGGGCTTATCCTCAAACCACCTCTCAAAAGGGCTTCCTCTTCTGGAGTCTGAGACCCACCCCACACTGCTTAAAACCCTTCCTGGCTCCTTACATCTGAGCTTTTTACCTGGGTTTAAGAGACCCTGCTCCCACCTCCAGCTTCACCTTTCATCATGTCTCCTCTGAACCCTGAACTCAGGCCATGTCAGACCACCTAATTGTCTTCCCTTTTGACCTTGGGCAAGTTACCTATTTGTGTCTCAGATTTGTGACTGATCAGATAGGAATGAAATCAGTGCCCTCACTTGCAGTTGGGAGGGTTTGATTAAACAGTGCAGTAAAACTGTCTGACAAAAGCCCGGCACATAGCATACCAGTAAAAAGAATTGTTCTTTTTTGTTGTTGTTGTTCCTGCAGTTCATCATCTTGTAACATCATTTACAGGTGCTAGGCCCTGTGCAAGGATGAACACAACTAATAGGGCCTCTTACCTTCAACAGATGGCAGTCCACATTATCTTATAAATTAAGAATACCTACTGATTTGGCAGTTTATGACAACAAGAGTTTAGGGTCACCTGCATATCTAAGGTTTCTCCAGCAGCCATTCCAGAGTAGCCTTATCTGCCTCAGCAGCCTTGGTGCCCAGCAACGGGCTTGGCACAGGAGGAGTATCCTCACTGGTTGAGCAAGGTAGGGCTAACACTTCTCTCCCCTTCTGTCCTCTTCACCCTCATTCTGATCTATCTCTGGGCTGGTCTGTGAGCACAGGAAAAACAGTCCCTCCAACTCAAACACCCTTTAGGTGTTTGATCCAAGAAAAATCTGTTCCAAGAGCTAAATGGTTCCAGCCTGGTCACCTGGCTTCTGAAAGAATGCCAGATTGATAGACACCTCCAAAAAACCCTCATTGCTTTGACTCTCATCCCCTCAACCCCTTTCAAACTGAGTACTTAATGATCCTCTAAAAAGACGGTGACAGAGACCGACATGGATACCAAAATTATGACAGGGAGAGATGTGGACATGCGGGAGTAGAAGTAAGGGGTGAGAGACGAAAGAGAAAGGAAGGCAGTGCTCGCTTTGGCAGCACATGTAATAAAATTGGAATGATACAGAGAAGATTAGTATGGCCCCTGCACAAGATGAAATGCATATTTAAAACCAAGAGAGAAAGGAAGAAAAGATCTGAGAGAGAAAATTGAAATGGGGGTGGGGAAGAGTACAAGAAAACCCACGATGAGAGGAGGTTGGAAGGATGGGGAGAGGTGCTCGAGTGTAAAAGAAATAGGAGAGAAGATAAAGGCCAGCTAAGGGTGTTGTGGAGGCAGAATCCCAAGGGCTAGGGCACTTTACCTGGAGGGAACATGAGAATGGCCTGCGGCGAGGAGTGGACTGGGAGCGAGTGCGTGCGCTGCACAGAGCTACGGCTCTGGCTGGGCATGCTGTTGCTGCCTCCAGGGTTGGCAAACCATAAGTTCTGAAAAGGGCATGGGAAGAGAAAAAGTGGGTGAGTGGTCGAGACCCAGGCCCAGGAGTAATGGAACTGGCAAAGGAGCCCCTCCCCTCTAATCCAAGCCCAGATCAAAGATACGGACACACACATCCCAGGCACCAACACCCACCTCAACCCCAGAAGCACCAGGCCCTCTATATCTAGCCGCTCACCTGTCGGCCTTGGCCCCCAAGGTTGGGGCTGGTGAGGGCATGTCTGGGGGAAATGCCCCCAATGCCCGAGGGGCTTAGAAGGCCCATTCTGCCGGGTGGAAGGGCCCGGGGAGGCATTGGGAACTGCCGCTGGGTCCGCCGGGCCACCCCCATCCCCACAGAGCCAGCTATGGGGAGTGAGTTGGAGCCAAACGCCCAGCTGTGAGAGAGCAGAAGGCAGGGTGTCAGTTTAGGTGGATGGGGCCCATCTCTCCACCCCTCCTCGCATCCCTGTACAATACCAATGGGTAGGACACAGCACAGACCTGCTCTGAGCAAAGATTCCCTGTCCAAGTTCCTGCACCACACATTCTGTCTCCTCCTGCCCAAGGGGTTCCCCCAAGATAGAGACAGGAAATGTCCCTCATCTCCAAGCAAAGCAGTTCTCCTAACTTCAATACGCATGTGTGATATTCCTGTTATTTGTTTGGGAGTGAGAAGGGACTTCAGAGCCCTCTGCACACAAGGTGAAGAGAACAGGGACAGGCAAGGGGTCTGCTATCAGGACATGATCTGGTTTTGCCTGCCTAGTACCCTATTTTAGCAATAAGAACATCCTGATTTTTTTCTGGAAAAGTCTTCACTGGGTGATGTGTGTAAGTCACCCAGTGACTGATTGAGTCCCATTGGATTCCCAGCCCAGAATGAAATCACCCCTCTAAGCACTAGCTGTCAATCAGCAAGGGCCTAGGGAGGGACGGCCTGCATACCCGGCTGCCTGCCTACCCTTTCTGCTGCCGGTAGTTCTGCATCTCTAGTGCGGCTTTGCGCGGGAAGGTTCGGAGGAGCTTCAGCACTTGCTGTTTCCAGGACAGCAACCGTTTCTTCTGCGTCTCCGTGAAAGCCTAGATACAATTAGGGAAGTTAAGCGGGGAGGGGGTGTTTCTTTCAGATCTGCCTTCTGTCCATTTGCTCAAATATTTATCTACTGCCTGCTCTGTGCCAGGCAATGCTGGGACGCAGAGGTTACCCGTGCACATGAAGCTTACAGTGTAGCTGGGGAGATGAGTGATGAGTGCTGTGAGGGAGAAACACAGAAGGCACAAGAAACTTATCTAGTATGAGGGGCCAGTGAAGGTGTCCCTGAGGTACAAACATTTGAACTGGGAGCTGAGGGGCCAGTAGGTGGTGAGATGAGGGCTGGAGAAGTTGGCAGGAGCCAGCCAGGTAGCGCCCATTGGCCACATAAGGAATGTTGGCTCTGAGAGTGACGGGGTCACCTTGCTCTTCTTGGGAGCTCAAGGGAAGGACTCACCTCATGAGTCAGGCACTTTTCGATGAGCTGGAGGTAACTGGTGATGTTCTCCTCATCTGGTCGAGACACCAGCAGCTGGGTGCACACTGGGGACATAGGAAAGGGTAGGAAGTTAACCCCCAGCATGCCTTCTGCCACAGAAAGAGAGACAAGAAACTCAGGCTGGATGAGTACTAGTTATGTGCCAAGCATGATACCTGGCTTATGAAGATACATAAAGCACCCAGCATAGTGCCTGGCATAAGGCAGATATGAGATCAATGATACCGTTTTTCCTTTTAACTCTTATAAGAATCTCATCAATCGGCATTTTTAGCATAAGGAACCTTGAGGCTCAGAGAGGCTGAGTGTGTCCCAGGTCACACAGATAAAGGGATCTAGACCCAAGTGTAAAGTATGCCGTCATGCTGCCCTTTGAGAGCTTTATCATATTCATCTGTGGATTTCAGTCACCTCTGAGAGAACCAACAATTCTCCTTATCTGTTCACTCTGTACTGTATGTGGTTTCCACTGACATACTGTTCTCTTCTTCTCAGGCTGGAGATGCTTTGAGTGTGAGCATTGTCTCCCACCAGCCAGGACACACTAGAGGGCAGGGGCCTTGCCACCTCAGTCTCAAGTCACTCTCTATGGTGTTCTAGTCCCCAGGGTTCTTTAAAAAGTTCTGCTTCTACTATTTAACTTGAATTTGGCTCCTAATGCCTAGGTTCACTTGGCTCTCTGTCCCAGAACTTTTTGCTGGGTCCTGGGTGGTCTCACCTTTGCCCATCACCCGTGTAAACTGGCTGGGAATGTCTCCGTCAGCAACGGGAGCTGGGGCTGGCTCGCTGCCATCAGTGGGAACTGGAGCTGGTGGAGGGGGGTAGCTCTCTGCAGCTGGAGGATCCTTGGCCTCAGTGCCCTTGTCTGTGCTGGGATGAGCCAGGGGAGACTCAGCACCTGGCAGCAGTGGCTCCCCCTGGCCTGCATCCCTGGCAGTCGAGGTGGAGGTGGTGGGGGTGGGGGCCACAGTGGCCTGGAGAACACTGTAGGCCTTGATCGGGGTGACGATGACCTGCTGCAGCTCCTGCAGAGCGTTTCGCAGGTTTCCTCCTTCCAGCACGTCCTGCATGGGAGGGCATGGCTGGGGTCACATGCCTACCCCACATTTATGTAGAAGGACTACACAAATGCGGTCAGACAGGGCTTGGAGAGTGCCTGGCAGGAACCTGGGTTCCAGCACATAGAGAAGGAAGGTAAAGGTACCACAAGTCCACATATATATGTACACATTTGTATACACATTCCCTCTTCCCCCTTCAAGGTGGAGTCCCAGGGAGCTCAGGAGAAGGTGGTCTAATCCTGGGGCCTTCGGGTCCCACCAAAGGTGGAACCAGATTCAGATGTAGAAATCTGGACTATGAACTGAGGGGGTAAAACCAGAAGGCAAGTGGCAAGGAAGGGGTAAAAGGAATGCAATTGGACAGATACGGAAGGAGTAGATGGGAAACAAACCAAATGGAGAGATCATGCACCCAGGGAGATGCTCTGCTCTACCAGAAAGACCAGTCAGAAATGGGAGTGAAAGAGGAGAGAAGAGGTTGTCAACAGACAGTCTGGGGACACACACCAGGACAGACAGGGAGGGAGCCCAGGACAGAGGTATCAAGTGAGCCCTGTCCTCCAACTTATACTTGGTCCCCAGAGTCTGGCTCCCTAAGGCTGAGGCCACTGCAGATCAGACCCGAGGGCTGGGGAGGTCCTGAGGAGAGGCCACATGGGTAGCAAGGATGCCCCAGAGCCTTCAGTCTATTGGTAGCCCTGGGCAGCCAACTAACCGTGGAAATGGGGAATACCAGGTCCTCACCTTCTCCAGGGACTTGAGGACGCTCTGCCTCTCACGCAGCTTCTGGATGCTCAGGGCTATCTTGTGGCGGGCACCTTTGGTGACATTCTGTGGTAGGGCAGAAGGGGACAGGAGGCTGGAAATAGCAGGTCAAGGTACTTAGGGTGCCCCAACAAAGCTCAAAGAGCTGGAGGAGGCTCAGGTCACAAGGATAGTGTCAAAATAGTACCCTAACTCTAACCTGATGGTCCCCTGAGCTTTACCTGAGACTCCAGATGCTGTTCAGTCAGTGTCATCATCTCCTCGTAGCTCATCTGTGAGAAAAGGGCTGCGTATTTGTGCAAGCGGAGGCTCTTGAGCCATGAGGGCACATCTGTTGGAAAAGGAGGGAGGGCATAAGGTCAGGAGTCTGTTCTATCAGTTACCTCTGTGTCCTGGCTTTCTTATCAGACTGTGGTGTCTGAGGGCAGGGGCATCAGACCAGGGTTTGTGGTGGTCTCTCAGATCAGTCTGAACCCAAAGGACAGGGACTTCTACTCCCCTCGGACTTCTCCCTTCCCTGGAAGGGAGGGGAAGTTGAAGGTTGGGGGGATAGGATAGGCAGGGTGGCAGCTACAAGCTCCTTTCTGTCCATTAAGCTCTGCAGAAACCTTTGGAGGGTCCTAGCACTGCCCTCCCGTTATACCTTTCATGCCACTGCCATCCTCCTGGAAAGTGTTCCGGCTGGAGCCCTGCTCCTCCGTCTGCTCACTGCCAGAGGAGGCCACGCTGCTCTGGGGCGAGAGGGGTGCGTGGTCGGGCGTGGTGAAAGCAGCTCGGGCCCCGAGCTCCTCTGGACTCGGCCACTCACCAGGGGCCTGGGGGCTCGTGGGAATGAGCGACATGGAGCGCTTCAGCGGGCTGGGGTGGATTTGGCAGGGGAGACCTGGCCAGAAAGGAAGAGAGGCAAAAGGTCAGGCTTGGGGATCTGACCACAGTAGACCATGCCACCCTAGTCAGTGCCATGGATGGCGGCTCAGCCCCAGACTCCAACAAGGAGAAGGGGCCCTGGCATCTGCGGGGAACCACCTACCAGATACTGCTCATTCCCTCACCCTTCATACTTAACCCATCAGCAAGCTATGAGCTACTTCTTTGAACTCCACTTCCTCTGTTGGCACCCTGGTCTGAGTCAATGGCATCCATAACTGGAATTACTGCCACAGCCTCCTCACTGGTTTCTTTCCTTTTTTTTTTTTTTTTTTAATATATTTCTTTACTGATTTCAGAGGGGATGGGAGAGGGAGATAAAACATCAATGATGAGAGAGAATCATTGATCGGCTGCCTCCTGCATGATCCCTACTGAGGATCAAGCCCACAACCCGGGCATGTGCCTTTGGCCAGAATCAAACCCAGGACCCTTCAGTCTGCAGGCCAATGCTCTAGCCACTGAGCCAAACCGGCTAGAGCATCCTCACTGGTTTGTTGTCTCCTATTCATCTCATAGCAGCACAATGGTCCTTCTAAAAATGCAATCTGACAAAGTTAGTCCCTGCTCAAATCCCACCAATGGCTTCCCTTCATGCTGAAAATAGAATTTAAACTCTTCCACACACACCACTACAAGGCCTTTCTCATCTCTGACCTCTTATCTTCCACTCACCCTTTGGATCAAGTCTAAAAGCCTTTGCCCCCCTACCCCCATTTGTTCCTAAAACATTCAAGCTTATTCCAGCCTCAATACTTTTGCACTTGCTCTTCTTCCTGTCTCCCTCAGGTCTCATCTTGGCAAGTGTCATCTTTTTTTTTTTATTTTTTTATTAATATATTTTTATTGATTTTTTTACAGAGAGGAAGGGAGAGGGATAGAGAGTTAGAAACATAGATGAGAGAGAAACATCGACCAGCTGCCTCCTGCACACCTCCTACTGGGGATGTGCCCGCAACCAAGGTACATGCCCTTGACCGGAATCGAACCTGGGACCTTTCAGTCCGCAGGCCGATGCTCTATCCACTGAGCCAAACCGGTTTGGCAAGTGTCATCTCTTCTAAGGCCTTCTCTGAACCCTCAATATGAAGTAGTTGTCCCTACCAATTCTGGTTACCATATCATATTACTCTGTCTTATCTTTCTTACACTACCTATCACAACCTGAAATGATCTTATCTAGTTATTTGTTTACTTGCTTATTAACTATATGCCCCTGATGCAATAACCTGTGATAGCAGGGATCTATCCTGTCCTAGATAGCACTGCATACTCAGTAATTACAGTGGGGCCTAAAGCAGAGGAGTTTCTTCAGAAGTACTTGTAAAGTAAATGAATGAAGTACATAAACTATGCGCTCAACAGCCATATCCTTGGGCTTCCCCAGCTCCCACAGATTTTTCTTAGACTATGCCCAAATCAGGGTGAATCCAGGCCATCTTCCACAGATGTTGCAAACCCTCCATTCATCCATTCCATTTTTGAAGTAGGAAGAAGAATCCAACTTGACTTTTTACCATTCTCAGGATAGGGTATATTCCCACAGCTCCCAGACCTTTACACATGCTATCCCCTTTGTCTAGCTCACCACTCATCCACCCTTATTTGCCAGCCACTTCAGCCTTCGCTCCTCCCTCTGAATTCCTTTTTCTGGGAGTCCTTCCTCTGTATTCCTCCCCCAACCCCCAAATATATATATATTTTTTATTGATTTCAGAGAAAGAGATAGAAACATCAAGGAGAGAGAATCAGTGACCTGGCTGCCTCCTGCATGCTACCCACTAGGGATCAAGCCCGAAATCTGGGCATGTGCCCCGACTGGGAATCGAACTGTGACCTCCTGGTTCATAGGTTGAGGCTCAACCACTGAGACCCATTGGCCGGGCCCTCTGTATTCTCTGGGCCCCTGAGCTGCTGCTGCCTCAAGCCCTGCACTTACTGCCCACTTCACTAGCCTGCCTCTCTCACACTGGACTCTGGGCTCGTATAGGATGGCAACCTTTTCTGCACCCCCAGGATCAGGAGTAAGGGCACAATATACAGGAGTCTTCAAAGTTTCCTAAAGGCCAAAAGGGGGCACCCATGATCCTAAGGGTGCGAACATGGCCTCTGAGCTAGACACAGGGAATCTGGAGTATCCCAAATACAATTAAAAGGAAAGGAAACAAAGCCAAATGTCTCACCCTAGGTAGGTGAGAATATCAAAGCCCAGGGAACTGAAGCCCTTTGCCCCAGTTTCCAGAGTTGGGAGGCAAAGGCATAAGATGGAAAGGCTGGGATTCCTGCCAGCGCTCCACTGACACCAGTCCAGAAAGGAGGATCAGCCTGGTATAGGCCCCAAAGCACCTTCCCCCTCTGTGACAGTATCTATGCTCCTAGCCAGGACGTCACCTGAGGCAGAGGGCAGTGTACTTACCCACTCCCTAAGCCAGCTCTACCCCTGCCCATAACCTCTAAGGTCCTCTGCTCAGGGTTCCTTCTGAACTCCCAGAAGAAAACGGCACGTGTTGGGCCCTGAGGGACTGGGGAACCCTCAATACCGGCTATTTTACACCTGTTTTGATCCCTTTGGCCTCTTCCTTCCTCCCTTCTTAGCCAAGGAGGCAGGGAAGACTGAGAGGGCAGGAAACTATCCTGATTGGAATGATTGTGCAGTTTCTTTTTCTTTTTTAAAATATATATACTTTTATTGATTTCAGAGAGAGGAAGGGAGAGGGAGAGAGAGGTAGAAACATCAATGATGAGAATCATTGGTCAGCTGCCTCCTGCAAGCCCCTCACTGGGGATGGAGCCTGCAACCCAGGCATGTGCCCTTGACCGGAATTGAACCCAGGACCCTTAAGTCCACAGGCCGATGCTCTATCCACTGAGCCAAACTGGCTAGGGCGATTGTGCAGTTTCTGAGCAGCCCTGCATGGCCCTACAATAGAGTGGAGGCTGACCACAGCATGAAAACTGAAAACTATAAAAACAGGAATGCTGGCCAGAGTTCCAGGGCCTCTCTCTCTCCAAGAAACCTGGTTTGTCCTTGGCAGCACCCCAAACCTATTGTGCCTTCCCTTACAGGCCAATCCTTGCTTCCCACTCAAAAAGATTTAAATGGTTTCCTGCAACTGCTTGAAATTGAAAAGTTTCAGCCTATCCTTCACACCTGCCCCCCCCCCCCCCCGCCCCCGGCGCCATGTGGCCCTAACATGCTGAGATTTGGGAGTCAAGACAGACCTGAGTTTAATCCTGGCTTGGCCACCTATTAACTGCATGATCCCAGGTAAGTCACTTCATTTGCCCCCCACCTCCATTTCTCTATGAAGTCCTTGGCACAGGGGCAGGCACATGGTAAACATGAATGTTTGCTGCCATTACTCATTTAAATCCTTACACCTCTCAAGTCCTGCCAGACCTGTCTTCATACTGTCTCCTCCAATCTGCCACCCCCATACCTTCAAATCATGCTGTGCTCTTTATTTGGAATGCCCAATTCCTTTCTCTCTTCTGGTTCAAACCCCCATCCAATATTGTTCCAGCTTGGTCCTGCAGTACCTGCAGTCCCCATCATGGGGAGAAGAAATGTATGGGCACCCTCCTCTTAATGAGGTATGAGTATCTTCGGGAGATCACTTTTAGGTGGAGCCATTGTAGCACAGTAGTTAAGAGTATGACTTAATTACTCAGTTTGGCTCAGTGGATAGAGCGTCAGCCTGCGGACTCAAGGGTCCCAGGTTCGATTCCGGTCAAGGGCATGTACCTTGGTTGCGGGCACATCCCCAGTAGGGGGTGTGCAGGAGGCAGCTGATCGATGTTTCTCTCTCATCAATGTTTCTAACTCTCTATCCCTCTTCCTTCCTCTCTGTAAAAAATCAATTAAAAAAAAAAAAGAGTATGAGCTATGGTCCTAGCTGGTTTGGCTTAGTGGATAGAGCGTTGGCCTGTGGATCGAAGGGTCCCGGGTTCGATTCTGGTCAAGGGCACATGCCCAGGCTGTGGGCTCGATCCCCAGTGGGAGGCGTGCAGGAGGCAGCCAATCAATGATTCTCTCTCATCATTGATGTTTCTATCTCTCTCTCCCTTCCATTAAAAAAAAAAAAAAAAGTATGAGCTATGGAGCTAGTCTGCTTAGACTTAAATTTTGGCTACACCATGGCTGGTTTGGCTCAGTGGATGGAGCATCAGCCTTCGGACTGCAGGGTCAGAGGTTCGATTCTGGTCAAGGGCATGTATCTTGGTTGCAGGCTCCATTTGGGCCCTGGTCCGGGCCTGTGCAGAGAGGACCAATTGATATGTCTCTCTCACATGGATGTTTCTCTTTCTGTCTCTCCCTCTCCTTTCCACTCTCTGAAAATCAATGGGGAATATCCTTAGGTAAGGATTAACAACTACAACAACAAAATAATAATAAATTCTCGCTACACCACCTTGGACAAATGACTTTTCTGTGACAACTAATGAATGCATAGGTATAAAGTTCTCAGAACAGCTCTTGGCAAAGACTAAACACTTAATATATTTTAACTAGAATTATCATTAATATATCCTCCCAACCTGGACCCAGAAATTGTCATGCTCTGAGACTGGAAAACACCTTGGTTTGCTATATTTCCTAGAAATGCCCCCTATCCCTCTATCTTCCCTGATTCTCACTAGCACCTGGGAGGGAGGAGGGAGGCTACCAGAACATACATATTTAACTGGAGAAGAAAGAGGCTCAGGGGGTAACTGTTGTGTGCTAGGTGCCATACAGCTGGGCACCAGAGACCCAGGGTTCACCCCATCCACTGGCACGAATGACATGTCACTGCCACTCTTTCCTGGCCTGCTTTAACCAATGCCCCCCACAATGAGGATCTTAGAAACCTCTTGCTTTGAGTCAGGTCATGTTACTTTACCAATCCTTAAAAATATCACTCTCTTATCCTGTTCATTTCAACTAACATTTCAAAAACTCATTGTAATACCAGCTCCTCCTGCTCACCCCAGCCTTCAGGGTGCTTAATAAGAGAGCCCTTTCAAAACCACTTAGTTGGAGGCCAGTGCAATGATCAGAGGCAGGCTCAGGTGGAAGAATCCCTGGATCTGAACCTTGGCCAGGTCCACCACTTGTTCTATGTGTGAACTTGAAAACATGATTTTACCTCCTGGGTCTCAGTGTTCTCATCTGTAGAATGGTGATAATAATATGGTTGTAATGAGGGTGAAATGAGATCATGTGTGAAAAGTATTAAGTATAGTCGATGCTCAACAATGTTACTTACTATTACTAATGCACAGCAGCATGAGTTACAGCTTAAATGAACAGGCTTGGAAACATTTCATAGACACAACGCATTAATCTGAGGCCAGATACAAAAATCCAGAATGTCTGAGCTAGAAGGGACCTCAGATTATGTCATTAATTTAATGCCTTCAGAGGCCAGGCAGGTATCAGATATCACCAAAGAAGGATAGTGGTGGAGGCAGAGGCTGACTGGGGCACATGTGTAGGGTGTAAAAGGGATGACCAATGTTAAATTCCATCTTACTGTTGCCACCAGAAATACAGGCCTTGAGCTGCCAGATCTTTTGACTTTTCAAGAGAAGCTAAAATGTGGATTTTTAGGGAAAAATTCGATTTCTTATATTACCAAATTTATTTAAAAACACAACAAATAAAATCAAAGTTGAGTCTGGGCTCAACAAAACATATCTGTAGGTCAGACATAGCTCTGGGAATGCCAGTTCACCACCTCTGCACTCCCTCATAAGGTGAGGCCCAGAGAGGTTATGTGACTTTCCCAGGGCCACAGAGCAAGTAAAGAGATAGCCCAGTCTGTCCCTTTTCAAGTAGGCATGACCTCCTGGGACTCACTACCCCATCACCTGCATTTGCGTTGCTCCCAATACTGTTGATGACTGGCGGCACAGAGCTGGGTGAGTGGAAGGGAACGTGTCCATTTTCCCGGGGTGGCTTGTCCTGCCAGCCTGACCCTGCCTCCCTAGGGCCCAGCTCTGCAGGCCCCCCCCACTCATCTGAGCCCTGGCGAGAGTGGTAAGTGGGCTCGGGCCGGGTGCGGAAGCCACTAGCCAGCCGCTCTTCCAGGTGGCTCAGCCAGAGGGCCAGTGAGTTGCGGTCCTCCAGTGTGGTGGCCGGGTGGATGAGGGCATAAGAGAGCAGCTGGCGGCTCTCCTCGATGAAGGCATTGCTCTCGATCGAGTAGGCCAGCACTTTCTGTAGCAGCCTCATGTACTCCGACTTGGCCTCCGTGTTGCGTGGCTGAAGCAGGGGCAGATGGGACAGCAGGAGAGACACTACCTTCTCTTTGGACTCCTGCTGCCACTGGCTGACGATGGCTGCAAAGGAGACGAGAGAATGTTAGGGGAGCCAAAGTGGCGAACTCCTATAAACCCAAGGAGAGGGACCTATAGCCTGCTCCCTCAGCTCCAATCTCTTCTCCCTTCTTTCATGAACCCAACCTTGATCCTTATATAGGTGAGATCAAACATATGCACCCTGCTTCCAGAGTAATTTTTCCTGGTTCCATCACTCCTACTCTCGAAAAACCTGCTGTAGCTCCCAAATTTGCTCAGAATTTGATATGAGCTCCCTATCTCCAAGGCCTACTCTTACTTTTTTGTTGTTGTTAATCTTCATCTGAGGATATTTTTCTACTGTTTTTAGAGAGCATGGAAGGAAGGGGGGAGAAACACAAAGAGAGAAACATCGATGTGAGAGGAACACATCAGTTGGTTGCCAATCAGATATGCCCTGACTGGGGTTGGAGATCGAACCTGCAATCCAGGAACGTGCCCTTGACCAGAATGGAATCCAGGACCCTTTAGTCCGTGGGTGGATGCTCTATCTACTGAGTCAAATTGGCTAAGGCTACTCTTCTTATTCTTTATCTGAGGGCCCCTACCCACTTTCCATATCAAAAAAGCCTCCTTCCTGATTAGGAGGACAGTGATCGCCTGGCCGATGTGGTTCAATGTTTGAGCTTCGACCCATGAAGCAAGACGTCATGGTTCCTGGTCAGGGCACATATGCCTGGGTTTCAGGCTTTATATCCAGTGGGCAGCGTGTAGGAGGCAGCTGATTGATGATTCTCTCTCATCACTGATGTTTCTATTTCTCTTTCTAAAATCAATAAAAAAACATTGCCCTAACCTGTTTGGCTCAGTGGATAGAGCGTCGGCCTGCGGACTGAAGGGTCCCAGGTTCGATTCTGGTCAAGGGCATGTACCTTGGTTGCAGGCACGTCCCCAGTAGGGGATGTGCAGGAGGCAGCTGATCAATGTTTCTCTCTCATCGATGTTTCTAACTCTCTATCCCTCTCCCTTCCTCTCTGTAAAAAATCAATAAAATATATTAAAAAAAATAAAAATAAAAAACATTAAAAAAAGAGAGAAGACAGTGATTAAAAGCTTGGAGTCTAGAATCATATAGTATAACCCCCCCAACTTACTAGCTAGACCTTGGGCATGTCACCTTAAACCTCACTAACACTGATTTCTTCACCTAAAAAATTTTGGAGACAATTACAGCACCCAATTCACAGTGTTGCTTTGAGACTCAATGAGTTAATAAAGAATGGAAAGTGGCCTGGGATACAGAACATCAATATATATAAAAGCCTAAGCAACCATCTGACTGGTTGCTATGATGTGCACTGACCACCAGGGGACAGATGCTCAATGCAGGAGCGGAAACCACAGGCATGGAAACATGGAACAACTGATGAATCTCAGAGGGAAGGGGCAAGTGGGGAAGGTGGGAAGAGATTAACCAAAGATCTTATATGCATACTAGAGGCCTAGTGCACAGATTCGTGCACTGGTGGGGTCCCTCGGCCTGGCCTGCACCCTCTCACAATGCAGGACCCCTTGGGGGATATTGGAGAGTTGTT
Organism: Myotis lucifugus; assembly: GCF_000147115.1. Taxonomy (NCBI): domain Eukaryota; kingdom Metazoa; phylum Chordata; class Mammalia; order Chiroptera; family Vespertilionidae; genus Myotis; species Myotis lucifugus. The sequence continues at coordinate 2,059,597 of NW_005871233.1, read as the reverse complement.
TTCGGCCCAATCTCTGCAGGCCAGGCTGAGGGACTCCACTGGTGCATGAATCCATGCACCAGGCCTCTAGTAAAGGGTGTCCCAAAATTCACGCAAGAAGTAATTTTGATAGAAAACACAGGTTTATAATTAAAAATTGTAAATTTTTTATTGATTCATAAAGTATACAGTATAGGGTTATGTATGGAATAGCATATCGGGTAAATGGCCTCCACGGCACAAAAAACTGGATTATCATGTTGCGATAGCGAGCACCATTAACTGTTATTGCCTGAGCAGCCGCATTTCGGTCATGGAAAATTTCAACAAAAGAGTGCGTGTGTGCCAGCAAAGCCGTGGAGGCCATTTACCCGATATACTATTCCATACATAACCCTATACTGTATACTTTATGAATCAATAAAAAATTTACAATTTTTAATTATAAACCTGTGTTTTCTATCAAAATTACTTCTTGCGTGAATTTTGGGACACCTTTTATTTAATAAATGCTCATTGTTGTTTAGTCTCTGCCTCTACATTCCCCCCCTTCAACCTGTCCCATAAACCCAGATGAATTTATCTTCCTAAAGCACACCCATGTTCCTGACCAGGAGGTTACAATGGTAACCAGCACCAATAGACTAAAGTTCAAGAACTCCTAACCCTACATCACCATCATTTCCAGGACACTCCTTACCTCTTATCACTCCAGATAAAGACTTAACTCAGGATATCCCCATCTTCGCTGGGCCTTTCTCCAGGCCACATTCATCTAAGCTTCCACTCAAGCTAAGATTCAAGGATTTATCCTACAACAGTCTCTTTCCTCCTATCCAAATTCTATGTCTTTTATGACTGCCAAAACCTATCTTCCTCTGAGAAGTCTCTCCTGGCTACTCCATGCCATGGTGATGTTTCCTCCCAACCCCACAGTCTGAAGACCTGAGTCTGTCCTGTGGAGACGAGCCAGGTTTCCCCCCTTGACCCAGAAGAGAGCTCCCTAAGGATAAGGCCCCAGGCTGGTTATAAAAGGAGGCTTTGGGAGAACTGTTACAGGTCTATCTTCCTTGAAAACCCTGTTACCCAGCCCAGCAAGTGTAGCTCAATGGTTGAGCGTTGATCTATGGTCTCAGTTCGATTCCTGGTCAGGGCACATGCCCAGGTTGCAGGTTTAGTCCCTAGTGGGAAGTGTGCAAGAGGCAGCCCCATCAATGGTTCTCTCATCATTGATGTTTCTCTCTCTCTCTCTCCCTCTCCTTTCCTCTGAAAAAAACCTACAAACAAACAAAAAAACCCTGTTACCCCTTCCATGACTAGCTCAATAGAGTAGAGGATGGCGTGTAATGCTGACAGGGCAAAAAAAAAAAAAAGGTCCAAGAATACCAATACCTGAGTAAAGAGATAATGATCAAGGGCTGGGGCCAACTCTGCTAATTGAGCAATTGAGCTAATACCTGCAGCCAAGGCAACAATTTGCAAATATCTAACAAGGTTGTTCTGAGATGAGCTATTGGGCTACTGGTAAGGTCCTGGAAAGGGGCAAAGGAGGTGGCTCTAACCAACAGAGCTAGCACTCTAGTTAGGTGGGTCATGAAAAAGAAAAGGCAGCCCTGGCCGGTTGCTCAGTGGTTAGATTGTTGGCTGCAGACCAAAAGGTCAGAGGTTCAATTCCCGGTCAAGGGCATGTACCTCGGTTGCAGGCTTGATCCCTGGCCCCAATTGCAGTGCAAGCAGGAGGCAGCCAATCGATGTGTCTCTCTCACATCAATATCTCCCTTTCTCTCCCCTATCTCCCTCCCCTCCACTCCCTCTTTAAAAATAAATCAATGGAAAAAATATCCTTGGGTGAGGATAAAAAAAGAAAAGGTAGAGACATAGCTTAGGTCCCTTCTCTCCCACTTAATGACCATGAGACTCTGGGCAAATGTAATCACTTCACTGAGCTCTACTTTCTCTATCTGTAGAGTGGGGCTCAGAATCATTCCTACCTGGCATGGCTGCTATGAATTAAGTGAGACCATAGCACACAGTGAGTCCTTAGTAAACATTAGCTGTTATTTCTAGGATCAGTTATTATATCTTATCATGGTTCCTTCCCTTCAAATACCCAGTGGGCACAGCCAACTCCCAGCACAGGAAACAGACAGGCTGGGAATAAGCATGTATATAAGGAGAGCCCCAGAATTCTAGGCATCTGGATTTCAAGTGAGCCCTGCATCTGAAGTGTCTCAACACAACTTCCTTAGGGCTTAAGGTTCCAAGGACCTCAGGTCTCCTACACCTGGCCACTGGGAACTTTGCATAAAAACCCTTTGCACCTCTCTTTCTTTTAATGACCTGTTTGGAAATCTATGGCTTAGGAATTCACATAAACTTCTAATTCTGCCTAAGTTTGTAGCTCTGGGAAAATGACTCACACACACAACTCCCAACTCCTGGCCATATATAACTGCACATTTTCTTGGCCTGGGACTCTCTGCTCTAAGCTTCCTAGAGAACACCTGTTGAAGTGCCCATGGATTCATCCATTTATTCAGATTATCAATTCATGCTATGCCCATATTACTGACCAAAATAGAACATTAATACAGTAATCCCCCACCTTATCCATGGAGTTTCCAAGACCCCCAGTTGATACCTGAAACCACAGATAGTATGGAACCTTTATATACTATTTCCCCCCATACATATATAGTATGATAAAGTTTAATTTATAAATTAGACACGGTAAAAGATTAGCAACAATAATAACAGAAGAATTCTAACAGTACTAGAGGCCTGGTGCATAAAATTTCATGCACTAGAAGGGGGTCCCCCCCTCAGCCCGGCCTGCCCCCTCTCACAGTCCGGGAGCCTCAGGGGTGGGAGGCAACCCGGTGATCAGGGGAAGGCGACACCCCATCACACCTCTGCTGCTGCCGCTCGGGCAGCACAAGCCTCGGGCCAGCCCTGGGCGGCTGGGCAGTCGCCATCCGAGGCTTGCCTGCGCCTCGGGGCGGCCCTGAGTGGCTGGGGGGCTGAGGGAACTGGGGGACTCCAGAGGTAGGTGCGCGGAGTGGCTGCACCTGCCTGGGGGCGGGCCTAGCCTTGCCGAGTGCCTGCCACCCTAGTGGGGCTGAGGGGACTGGGCGCCACCATCTTGTGGTTGTGGGCACCGCCATCTTTGAGGGCGGGACAGTCAATTAGCATATTCCCTCCTTATTGGCTGTGGGCACCGCCATCTTTACGACACTGTGAGGGTCAATTAGCATATTCCCTTTTTATTAGATAGGATACTGCAATAAATATTATGTGAATGTGGTCTCTCTCCCCCAAAATATCTGATAACCAAGATGGCTACTAAGTGACGAATGAGGTAGTCAGTGTATACAACACAATACACTGGACAAAGGGACAATTCACATTCCAGGTGGGATGGAGTGGGACGGTGTGAGATTTATTCATGATACTGAGAATGGTACACAACTTAAAACTTATGAATTGTTTATTTCTGGAATTTTGCATTGACTATTTTTGGACCATGTTTGACTGTGGGTAACTGAAACCATGGAATGCAAAACCACAGATAAAAGGGGGGACTACTGTAGTATACAATCTATAATAATAAAAGCATAATATGCAAATTGACTGAACGACCAAACAGCAGAACGACCATCCAGACAACCTTCCGGATGACCATGCTATGACACGCACTGGTGCCAGGCCAGCCAAGGCGGGTGCAATGCGATTTAGTTGGGGGGCCCTGCCATCACCCCACAATCACCCCACAAAGGGAGGCCCAGGCCACCGGCCAGTGATGCTGTGGCAGGTGTGTGGGGCTGACCAGCTATTGCACCCCACTGACCGGTGGCAGGGGTGGGGGTGGGGGTGGGGGTGGGGAGGGTGGGGGGGCAGTGCCGCACAGATGGCAAGCAGTGGCAGCAGCAGGGGCAGGGCCAGCTGCCGGCAGCCAGGGGAAGGAAAGTCCCGATAGGTCCTGATCGCCGGCCAGGCCTAGGGACCCTACCCAGATTGCGAGAGGGCATAAGGCCGGGCTGAGGGACAGCCCCCCCCCCCCATGCACTAATTTCGTGCACTGGGCCTCTAGTAATAGTAATAACTGAGCATTTACTATGAGCCAGACTCTATGCTAAGAACATACTTGCTTTTCATCCTCAACCCAACCCTGTTTTAGCATCCCTATCTTGAAGATGAGGAAATGGATTTGGAAAGGTGAAGTCACTTCCCCAAAGGGAAGAGCCAAGATCCAAATCCAGGGCTGCCTGCCTCCAGAATTGGGAGGAACTTCACCCATACCCCTCTACTATCTCTCCAATGCCAGGTATCTTTTTTTCCCCCCTGTCCCTGGCTTTGCAGATTCCCTTTAGGACCTGCTACTCAAGGCTAGAAAATTTCATCCTCTCCATCTGTCTCTTCTCTTTAAAAAAAAAATCTTTCTTTTTTAATGTTTTTATTGATTTTAGAGCGAGAGAAAGGGAGAGGGATAGATAGTAACATTGATGAGAGACAAACATTGATTTCCTGCCTCCTGCACACCCGCTACTGGGGATGGAGCCTGAAACCTGGGCATGTGTCCTGACTGGGAATTGAACCATGACCTCCTGGTTCATGGCTGGAAGCTCAACCACTGAGACACACCGGCCAGGCAATCTGTCTCTTTTCTTGAACTAGTTCCCATGACCACAAAGCTGTCTCTTAGATCATCTCCAGATCTAAGGCTCTTCCCAAGGTCAGATAGGCCTTCCTGACTTCAGAGAGCCTTCACCTTTCCAGTCCTCCCAGCTCCATCTGGCACTGAATCACATGGGAAGGAACTCCCTGACACTTTATTTCTCTGACTTAGTCCCTGGGTTTTCAGTTCTTGATGAGAGGAAGAGAAAATAGTGATTAAAATTAGGGACAAAGTCAAAGACTTGTATCCCAGCTGTGTCACCCAGTTGCATGGGTAATATGCTTCCTCTGTAAAAGAGGGATTATAGGGCTGCCAAGAGGATTTAGGGAAACAATGAAATGGAAAGCACCTGACAGTCTGCCCATAGTAAGCACTCAGTATGTGACTCAAAGATTGGTGTTTTTCTCCATTCTCCAGCAGTCAGCCTGCCCTTTCAGCCCTATCTTGATGTTCTCAATCACTGTTGTTTAGGCCTTCAGGGTTGCCAGAAGCATCTGGGACAGAGAGAAGCCTTGTCTAGTCCCTCCCCCACCCCAGGGTACTGCCGGGACCCCACGGCTAAGGGACACAGATTCTCCTCTGGTACTGCCATGGGATGTGACAGAACAGCCCCAAGGATTGGGCTCAATGAAGGACCTTGTTCTACTGTGGACCCTAGGGAAATGTGTGTTTATGTGTCCGTGTGGTGGTGTGTTGGGAGGGTGGGCCTCCCATGACTGGGAAACATCAGTAAGCAGTGGAACTGGTCCAAAGAATTTGTGCAGCCTCAGGCCCCTTGGGGTGAGCCCAGCTGGGGCTACAGATGAGGGGTGGGGATGGAACTTCTAGTTTCCTGCCCAGATCAGAAAAGTCTGGCTCAGAGTTGAGGCATAGCAGGGACCCAATGAATACCTGCACAATTGAACCCAGATGGTCCCCCTGAAGATAGTGGTGTCTATGTGTGTATAATGTGTTCTTTCTAGGATCCCCCGACCTCAGGTTACCCTCTCTTGTGTCCCAGCAGAGTATACTAAGTAAGAGCACAAGTTTAACAGGCAAAGTTGCCTGGATTAGAAAAACCCAGCTCTGTCTCCATGACCTAGCTTAACATAATCACAGGCCAGTCCTTTAACCTCTCTGAGTCTTGGTCTCCTTTTCTGTTCAATATGGGGTAGTAAAAACCCCTTCACCATAGGACTCTAGTAAAAGTCAATGAGACAACTGTGCATAGCACCTAACATGTATAAAGTGTTCCATACATTTTAACTGTCATTGCTGTTCCTGGCTAAAGATTTAGAGCCCATGCTGTTTTGGGGGCTGGGGGAGGAGCAATTTATATAGGAGGGCACATCTGAGCCTCCCTCTTAAGATTCCCAACAGGATCGGGGAGTTTCATACAGTTATTTACCAAAACATAAACATCTCTGATTCTTCTGAGCCAGTAGCACAACAACCCATGATGAAATTCTGGAGGTGGGTGGATGGGGAGAGGGGCTAAGGGATGCCATGATGCCAACTGCTGATTCTCACCAAGCTGCCAACCTGGACTCCACACGCATAGAGAAGATGAGGTAGACTGCGTAAGAGTGCCCTTTTTGGCCAGGTGATCAGAGCTAAGTAGGTCATGAACCTGGGTCCTGGCAAATCACAGGAGCCAAATATATCTTGGAGACTGCCATAACAGCAAACCCATTTTTATGTGCTGGCTGTTGCAACAATCGTGCCAGCCTCAGGCACTAGTTAGAGGGGCTGGGGTTTGGCTCCAAACATGGCCGCCTCTGCCTCACTCCAGCTCACATAAACATGGGGGATTCTGGGGGCTTACATTTTTGTTTGATGAACTATGTCAGTAGAGTTTGAAAGGGGAGGGTATAAGCATCAGAGTTGAGCTCTAGTGACTCACTCAGCCATGGCCCTCTCCTGACCTCAGTTTCCCCACCCAGTTTCAGTGAGCCAGGGAGGGAGGGGCTTAAACCTGCTGGATATTGGGACTCTGACTCACAGGACAAGAGGAGGAAAGAAATGCAGGAAATGTGACTCAGGAAGCTATAGGACCAGGGAGGGAAGGGGATTTCAGCTTCTCTGGCCCCACCCTTCTGGTCCAAGTCAGCATCAGGGGAAAAGAGAGACAAAATTACTGTTATAACTCCAAACAGGCAGGGAAGACAGCATTGGGAGAAGGAACAGGGATGACAAAAAGGAAACCTGGGGACTCTCCTTGCCTGTTCAGATTCTGCTTCCATGAAACCAACGCTAGCTGCCTAGGTTGGGGGACTTCCCAGTTGCTTGAGAGGAAGAGACAGCCCAGACCAGAGCCCTCTTCTACAGCCCCCACTCTCAACATGTCACAAAACAGTACCCTAAACACCTTTCTGGGCCCACCCAGAAACAGTGTCAACATCAAGACAAATGGTTCTCCACTGGATGCACACAAGAGTCAACTAGAGAGCTTAAAAAACATCAGAATCACTGGAAATAGGACCCAGGCCACAGGTTCATTTAATAAAGAGCCTGGATGATTCTGACATGAAGCCAGAGTTAGGACCCACTTTCCTTAATCAAGTCCTCTGCACTTTCTGAGGAGATGGACAGGTGGGCAGCTCTGATCCAAACCCAAACCTGAACCCAGAGTCTCCCTGGGAGAACTGGAGGAAGTACCAGGGTTGGGTGGGTGAGATATGAAATACAAATCCAGAAGATGGCAGAGGACCTGCCTTACTGTTTTAGCCCTCTTGGCCCGAAGGGATCTGAAAAAGTTGAAGAACTTCAGATCCTGTAATAGACAGGGAATTAGTGGACTGACTGATCCAAGATTTGGTTTGTGGAGTAGGCGTGCATCTTGGTGGGGATGAGGGACAGATTCACTGATGGATCCATCTCATAAAATATTAAGAACTATTGCTTTAGAAGAATGTGCTGGGCCCCCAAACAAAGTAATATGCATGGTCATAAGTCTGCCTTCTTTGCGCATTCTTTCAGAACCCAAAAGGTACTGGGAGAGTATCTATAACAACGTTTTCACTCTCCAGATGTAGATCCTCAGGCCCAAGAGGGGTGGGGCTGGCCCAGGTCTCAAGAGGTGTTAGTGGCAGAGCTGGATCTGGAACTCCTGGATGTCCTGATTCCTAGTCTCACTTGTCCTTTGACAAATGAATCATCCAGCAGGGCTTCATTGTTCAAACTGCTGGTTCAGCAGAAGAACCTGGGTACTTGTTCCCAAACCTATCCCCTCAGGATTCTAAGTAAGTGGGTCTGGGTAAAGGGCCCAGGAATCTGAGTTTTAAGTCACCTCCTCTCCCACCAGGTGATTCTGCCAATGATTTAAGTTTGGGAAACACCAGGTAATGGGAAGGCCATATGAACAGAGGAGGAATAACAGAGGGTGCATACAGCTCCTTTCACGAGGCAGGCACCCAAGCCCAGGAAGTAGTTCCTTCCTTCACCAAGGTGGCTGTTCTACTTGACTGTGGGAGCAAGTCAGAAGACACAGACTTCCTTAGTCTTGGAGCCCCATGACTATTAGGAGAGAGGCATTAAAGGCCCAACAAAATTTACCTTTTAGGAAAGAGGCATCCAAGACTCTACCAAATTTCTCTGTCGTGCTTTGCTCTAATCCTGGCAGGCTTCCTGCTGACTCTGGAACATACCATGGCTCTCCCTCTTTTTTCATTCTAAGTTTTCCCTACTTCTTTATTCATCTAAGTATTAGCTTGTTATATTCTCTGACATGGGACTCAGGATAAAAACCTTGATTCAGCCCTGACCGGTTTGGCTTAATGGATAGAGCGTCGGCCTGTGGACTCAAGGGTCCCAGGTTCGGTTCCGGTCGGGGGCATGTGCCTTGGTTGCGGGCACATCCCCAGTGGGAGGTGTGCAGGAGGCAGCTGACCGATGTTTCTCTCTCATTGATGTTTCTAACTCTCTATCCCTTTCCCTTCCTCTCTGTAGAAAATCAATAAAATATATTTAAAAACAAACAAACAAACAAAAAACCTTGATTCATATATTCATTCATTAGTCAATTCATTCCACAGCAATTCTCAACACTAGCTAGGCATTAACTCCAACATACCAATGCAAACCATCTTGGATGGGCCTCAGGTTCCTTGTACAAAGGGTTCTTCAAGGGCAATGTGGTAATAATAAATACTGAAATGCATATAACTTCAAATTTAGCAATCCCACAGAATTCTAGGAATTTATCCTACATATGATTAAAGGGTACTCATTACAGTACTGTTTATAAGAGTAAAGCTGAACATAGCCTGTGGTAGAGTCTACTGGTCAACAGCAAGACCTCTATAAAGTCAAATTCTAGCTCTACTTCTGACCAGATGACTCTGGGAAGTCACTAAACCTTCCCAGACCCCAGTCTCCTCATCTGTAAATTGAGGAAATAGTGAGACCTACCTCACAGAGCTACTGGGAGGGTTAAATGAGTAATAAAGGTAATGTACTGCTTGATACACAGGTAGGATTCTATGTTACCTATTCTTACTACTAAGCCACCATTAATAACAATGATATATACATATATGTGCTGAATATGTAATGATCTTCAAGTTATTACTGTTCAAGTGAAAAAAAGCAACTGGTTAATATGCTCAGTGTTCTATGCAATAAAACAATCAAAACAATGAAAAAGCTGGAGGAAAAATATGACTATGTTCATACAGAATATCTCACAAAATACACACAAACTGGGAACATGGAAGTCTGGAAGGGAGACTTTACTTTTCGCCTTTCAAATGGTTTGATTTTATCACAAGTTTTAAAAACAACTAAAGAACGAAAAATGCTCTAATAAATAAACAGCAATAAGCACAATGGTGAATCTGATATGTAGTCAAGACTGGCACTCAGTGCTCATCCAACTGCCTGTTCAAGATGGGATTGTGAAGATATGTATAAGACACTGGCCTTCCCCAAAGCAACCCCCATTCTGGGTGCAGAGCCATATTACAACTACGAAACTCCTGCCCCTGGTGCTAGAGCAGAGGGGAGTCCTCCCTGCTTGGGAGGGTGAGAAGGATATCAAATGGTTGAGCTCTGGACCTGCTGAAGCTAAGCTGGGTTACTGCTGCTCACTGTCCGCCAGACTGGGACTTAAGCTGGTATGACTCCTGGCCTGAAGAACCATCTTCTCCTACAACCATGGTGCTTCTGCGATTTGTACCTAAAGACTGGGTAAAATACAGGTGACTGTTTCTAAGGCAGGTGGTCCTGGGGAGATGAGGGAAGCACGGCAACTGTGGTTCCCCAAATCCTAATCCTAGCAGCCCATGCTGACTTCTTCACCTATACCCGTGGTCGGCAAACTGTGGCTCGTGAGCCACATGCGGCTCTTTGGCCCTTTGAGTGTGGCTCTTCCTAAGCCTTAGGAGTACTCTAATTAAGTTAGTAACAATGTACCTACCTATATAGCTTAAGTTTAAAAAATTTGGCTCTCAAAAGAAATTTCAATTGTTGTACTGTTGATATTTGGCTCTGTTGACTAATGAGTTTGCCGACCACTGACCTATACAATGAGGATAATGACAGTGTCTATCTCATGGGTTTATTGGGAGGACTACATGAGTTATTGACAATAAACACAACAATTTACATTTATTGAGTGTTTACTACATGACAGGCACTAGTCTCAGAGTTCACAATCACCTAGAAGGTAAAGTCAGATATCAACTTGAGTTTAAAGACAAGGAAATCAAGGCTCAGAAAGATTAAGTATGGCAATAACAGAACTGGGATGTTTGACTTTAGAGACACCAAAGAACACTGCTTTCGAAGTTACTATAAAAGTAAAGCCAGGCCTGGCCGGTGTGGCTCAGTGGTTGAGTGTCAACCTATGAACCAGGAGGTCACAGTTCGTGGGCTCGATCCCCAGTAAAGGGTATGCAGGAGGCAGCCGATCAATGATTCTCTCATCATTGATGTTTCTATCTCTCTCTTCCTCTCCCTTCCTCTCTGGGAAAAAAAAAAAAAAGTAAAGCCAGTACTTGGCTTGCTGTAAGGGCTCAGTGTGAACTATTATTATGGGGAAGAAGGTGGGAAGGGTCTAGACACACTTTACATGGGGTCCCTCTCTCCAGCTAGCTTTCAGGTGTGCATGACTCGACCTCTTCTCTCGCCTCCATCTCTCTCACCTGTTACCAAGGACAACAGGTCTCCATCAGGCCTGTGGGGATCCAGAAGGCCAAAATGGCTTCAACAGAGTCTCTTGAGATGGTTCTCTTACCTCACTCCTGTTTATGCCCAGGGCCCTAGGGAGAGGTTCTAGAAAAATCTGGCTTACCCATACCAGTGCCAACCTCACGGGACAGAGCACTCTCTACTGCAGCGGTCACCAACCAGTGGTCCGTGGACCACTGGTGGTCCATGAGGTCCAAAAGGTTGGCAACCGCTGCTCTACTGAGTGGTAAGGGAACTGAAATGGACTAATCTTAAATTCAATATTCTCTTGAAGCTGTTTATGATTTAAGTCCAACTTACTTTTCAGGGGTTAAGGATAGTATAAGATGACTTGTAAATTTGGAAGAGTTCTAAAATATCCTCCTAGCTCTGATGTCCTGGAGCCTGAAAAATGAATTAATGCTCCCCTTCAATCCCCCTTTCATAGGTAATGACTTTAGTCTGTTTGTTTCAACTTCACAGACAAGCCACCCTACGTGATTCTTCCTTTGCTGTGGGTAGTTTCCAGTTTGCACTGCCCACCCTCAGAAGTCCCCCATTCCATGACTGAGGATAATTAGCAACAAAGCCCCAGGAAAGCCATGATGATAATTTGGGAGGTCAGGGACTCCCCACCCACCAAATCTAGAACCCACATTTCTTAGCACCATTGTTGGGTAGGCCTCCTCAACCATCTGACATCTGTTCCTTTTCTAGGTCTCCCTCCTACTCCCACCTCTGGGGATGGAGACTTACCAGCACTGTTGGCCTCTGACTCCAGCAGGTGGATGTCATTGCAGTCCGCCAAGGAGTGTTCTAGACAGAGCTGCAGGAAGCGAGCCTGGGTGCGAGTGACCCGCTTCAGAAGTGACAGCAGGGCCACTGTCTGCTCACACTCATTCCAGCCCTTGAACCAGCCAGCGAGGATGCCCACCTGGTCTCGGAACATCATGGTGCCGGGCCTGGGGCCAGGGTGGGGGGTACGGCGGTGGCCAGGGCCAGCGCCGTCACATGGTCTCGGCTCCGGGTTCCTGTTACCTCTTCCCTGAAGGCCAGGGCTTGAGGACGTTCCCTGGCGTGGTGGCAATAGGTGGTGGGGGGAGGAAACCTGCTCACATCGGGGAAGGTCTTGGTCCAGCCACGCCTCTCCAGGCTCCTGCAAAAGGAAGCAAGGGGTCAGATAGAATGAAGGAGCTGGAAATGACCTGGTGCTGAGGGGGGGAAGGAGTCTTCATGCCTTCCTCTTTCAGGCTATCCACTCTGTGGAGCTCCCAGGAGAAAGGTGAAGCCAATACCAGATACTAAACCAACTATCCCTCCAATCTTCAGATCCAAAGAAAAGGCTTGATCAGGACTCAAGAGACCTACCCTAAGATACTACCCCTCAGGCTTGGCTGTCATAGGGCCAAAAGATGTGTATTTATTAATATATTTTAATTGGTTTCAGAGAGGATGGGAGAGGGAGAGAGAGATCGAAACATCAATGATGAGAGAGAATCATTGATTGGCTGTCTCCTGCATGCCCCCTACTGAAGATCGAGCCCGCAACCGAGGCATGTGCCCTTGACCAGAATCGAACCTGGGACCCTTCAGTCTGCAGGCTGACACTCTATCTATTGAGCCAAACTGACTAGAGCCAAAGGATGTGAATTTAAAGCAGAGAGTAAGTTGGTAAGGTTTTCCAGACGTGGGAAAAGGAGAAGCTGCACATTATAGGAAAAAAATCTGAATTAATGGAGACCTGGCCCCAGGTGACTTGACTACGCAGGCATATGACCCCAAGCACATGCCCTGCCCTTGTTGGTCTCTGGCCACCGCCTCTGAGATCTGGACAAAGTGACTACTCACCTGCTGAAAGGACCTTATGAAGTATTTATATTATTTCAAGCTAAGACTTACAAAGCTAGGATGTGGGTGGGTGGTGAGGTGGTGACACCAGTGGAGATCTCAGGTATGTGAATACCTGATTAGTAATTGTCTGAGTACCTAAGGGTAAGGTATGGATAGAGAGGCCTTTTCAGAGATCTCAAACAGGCTAGGGGGGTCACCTCCTCCACTCTAGCTCTTACTCTAGAAAAGGTGCAACTCTGATTTTAAGATCCCATCTATCTCTACTCTGAGGTGAATCTCTTCCAGCTCCCTTCTTCATTCCCCTGAAGACTAACCCTGACCAAAGTGCTCTGGGTGGTGAAGTCCCTTTGGCTCCCAGAGATCTGAGGATGTCACCTAAAAGCCAAGGGGATGTCGATCTGAGGACAAGGGGGACACTTCAAAAGTCAAAAACTCCCAAGTAAGAAAGTGTCCAAATTCCTCTTAGGCAGGAACTACAAAGGAGCTGTGTCAACTGGACAGACAAGACAACAGGCCTGTTCTTCAGTTGACTGGTTTGTGGACACTACTCTGAAACCTTTTCCTAACTATTTCCAGCTCCAGGTCCCTATTCACATTTCCCATCTTTCTTGCTATCACTACCCTTGCCTCTACCCTCAAACCACATTTAGCTCCATCCCCCTTTTGCTGCCAAGAGGACTGAGAACTCCATACAAAGATCTATTGAAGCTGCTGTGCTCAGGTCTTAGGGAGCTACTGCCATCTCCTTGAACTTTCATGCTTCTGCTGAGGAAGGCTGCGAGGTACACTTGACAATGGCTGTGACTAACCTCACCAATCCTCTGTGGGACAACTGAACAGAGCAAACTGACCTGGCTATCAATCCTCTGGATATAAGAAACAAGTGTGGAAGAAAATAGAACCTCCAAAATCTTTTTAAAAGGGAAATCAAATGTTGCCTCCCTGGCTTAAAATCCTCAATGACTTCCCATTGCACTTAAATAAAGCTTACACTAAACCTGAACGTCTTATCTTGTCCTACAGGACCCGAAAGGTTCCTGTGGCCTCTCCAACTTCATCTTGTACCAAGTTCTTTCTTGTTTCCTGGAATCCTCTTCCCCCAGACCTATCTATAGCTGGCTCCTACTTATCACTTAGGTCTCAGCTCTATGTCACTTCCTTAGAAAGATCTTCCCTGACCAATCTCACTCTCAGTCACTCTATTATGTTAAAAGTATTTCATTTCTATGTAATTCAGCACCCTCAAATACCATCTTATTTATATTTGTTATTTTTCTCTTCCCCCCAAAATACAAGCTATACCATCATCACTCAGAGTCCAGACAATGACTGACGCATAGAAGGTGTTCACAAATGAATGGATAAAAAAGGTGAGCATGGAAGTCACACTTGGGATTTCTACAGCCCTGGGGGAGAAGACAGAAAGAATGGCCCACAGGATGATAAAGGGATTTGAAAATCATGAGAGAAAAATTTGAAGGCATTGAGGAAATTTCTCCTGGTGAAGGGAAGACTCAGGAGCAATTTCATAATTGACTTCAAATATCTGAAGAGGTAGCACACAGAAGAGGAATTAGATTTATTTACTTACTCCAGAGGAGAACCTGGGTAGACATTTCTAAGTGAGAGGCAACACAGGATATGGGAAATGTTGAAAGTCAAGAAAATTCAGTTCTAGTCTTGCCTCAGAACAGATTCCCTTGGATCTTTGAGCTTGTCTGCTCTATTCTCTAGAATATGTGAGATAAGCTAGATGGATCACACATGACAAAATAGGTTTTACTTCTCAGGCTAACTCAAATTCACTGGTAGTAGCTGCATGGAGCACTGTGGTGAGAAGGATCCTGGAGCAATGAAACAATGGGGGAATGATTAATAATTTGGGCACACCTCAAGGAATGGGATATTATGTAGCTATTAAAAATATGCTTGCCCGGCCACGGTGGCTCAGTGGTTGAGCATCGACCTATGAACCAGATCATCACAGTTCGATTCCTGGACAGGGCACATGCCCGGGTTGTGGGCTCGATCCCCAGTTGGGGGTGTTTCTATCTCTCTCCCCTCTTCCTTCCTCTCTGAAATCAATAAAAATATATTTTTAAAAAATGTTTGGTTTTGATAGCACAATACAAAAAAAAATCTTTATATAGTGTTTAATCTTTACTGACCTGGAGTGATGTCCATAAGCTGCATAGTAATATGTACAATGTGATGGCATTTTTTTTTGTAAAAAGAAAAAAAAAGCCATATACAAAAACCATTATATATCATATCTGAATATATGTACACATATGTATATATGAATATAGAGAAATGTATAAAGGGATAGACCCTAAGGCTGTTCACACTGGTTACCTTGGAAAGGAGGAGGCATTATTAACACTCTCAACATAACTTTTTACTATTTCACTAGTTACAAGTAAACACATATTACTTCTATAAATTTTAGAGGAATTTAATTTAATTTTTAAAGTTTTAAGGGTACATGTTACTTTCTGGCGCAGTGAGAAAGAGTCCTGATTATCAGTGCTTGCCCTGGATGCAGGATGGGTGAGTGGTAGCTCACGTGCCTGGAGACAGCCTTAACGTAAGGAAAAACTTTAAAATAATGTTATCTGTCCAAGAATGGAACTGGCTGCCACGTGAGGAGGCAATAAGCTCTCTGGCTGCTGGAAGTGGTCAAGCGGAGGCTGAATGAACATCCCTCGGGAGTGGGAGGGATTCCTTCACTGGACAGCAACTTATAAGATAGAAGACATGTTACTATTTCAGAGGGAACATTTGTGATGGGAGGTTTGATATGCCAACAGCATTTACTGCAAAAGATGACCAAACCCACAAACAGACCAAAGTTGTGCACATTCTTTTCCATAAACTCTTTTATTGAGTTGTTACTTTTCTTAAGCAACAGCACTGTGTGTCCCAAATAAACTGTTAACTGCACATCAACCCAGCTTCTTTCCACAAGTCAAATGCTAGAAGCAAAGCCTTGGAACAGAGTGGGGTCTCAAACATGATGCTTTACACGGCCAGGTTTTAAACAGCAGGCTGGTGAAGACTATGGTGAGCTGGAAAGCACATACCCTGTCTAAAGGGAGAAGTCACAGTTTAGCTCTAATTAACTGGTGCCACGGGGGAATGTGGGTCTAGTACTGTTAGGTCTTTTATTTATTTTTTTAAAGAGAAACCAGAAATCTGGAATTTTAAATAAAATTCCTCTACTTTTAAATGTTGGAAATTAATTCACATTAAAATAGCAACTATACAGAACAAAGCCTGTGGCTTATGGTCCTTTGACTAGATGGACACATACAGAGAAAAGACCAGAAGTCTGCTGATAACTATCCCTCCCTCAGGCCTCTCTGATTCACACCTTCAAGCCACCCCGCTACTCAAGAAACATGACTGATGGAGAGGATCGAGTACCCAAGAATAGGTTGGACAGTTCTCAATAAACCCTGGGGCTTTAGGCTAATAGTCAGTTTTAAGAATATAGTGTTAAAAAAAAAATCAGCCTTAAAGGAGGAATTCCTATGCTCTGGACTGTAAGATGTTTGCTCTGGGTGATGACTGGATGGCCTTTTTCTATCAAAGGGCCAATTACCTCAATATCCTGGGTGCCTGGCAGCAGTGAGAAAGTAAGACCTAGCTTGGTGAGATGGGTCAAGGGAGAGGCACCAGCATTGACTATTCCAAGGCATCTTACTGTGATGGATTTTGGTGCATCTGCCTGCCAAATATGCATTCCCATCTTCTAGTACCAGCCCCATAAGATCCCTTTGGAAATTAACTGCCCTTCTTGGATCCAGAAGTAGACATGGAGTAAAGCCTAGACAAGGAAAAGTCCTCTTTGAACTTTTGCTGGAGCTACTGGGGAAAACATGTTCTCTGTTAGGGTTGCCCAGATTACACCTCTCCTGATGCTACTGGTTGCCACTTCTGCTACCTCACAGTGAGAGCCTGCCATAGAATGAAGCCAACAAAGATGAAGGCCGAATCAAGAAATTAGGGGAGGAAAATGGAGACCTGTTCACATTTGAAAACCTGCACAAAGCAAGTCTAAAGCCCCCCAACCTCACATTTTTTTAATTACATGGACCAAAAAATTTCTTTTTGACTGAGGCTAGTTTGAATTGGGTTTCTAACATTTAAAGTTGAAAAAGCCTTGATGCTCCCATACAGAACAATTCACTACTGCTCTGGTCTCTTTTGTCTTCATGTGACCAAAAATGACTCCCTGACTTTGAGGAAAGACATGAGAGTGGAATGACTACAGCAGTCTCTCAAAAAGCCCAACAATATTGCTGCCATAATTGGTCTCCATGGGACCAAGTAACCTTCTTGGGAAGCATCTACCAACCCTGGAGGGTAGGAAATGGAGCCAAAAATTGGCTAAAGGTTCCAGGAAAAAGTGCCCTCTAAGCTCCTTCCTTGGCCCCAAAGAGTGAGAAGCAGCCCACATCTCGAGCAGGCACCACTCGAAGTCAACTCTACACATTCAGAGCAACACTGTGGAGTGTGTCAAACCTGCTGAAATCTGGGCTCTCATGCTGATACATACTTGCTGTGTAACCTGTGGCAAGTAACTCAGTTTCCTCCTCAGTAAAGCTTGTTATAAGAATGAAATGAAACAATGTATATAAAAATACCTAGCATGATGCTTGGCGTATCTTCATATATTGTCAGGTCCCAGACCCTGTGATAACAGCTTTCCATGGAAGAGCTCATTTGATCTAAAACTATATATATTCTATATCTGTCTTATATATGTATATAATATCCACATTTTACAGATGGAAAAACTGACGCATAGGTTAAGGCATTTATCCAAGACTGCACACAACTAAGCTGAGATTTTCAAGGCCAGGCAGTCTGACTTTGTAACTCTTGGCTGTTCCTGAGAATAATGCTAGTCTCCTGTAATTTCTATTCCAATGCCTAGAAAGTTGGGCTTAAGGGTACGCCATTTAATGCCAATATCTCTGGATAAATAAGAGGCATCCTTAGCCTCCCTACACATTCCTAGCCCTTCTTCAGCACCTACCTAGGCCAGTGGTCAGCAAACTCATTAGTCAACAGAGCCAAATATCAACAGTACAACGATTGAAATTTCTTTTGAGAGCCAAATTTTTAAACTTAAACTATATAGGTGGGTACATTGTTATTAACTTAATTAGGGTACTCCTAAGCTGGCCTTTGCTAAAAACGTCCTCAATCTGATTGAGGTACGTTCGCTGAAGTCGACACCTTCCAACTCTCCCATCCACACTCGTCTTGTATACTTGTTTCGTCTATCTCCTTTCGTTCATCCTCTCTATATGTCCGAATGATCTCAACATACCTTTCTCAATCCTCGACACTACATCTTCTTTCACTCCACAACGTTCCCTAAAATTAACTTAATAAACTTTACTTAAAGTTTTAAGTCTTAAACTATAGGTACGTTGAATAAAACTTGATATCATACTTAAAACAATATTATTTATTGATAAAATTAAATTCCTTACAATTTACCTTACAATATCCATAAAATTAAATGACAATGACTGACAAACACTAATGTGAACAATGGCCTTGCATCTCCTTGGAAAGTTTGGGTAAGTCAGGTTTGTATGTTGTTGTTTTTAATTTTAGGCACGATTCCAGGTTCTCATCAATAAGACGACTTCTCAATTTACTCTTGATAAGGTTCATGCTTGAAAATGATTGTTTGCATAAATATGTAGACCCGAATAAGGAAAGAACAGCAAACGCTATTTTTTTCAGTTGATTATGAGTCAGGAATACTATTCCAGGTGTTAAAAATCAACATATCTTCCTTCTCCAGGTCTTTCAAAGCAGACCACTTGTGCTGTGAACTAAGTTCACATTTGTTTTTCTCCAATATTTCCATATCAGCACAAAGACGTTCAAATTTCGAGCTCCACAGTTGTTTTTTAAATCCAGCAATTGCATTTCAAAGTTGCCAATGTCAATATTAAAGAGAGAAAAATTTAATTCTGTTACAGTAGCATTGAGAGGTTTTTTTAACAAAGGCTAACGTCGCTTTGCTGTTTCTGAATTCCTGAAACCTGTTGAGAAAAGCTTCCCTCATATTTAAAATACCGCACGTGGTATTTTGTGGAAGAGCCACACTCAAGGGGCCAAAGAGCCGAATGTGGCTCACGAGCTGCGGTTTGCCAACCACTGACCTAGGCCTTTGAGTAACTCACACTTCATGAATAAGGTAATATGCTAGTTACCTAAGGTTAACTCACTATTCTGACCTGAGAAGAACAGGAGAATGTCAGAAGCCGAGGGAGCCCAGTGTCCCTCTTATAAAAACCAACCCGCCTTGGAGGGCATGCTCATTAGAGCATCAGACTGCGCACAGAAGGGTCTCGGGTTTAATTCCCGAGGGCATGTACCTGGGTTGCGGGTTTGCTCCCGGCCCCCAGCTGGGGAGCGTGTAGGAGGTAACAATAAATGTGTCTCCCTCACATCAATGTTTCTCTCTCTCTGAAAAGCAATGGAAAAGAATCCTCAGGTGCGATTAACACCACCACCACCAATCAGTATTTTCAGAAACTCCTGAAATATGTACACAAAATATGTACACTATTGCTTCAGCCAAGTATGAGGCTTTTGTAAATGGTCCTGGGGAAGGGAAGGAGAGGTGAGGCCAGGCACAGCCTCCTGGAAATAACGGCCTAGAGAGCTCTGGGAAACCCTGAAGTAGAGAAGCTGGTGTCCTATATCAACCCCTACCTCCCTTCAACATACTGCTGTCTCCTTTACTTCTTCCATTCCTAAATATGCCAC
This sequence comes from Myotis lucifugus, assembly GCF_000147115.1. NCBI lineage: Eukaryota > Metazoa > Chordata > Mammalia > Chiroptera > Vespertilionidae > Myotis > Myotis lucifugus. The sequence continues at coordinate 2,040,144 of NW_005871233.1, read as the reverse complement.
CACTTCCCTCTAAAACTCTTAGACTTTCCTTCCCTTCTTCCATAAGATCTAGTCATTGAGTCTTGATAACTTTTTTCTTTTTTAAACAGAGACACTTTAGAGGAGAGAGAAACACTGATTTGTTCTCCCACTTATTACACACTCATTGATTGAGTCTTGTAGGTGCCCTGACCAGGGATTGAACCCACAACCTTGGTGTATTGGGACAAAGCTTGAATCAACTGAGTTACCCAGACAGGGCGATAATTCTTTTTTCTTAATGTCAGTGAAACATGCCCTCCTGCCTTTTTTCTCCCCAAAACTCAAGTGGCTCTGGGACCAGATGGCCTGGGTTGGAAATATAACCCTATCACCTACTGCCTTCCTTAATTTGGGCAAATGAATTCATCTTGCTATACCTGTTTTCTCATACGTAAAATGTAGTTAATAATAGCTATTCTCTTAGAGTTATCAGGCATAAATACTCTCATAGTGTTGCGGTCATCATGCTGGATTCTTCTTTTTCTAATGCCATCACCAAGTCCTATGAAATTGTGAAAAATTTCCCCACCTTGCAGCAGTTCTTTCTCCACATGTAACAATGCTTGGATTAGGATGCCCCACTAACCAGATCATCCACAACTGGTGCCTTTTCATCTTTTAGGCTATTAGGCTCAACTGTCACCTCCTCAAAGAGGCCAATTCTGATCACTTTGTATACAGTGGCCATCCTCACCCTCATTCACATTACTGTTTTAATTTCTTCACAGCACATATCATTATCTTGATTTACTTGTTTATATATTCTCTCACCCATCAGAATATAAGATCCATGAGATCCAAGACCTTGACTTTTTCATTCATGGCTGCGTCTCTAGTACCTAGAAAAGTATCTCCATAAATTGTTTAATTGCTAGAGATATTTGAGACTTGCATGTTCTGCTGTTCTGTGACTTGTTCTCAACTAGACTCTATTTAACAAATTTGCACCCAAACAAAACAAAATCAACTCACTACTTAACTCTCTTCCAAAGTTGCGGGCCCTAAAAACCCAAAGTTGATGTAGGGAACTGAACACCAGTACTCCTGGATTCCTCTGCCTCGAGGCTACCACCAAACCATGCCAGTCATTTCATCTCATTTCTATTTTTCCCAGTGAGATCCCAAAGGAAAGTCTGGTTGGGTCAGACTAGCCATAAACGCTCTCTGGATCCAAACAAGCATAGATTGGGGCTAGGGAAACAGTGAGGAAGGGGACTATCATTGATGCTCAGAAAGGTAATGGGATGGAATCACAGTCTTATCTGGCTCCACAAGTGAGCAGTTCCAGGTTAAAGAGCCAGGTTAAACGTCCCTAAGGATCTTCGGTCATCATCTCACATTTATTCAGGGAAGGACCTTTTCAAACTAAGGGCTCTCAGGAAAGAATTCTCTTTCCACTGAGGCTGCTAAGGATGTAGGATTTAAGCCTAGGGTTGCTGAGAGCCTTTTTCACCACAAAGCAGAAATCTGTTGAGGATGAAGCTAAGTCAGTGAAGAAATGGAGAGAGATTATTGAATTGTTTCAACTCCTGGATGTAACTAGTTCTAAAGCATCCTACCTCTGGACTTTTTGGCAACATGAATCAATTAATTCTCCTTTTTGATTAAACTAGTTTGAACTAAGGTTCCGTCACTTAAGTCTTTAGAGTCCTGGCTGATATGAGGTTTGTTTGTTTTGTTTTTCCTTTTTTGTTAACACTGAGAACTTATGTGCAGGGCATTGTCCTAAGTACTTTATATGTATTAACTTACTTAATTCTTATAATAATTCTATGAAGTAGAATATCATTATTACCTTCATTTTTAAAAAAATATATTTTATTGATTCTTTACAGAGAGGAAGGGAGAAGAAGAGGGATAGAGAGCTAGAAACATCGATGAGAGAGAAACATCGATCAGCTGCCTCCTGAACACTCCCCACTGGGTATGTGCCCGCAACCAAGGTACATGCCCTTGACCGGAATTGAACCCGGGACCCCTGAGTCCACAGGCCGACGCTCCATCCACTGAGCCAAACCGTCAGGGCAATTACCTTCATTTTTTAACTGTTAAGACTGAGGACCAGAAAAGTTAAGTAACTTGTCCTAGGTCACAAAACTGGTAAGTGATAATATGGGATATAAATCCTTTTTGGCTCCAAAGTCTGCATACTTAGCCACTACACTACAATGCCCTATTACTCCCAACCCTATCAGAACATAAAATTCAACTCCCTGACTCCAGACACTATCATCTTGGGACAGACAGGGACCAGAGAGCTTCTATTTGTCCCACCTGCACTCAATTTCATCCTTGATAAAATGAGGATAATTGTAGTTTACCTACCTCATAGGTCCTGTGAGACAATACATGTAAAGCACTTAAATGGTGACTGGTAGATAATAACAACTCAATGAACAGTAGTCATTAGTATTACTACTCTTTGGGTCACTAAAGTGCAGCTGGAAAATACAATGCAGATGGGAGAAATCTCTTTTCTTTCATCGCTGTCCTTTAGGGGAAGAGAAGAGATGCCATGGATGAGAGATGAAGACACTTTCTTGTCTTCCACCCATTGCATAAGCTGTTTCCTTTCTTTGGAAGGCTAGCTGTCACTGTCCCAATTCCTATGGAATATCACCCAGCCCAAATACCACCTTTTCTATGAAGTATTTCTAGATAAAGTGCTGAGTTTCACTTAATCTTAGTGAGAAAAGCAATCTCTCACTGCTGAATTTCTACAACATATAATTTGTACCTCATGTTCTGCCCTGTGTACCTGCCCAACCTCTTTACTGTATTGGGAGCTCCCTGAAGGCAGGCCCCAGTGTTTACCCTGTGATCTCTGTTTCCTCTTCTTGACCCTAGAGAGAAACAGAATCCCTTAGAGAAAGTTGAGGGCCCAAAGGAGGGCTGAGAAGTCAAGTATGATGGGGTGAGGCAGGTCACCACGAATAGGACTTGGGGTAGCTCGGAATTAGGAGGAAAGACAAAGAAAAGTCCCACGGATAGAGCAGTTGGGGCAGAGAGCCTCTCCTTGGGCTAGGTCAGGGGTCCTCAAACTTTTAAACAGGGGGCCAGTTCACTGTCCCTCAGACCGTTGGAGGGCCGGACTATAGTTTAAAAAAAAAACTATGAACAAATTCCTATGCACACAGCGGCAGCAAAAACAGCTGGTGGGCCGGATAAATGTTTTCGGCGGGCCGCATGTGGCCGCAGTTTGAGGACCCCTGGGCTAGGTAGAGAGAAGAGAGGAGGAAGGTGTAGGAAGGTGTGCTGAACCTGAATGAGGTGTGAGATCTGAGAAATTTAGAGATTTCTAGCCAAACATAAGAGCTGCCTGTGCTCCAATGATTCCCAATAATGTACAGAGGGCAGATCCCACCTTGTGGGATTCAGAGACTAACAAGACACATCCCCACTATTTCCCCAACTCCGAGTCCAGTGAGGATGGGTGAAAAACTGTAAAGAAGAAGATGAGTGGTGCTCTAGGAAGTACAATAAAGGGCTCTGGGCAGTAAGACACAGAGCACGAGGATTTGCAGGTGCCCTAAGGGGAGGGTGCCTCTGTGGAGAAGGACAGATGAGTAGATAGAAGAGATGGACATGTGTTTGAGGAGATAGCAATTTGAAGCGGAAGCACCAAAGACTGGTGTGGAGGGGAAGCCAGAGGAGAAAGTCCTAGGAAGATCTGAAACGAAACCATTTAAAAGTAGAATCTGAAGTAATTGCTCAGGGGCAACTTTGTGGAGAAGCTAGAAGCGTTTTGAAGGGGTCTTTCTGGAGGGTGGGTACTGCACAAAGGGTGCTCCCAGGAAAACGGGAGTGGGCAGGAGGGCACAGTGGGCATCTTTCGGGCTTTCTGTGGGGAGCGGGAAATTCTCCGTGAGGCAGTGGTTCTCAAACTGGAGCACGCGTCAGAATCACCAGGAGGGCTCCTGAAATCAGGCTGCGGGCCGACTCCCAGGTTTGTGGCTCGGTAGGACGGGAGTAAGGCCCAAGAACATGCATTTCTAGCAATTCCAGGGTGATGCAGACGCTGCTGGTCCAGGGAGCACACTTTGAGGCCCATTACTATAGGGGAAGAGCTTCCTTCGTGAGGAGGCCCTCCGAGGGGAGCAGGAAGGTGGGAGCTTCTGGAAGGAAAACAGGGGCAGTCCCCAAGTCGTTCCTAAGGAGGGTGATAAGGGTCCCGCCATCTCTGAAGGGAGGAGGGGTATCTGAGGATGGAACCTAAGAAAAATGGCCTGAAAGGTCTTTGAGGGCTGGGACTTCAAGGGGTGGGGCATGTCTCTTAAAAGCCTTATTGAAAGGGGACATGGAGCCTCTGGGGACAGCTGTCTGGAGGATGCTGGGGCCTCGGAAGGGATGATGGGTGAGGAGACTCAGATCTGACAGGCCCTCTCAGTTGATTTCAGAGGAAAGAGAATGGAGACGAGAGGGTGCTAAAGGGAGGGGAGCCCAGGAGGGTCCTGAACAAGGTTTCTGGGTGGCGGGAGGACCCGAGGAGGTTCTGAGGAGCCTTCAAGGTGCTGACTCCGGCGGGCGGGCGTCGTGGGGAGGTTCTCGGGGCCTGGAAGGCGTGGTCTGAGGGGCAGGCGCACGCGGAACCCTGGCCCAGAACCCCGCCAAGTCCTTAAAGGGCAGCAGGGAGGGGTCTTCCCAGGGGAAGCCGCTCACCAGGGTAGATGGGGTAGAGGGCTTCCTCAGAGCAGGCGCTGACGGCCACCTGAGGGAGCGAGAGGCCTCGGCGGGAGGGAAAGCCCCTGCGGCGGCAGGGAGGCAGGAGACCCCGGGGTGAGGCAGGGGACCCCGGGGTAAGGCAGGGGACCCCAGGGTGAGGCAGGGGACCCGGGGTCAGGCAGGGGACCCCGGGCAGATGTGAGATGTCGGAAGCTGCACCTCAGAGGGTCCCGAGAGGCCTTAGTTTACAGGGCTTGTGGGGTGCGGGAAAGTTCACCTGAAGTAATGGGGGGTGGGGTGGGCTGAAGAGAAACTTCTAAAGGAAATTTTTGGAACATTTGGTGTGGATTACTGGGAAAGATTTGGGATACACAAAGGGGTTTGGAAGAGGGTTTTGGAACGTGGAAGGAGAGTTCTCCATAGATGAGAGACTCTGAGGAAGATCTTCAGGGCACATCTGGGGCACTCTGAAGGAGTCGGGGTGTCAGTTGTGAGATTTGGGGTTCTGAGTGATTTCTGGGATGGGGAGGCGAGAGGGTAAATTCCTGGGGGGGGGGGAGTCCGGGGAGGCTGCGTGAAGTCGGCCTTTGGGGGAGATTTCGGGAATGCCCGGGTCTGGAGGGGATTTGAGGGACACGCTGAGGGGAGATTTTCGGGTTTTCGCAGGGAGGAGACCTCGGGTACACATGCTGGGTACCCGGCAGCGGCCTCGGGGCCACAGCGGGGTTCTCTGAGGCCGATTTCCAAGCCCCAGGTCAGTCTCTGGAGAAACCTGTGGGAATGGAGGGGTGGGACCCCGGGAAGAGCCGGGACGGCGGACAGGGTGCGAGGGGAGTGTCGGGGTCTCTGCGGTCGCCGGGGACCGCCCTCCAAGGAGGCGTCTGAGGCGGACGTGGGGGTCGACCCCGAGGATGTGAGGGGATCTGGGGGGAAGCTCCGAGCGGCCTGTGGGAGCCATTCGGAGGCCGGGGTGGG
>NW_005871233.1:2033575-2034386 GCF_000147115.1 Myotis lucifugus | reverse complement strand
AACGGCGTGAGCGCGGAGGAAGGCCGGGTCCTGGCGGCGAGGGGCGCTCCGGAGGCTGGACGAGGCCCGGGAGGCCGCCTCTTGCTCCGTGGGATTGGTCGGTCGGGAGGCTGACGGTCAGGCGGCCCACGGGAGGGGAAGGGGCGGGGCCGCGCGCGGCGTTGCCACGGGCGACGGGGCCCGGCGGAGCCCGCACTGGGCCTCCCGGCCGGCAGGGGGCAGTCCCGTGCCGCCTACCTCAGCGGCCTCGCGCTAAGTCACAATTCCTGATTCTGGCGTCCAAGCCGCTCCCGCCCGGCGGCGCGCCCCGCCGGACGTCTGGGCCTGGCGGTGCCCCCGACCGTCCAGGTGGGCGCTGGGCTTCCGGAGTCTCCGCTCTCTCAGCACAGCCCTCTCTGAGCCTGTTGCTTCTCTCTCAGGCAGAACAGAACCGGAAGAGGCCATGCATGCACAGTGCTGGGCACAGAGGCAGCCATCAATAAATGGGAGTCGTTGCTCCGGCTATTGTAATCTGTCGGTTCATTCTACAGGCTTCCCTGGCTCGGGGTGAACTGCACAGACGGCTCTCAGGTGACTGAGACGTGGCTTGTTAGAGGAACTCGGGGGGTGCAGTCGGGGTGCAGTGTAGAGTTCTAGGCAGGGGGCTGGGGCGGGAGCTGCCGCCAGGCGCTTGGCCACGAGGGGATTTGGACTTGTCCTTTGGGCACTCCGCGCTGGGAAGAGTCATGGTGAGCTGGGGGTTTGGAAAGAAGTCGCTGGCTCTTTTATATGGAGGGAATACAACTGGGGATGGAGTGCAGGGAAGCAGCAG
>NW_005871233.1:2019472-2032536 GCF_000147115.1 Myotis lucifugus | reverse complement strand
TGAGCCATGAGGGAAAGAGGGTTCCTGAAAGAGTTCATGGCAAGGGCAAAGGCCCAGGGGCGGGATTATTCACAGGATCACAAAGGCTAGCGTAGCTGCAGTGAGCACAGGGGAGAGTAGTGGAAGACAGGGTCCAAGAGGTAATGGAGGAGAGGTGATGGCAGCTAATTTAGTTCTAAAGGCTACTGTAAGGGCTTTTGCTTTTACCCCAATAATATGAGAGCCATGGGTAGGGTTTTAAGAGAGGCAGTATGTCATCTGACTTGTGTTTTATAAGGATCCTGCTGGTAATCCTGTGAACATTAGCCTGTGGGAAAAGGGGAGTAGGGAAACAGTGCAGAGGGAGAAGGGGGGCTTCACTCCTTTCTGCTTTAAGTGTTCAGGCAGAAGATGAAGGTGGCAGGACCAGGGTATGGGCTGTGGAGGGGGAGAAGTGGGCAGGTTCTGGTTACAGTTGGAAGGTCTAAGCTGACAAGTTCTAATGTATGTTGTCAAAGGAAGGAGAAGGGTCAAGGATGACTCCAAGATATCCAAGTGGAGATGTCAGGTTGGCCACTGGATGTACGAGTCTAGAGTAGCGGTTCTCAACCTGTGGGTCACGACCCCTTTCACAGGGGTCACCTAAATACATCCTGCTTATCAGATATTTACATTACGATTCATAACAGTAGCAAAATTACAGTTATGAAGTAGCAACGAAAATAATTTTATGGTTGGGGGTCACCACAACATGAGGAACTGTATTAAAGGGTCACGGCATTAGGAAGGTTGAGAACCACTGGTAGAGGTGAGGGGCATGCCCAGATGGAGAAATTATTAAGGTAACCTCTTTGAAAGGCAAGAGAATGATGAGAACAGGAAGAGAGGAAGGTAGATGGGAAAGAGAAGGGGGCACTCCACTGTCAGGAGGAGGAGCAGACAGCGGAGTCGGAGGGAAACCTGGGGAGGGTGGTATCCTGAAAGCCAAGTGAAAAAAGCCCAGAGCGCAGGGAGCGATGATGGTGTCAGATGAAGAATGAGAAGTGACCATGAGGTCTAGCACCATACAGGTCATTGGTGGCCCTGTCAGGGGAGAAGGACGGGAGTGAGAGTCTGCTGGGAGAGACTAGAAGGAAAAATGGGGAAGAGAAATTGCAAATAGCAAGCGTAAACAATGCTTTCAAGAAGTTTTGCTGAAAAGGGAAGGAAATGAATGGGCAGTGGCTGGGCAGGAGATAGGGTTTACAGTTTTTAAGATGGAAGAAGTAACACTGCCTATCTGAGGGACAGATCCAGCAGAGATGGGACTATGATGACGCAGGGAGACGGGGATAGCTGCAGTGATGCCCTTAAGTGGATGAAGGGGTGGGATCCAGTGTGAGGTAGTGGGGAATAGAAAGGCTTGTCCACTACTATGGAGGGAAGCAGCCATTATGGGGCTGGGATCTGCAAAAATTCTCTTTTGTTTGCTTGTATTTCCTTACTGAAATGCATAGCGTTTTCCTATAAATTACTTTTTCATTTCTCCTTTATATGACAGAACATTATATTGATTTTTTAAAAAAATGTATGTGTGTAAGTAGGGTACATTATCCAGGAATTTCATTTCAGGATGAGACAGGAAGCAATACAAAACCCTTAATAAAAAAGGGGTACTAGTCTGACAAGATTGAACACCATTGTTGTAGGGCCCATTATAAAGCCTGTGAGGCTGAATAACTTCAGGAAGAAATTCATCATTACCCTGCTGCTATGGTGTCTCCTGTGTCCTCTCCATTTCCCCATCAACATAGTAGGTGACAGTTTGACTAGCAGCTCCCCTTTTCAGCTCGAGTTAAAATACTCTAAGTGGGGGGAAATCCAGGAAGGCTTCCTGGAGGAGGGGAGGAGATAAAGAGCTCATTATTATCTTTTGTGTGTGGAGAATGTCCACCATGCCTGGAGACATGTAAAGCCATTTTATCCTCACAATAATCCTGAGTCAGAGGGTGAAGTTACTTAGCGATGGTCACATAGCAAGGCAGCATTTGAATCCAAGTCTAGGTGATTTCAAAGGCTCAGAGGTCCTGGCAGATTAGGGGAAGGAAGGAGGGGGAGGAGCCCTCTGCAGCAGTTGTCCCAGAATGGGCATAAACAGGATGTGGTGTTGTATGAAACCTTTCCCCTACCCCACACCCTGCCCCCCCTTCTCTCCCCAGCCCTCGTCCCCACCCCTAGAAGACAGCGGAACTGAGAAAAGAAGAGGCCTGTGGACAGAAAAGTCATGGTCAGGGGGCCAGGGGTCGTTTGGGGTGGGTCTGGGGCTGGGAGGATGCCTGGGTGAAGGTCAGGCTGTGTGTTGGAGAAAAGGGGCTGGGAAGGGGACCCCCACTGTGGCAAAGGACCAGGCTGGGAAAGAGAGATGGTGGTTCCTGGTTTAGCCCCAGGTAAACAGATCTCGGGGTTTCCTTGAGTTTTGCCCAAGGATACCTGCTGGAGGGCTGGAATTTGGCCTCTGCTCTATAATCCAAGTATGTGCCCTGGTGACGGGCAGCATCTGCCTGGAGAAAAGGTGCCTTTCCTCATGTCATGAAGGCCTCATATGGGCTGTCAGAGCATTCCTCTTCATTATTAGATAGAGGCACTGAGGCTTGGGCAGGGGGCAGGGACTGAGGCGAGGCCTGCTCAGCTCTTTTTGGGCTCTGCTGCAGTCGGACTCCCTGGTGGTGTGCGAGGTGGACCCAGAGCTAAAGGAAAAGCTGAGGAAATTCCGCTTTCGAAAAGAGACAGATAATGCAGCCATAATAAGTGAGTGTCCTTTTCCCTGGAAGGATGGGAGGGAGGTGGGGACATACGACGAGGGCTGGGCTAGAGTCACTGAGTTAGAAGGGGTGTCCTCACTAAACCCTGTGTGCCATCCCTCCCTAGTGAAGGTGGACAAAGACCGGCAGATGGTGGTGCTGGAGGAAGAATTTCAGGTGAGGGGCTGGGTGGATGGGACCTCCCAGAAGTGGGTGGGGCTGGGAGACCCAAGGGTCTGGCATTGGGGGCCAGAAAGACCTGGAGGTCAAGTCCCCGCTCAGATGTGACCTTAGGCAAGAGACTGTATGGGTCTCTGCTTCCTCATCTATGAAATGGAGATAACAGTACCGACCTCATAGGGTTGTTTGTGGATTCAATGATTTAATCTTTGTAATGGGTTTAGAAGGCCTGGCACATAGTGCTCAATAAAATGATAATATATTATTGGCACTTAAATTAAAGAATTTCCAGATAAGTTAATAAAAAGCTAGCAGACATCCTTTATAATATATACCTTACCCTCTCTTGGCCTCACTGTCTTTATCTATAACATGGGAATGATAATAAGGCTTACTTCATAGTGTTGTGGTACGGATTTAGAGGGGTGCCTATGGAGACTGAGCCTGGGCTGTTTGACAGGGGAGGGGGATTGGCTAGGAGCTGGGCTCCCTCTGGTCTTTTGAAAGGAGGTATAGTAAAGTGGTTATGATTTAAACCCAGATTCATATTTGAACTCCTCTGCTCAGAGTTGCTGTGCAATCTAGGGCAAGTGTCTTAACACCTCGGGGCCTCAGCTTGCTCAGGGATAATAATAGGACCTACCCCACAGAATTATGGAAGAGCTCAATGAATTAGTCCATGTGTGTTACTTAGACCAGTATCTTGGCACATAATAAATGCTTGTTTAATGGCAATATTTTCTTCTCTCCTGTTTTTTCCCTCCTCCCCCAGAACATTTCTCCAGAGGAACTAAAAATGGAGTTGCCAGAAAGACAGCCAAGGTATCCTGGGGGAAGGAACAGGAGGGTCAGGCCATGGGGAGAAGGGTGATGATGGGGGTGGAGACTGAGGGGACTGCTGGGGTTCCAGTCCTATTCACCAGCTTGGGATCTCTGTGTTTGAGGCCAAGAGTTCTTATCCTAGGACTTTGTGTACAGTATACTAATATTTTGTTGCAGAATTTTACATTGATAATCATATGTGAAATTAGAGCTTGCTTTTTTAAAAATACAAACTTTGATAGGTTTCGGCCTTAACATTGCTCTTGCTTCATTAAATAAACAGAAGAAAATTTCCTTCCTCTTGAATGCTGCAGAATATTTCTGGTAACAAATAAATTATTTGACATTTAACAATTGGGGAAAATCTTGTGTGAAGCCACGTAAGTCTGGTGCTTTTTGTGAGTGGAGGAACACTTTGACACTTCTATGGTAACCGGTCTGTTTAGATTTCCATCTCCCCTGAGGTGAATTTTGGGTGCCTGAGGATTTTGAGCCTCCATCCCAGCCAGAACTAGCTCCTGGGTGTCTGACAAGTGTAGTCCCAAAGGGCCCCATATCCGGAAGGCAGCCTCGAATGTGGGAGGCAATGCTCTGCGGCTGCCTGCTGTCTGGAAATCCTTTATAGTTTTATCTTTGAATTTGTGTTTTTTGTGAAGTCTTCTGAGACATAGAGCATGTGCTAGGGCTTGGGGCAGTGCCACCCTCCAGCCCTGGACGGGTTCTCTTTCCACTCCCTGCACCACCCAGTGATGCCCTGGCAGGGGGCCTGAGTGCAGATTCCAGGAGGGTTAGGGTCAGACACCTCCTGCTCCTGAATGAAAGTTCCAGAGTGTGCCTGTAAGCATCTGCACTCCCCTTTCAAGTGTTCCCATGTCCAAGATAGCAAAGCTTGCAGAAGAAAGGAAGAAGTTTTTCTCTTGTCTTTTGAACAAGGGGCCCCAAATTTTCAATTAGCACTGAGCGTGGCAAATTATGTAGGCAGTCCTGGTCTCAGCCCCAGCTGGACAGTATCACATAGTGGTTGAGCATTTATAGTCTAGGTTCAAATGTACCCATAGACCTTTGGGCAAGTGACTTCACCTCTCTGGGCCTCAATTATCCCATCTGTAGTATAGGGATAAAATAGCAACTTCATCATAAGGTTGTTGTGAGTTAAATAAGCACTGACTTTTTGTTTTGTTTTGTTAATTCTCACCTAAGGATATTTTTCCATTGACTTTTAGAGAGAGTGGAAGGGAGGGAGGGAAGGTGAGAGAGAGAGAGAAAGACTGAGAGAGAGAGAGAGAGAGAGAGAGAGAGAGAGAGAGAAAGAGAGAGAGAGAGAGAGAAACACCAATGTGAGAGAGACACATTGATTAGTTGCCTTCTGCAGGTGCTTGAACTGGGGCCCAGATTGAACCTGCAACCCAAATATGTGCCCTTGACCGGGAATTGAACTCATGAACCTTTGGCGTGCAGGTCAGCGGTCTAACCACTTAGCAACACTCGCCAGGGCAGCACTGACTATTTTTTTAAGCCATTATGTTTTTCTTTTTAAAATGTTTTCATTGAGGTCTATTTGACATATGACATTACTGTATATGTCATTACTGTTTCAGGTGTACAATGTGATTTGATATTTGTATATATAGTGAAATGATCAGCACAATAAATTTAGTTAACATCTGTCACCACACAGAGTTACAAAAACATTTTTTTTCTTGTGATGAGGACTTTTAAGATTTACTCTCTTAGCAACTTTCAAATAGGCAATACAGTATTATTAATTACTAGAGGCCCGGTACACGAAATCTGTGCATGGGTAGGTTCCCTTGGCCTGGCTGGCGATCAGGACCCATTGGGGTCTTCCAGTTGCTGGCTGGGGCCTTCCTTTGTTCCGCGCTGCCCCCTGGTGGTCAGTGCATGTCATAGCGAGCCATCGAACTCCAGGTCGAACTCCCTAGGGGACACTTTGCATATTAGCTGTTTATATATATAGATAGTCACCATGTTGTACATTAGATCCCCATGACTTATTATTTTATAACTGGAAGTTTGTACCTTTGACCCCCCTCACCCACCACCAACCCCCTCCCTCTGGCAACCACCAATCTGTTCTCTGTATCTATGAACTTGATTTTTTGTTTGTTTATTTTTTTTAATTCCAAATGTGAGATCATAACAGTATTTGTCTTTCTTCGTCTGACTTATTTTACTTAGCATAATGTTTCAATGTTTCATCCATGTTGTCACAAATGGCAGGATTTCCTTTCTTTTTAATGGCTGAATAGTATTCCATTGTATGTATAAACCACATCTCCTTTATCCATTCATTCATCGATGGACATTTAGTTTGTTTCCATATTTTGCTATTGTAAATAATGCTGTGATGGACATGGGGTGCATATATCTTTTCAAATTTGTGTTTCATTTTCTTTGCATAAATACTCAGAAGTGGAATTGCTGGATCCTATGGTAGTCTATTTAGCACTTAGTATTATTGTTATTTTTAATCATTTATTGTGTTTGAGGCCAGTACCTTCAATCTCAGTTGTTAACCCTAGGTTCTCAGACTCATGCAAGATTTCAAGGTTGTAGACTTAGGTAATCGGCATTGAAGTCCTGAATTTGAATTCCTTTTCACTGGTGTAGGTTCGTGGTTTACAGCTACAAGTATGTGCACGAAGATGGCCGAGTATCCTACCCCTTGTGTTTCATCTTCTCCAGCCCTGTGGGTGAGACTCAGCTCTACCCATCCTGAGAATAGGGTCTTAGATTCTGTGTGGGGTGTGTAAGATAGTGTTTGAGAGTGCAGGTGTGTGTGAGTGTGTGCGTGACTTGGTGAGTACTGGGAGGCAATGCATGGAAGTTGGGGGCTTAGATTTCTCATGAGCCCAACCCATCCTCCTCAGTCTCAAGATGTGTAAGTAATCCTTTTTTCTTTTTCTTTTTTTTTCTTTTTTTAACCTAGAAACTCCTGTTTGGGAGTTAGTTATTCTGAGGGTCCCATCTCCAAAGACCCTCTGAATAACTTCAAGCCCCTAGACAAAACTGAAAACTGGGACTCCTTAGAACAGCTCCTAGGACCCTTAGAAAACTCCAGGGCCTGCAGGAGATTACTGGCCCCTTAGTGAATACCCCAGGATCCCCCAGTTATGTTTCCTTCTCCCCTTTTCCATGCAGGCTGCAAGCCCGAACAACAGATGATGTATGCAGGGAGTAAAAACAGACTGGTGCAGACTGCAGAGCTCACAAAGGTCTGGGCCTGGGGCTGAGGATCCCAGAGTGTTAGGGAGGAGGGGTCAGGGAGTCTAGCCTCCTGGGTCTGAGGGAGGAAGGGGCTGGGGTCCTCGCTCTCTCAGTTCCTGAATGGGTCATGACATTGAGACCTCTCCCCGCCCAGGTGTTTGAAATCCGCACCACTGATGACCTCACCGAGGCCTGGCTCCAGGAGAAGTTGTCTTTCTTTCGTTGACCTCTGGGTTGGGGGTCTGAATTCCTGATGTCTGAGTCCCCAAAGAAACTGGGGACTCAGACTCCTAGGACCTGAACATCTGAGACCCCGAAGAAATTAAACTGCAAGAACTCAGAGATCCTCCATTCTGGCTCAGTTTCTGTTTCTCATTGTGGGCGCCTGCTGACAGTCCCTGCAGTACCAGCCTCAGGCCATCAGAGGGCAGGCAGACCAAGTGGATGTCCGCTGAATTCCGGGAGGAAAGGAGGATACCTGCTTCTCTGAAAGAAGCCTGTGGGGTTTCCTAGGAAGTATGGGGGAGGCCCGGTCTCCTGGAGGAATTGGGGGAATATTTGAATCCATGAAGGAGCCACTCCGGAGGGGATTAAGAATACCTGGGTCCCTGAGAGTAAAGGAGATTGTCCGTTTCCCCTCCTCCCTTCCCTTCCCAGCTCTAGGGGTTAGCAGGCATTAGCTTACACTGAATACTCCTTTTCCCAGGGAGGCCTCAGTCAGGAAGAATTTAAATGCAGAAAGTTGTTGAAAGATCAAACATAATTGTTCAGGGGCTTGGGAGTTGTTGGGGTGGGTTGTTTCTGTGGTTGGGTAGACCTAGAGGTTCCAGTGCTGGGGAAGGCAAAGAAGATCCAGGATCCTTAGTGGACCGCTAATGGGTATGATGTTGAGGGGGGCAGGAAAGGGACATCCTATTCGTCCCTGTCTGGAGATTCTTCTTTCTTCTGGCGTCCCCGGGCATTTGACTCCCTCAGGCTCTTTGTTTCTGTCTCTGAAGGACATTTATTGAGAACCAACAGTGTACTAGGCTCTGAAAATTCCAAGTCAGGCGGATCTTCATAGTTATAAATCACTCTTTCTGTCTCATTGCTTCTCCTTCATGTCTCAGTTCTTCTCTATGTCCCCAGATTCAGGGACCTGGTTCCCTCCTCCACTCCTTTCCAGGTTCCCTATAGAGGTGGCTGTTGCCATGGTAACAATGGCATTGTGACCTAGGGCCTGGGCTGCCCCTCCCCAGCTCCAACTCTTCCCCATTCTTCCCAGCCAGAATATACCATCCCCTCACCACCTCACTTTGTCCATCCCTTGCCCCCTTATTCCCAAGCAGGACAAGGCCTTGCTTGAGGGATTCAGCATAGAATCACTCTACATAAAGAAATCCCCTGCCCTCAATTTTCTGTGGGGGAAGGGGGTGAGAGGAAGGTTAGGGTGTGATGAGCTCCTTTCCTCTGACACTTGTCCTGGTGCCCTACCTCATCTTTCTGCCAGGCACGTCTCTACCCCTCCCTCTAATCACAGCCTGAGTCCCTGATGGCTAGAGATGGAAGAGGAGGAGGGCTGGGGATAGGAGAAGTCATTCAATTAAGAGGTCAAGCAATTCCCTGGCCTGCAGAGGTCAGAGAGGCAAAGGAGTAGTTCAAGGTTGTGCACTTACATGTTCAAATTAATAGTAGCTAATCCTCTGACTGAGGGCTTCCTGTGTGCTAGTACTTCTATAAGCACTTTATAGATATTATTAACTCATTTAATTCTTGCAATGTCCCATGAAGAAGGTACATTATCCCCAATTTACAGATGAAGAAACAGGCACAGAAACTAAAAATGGTTGCCTGAAGTTCCACACCTAGGATTCTGTAGTTAGAACTTTAACCCAAGGCTATTCTGTGGCCAATTGGCCACTCACTTTCTTAGGTGGGCCATCTCCCCCTCTTTCTCCTCCTCCCTTCCCTCCCACTTGTCCCTCCTCGTCCCCAATAGTTAAACTTATGTCTGTGTCCAAGCTTATTATTGCAAACCATCTAGTCAGAAAGAGGCATGTACAAGGAATTACCCAATCAGAAGCAGGGAGTTTGGAAAACAGGCACCAATCAGAGAGTGATTCTGAGGAGCAGCCCAATGCAGAGTAGGTTTGGCCAGAAGGATTATGGAAGGACCAACCAGAGAAGCCAGAACAAATACACTATCTAATAAAAAATCAGCACAGAGGTGGTGGCTTTGGGTTTGGGGCCCCTTCCTTCCAGGGCGGTACAAATCAGGGACTGCCTCCCCTCTTTCCACTAACCTCCCCTCTAGGTTCCCACAGATCCAGGCTCCTTAGTTCTCTCTCTCTCTCTCTCTCTCTCTCTCTCTCTGTCTCTCTTTTAAAAGAGAAAGCATATCCCTTTTCAGGGTGTTCCTTCCTTCAATTTTTCAAAAAATGTTTTTATTGATTTTCAGGAAGAGAAAGGGAGAGAGAGAGAGAGAGAGAGAGACATCAATGATGAGAGAGAATCATCCATTGGCTGCCTCCTGCACCCCCGTACTGGGGATCAAGCCTGCAGCCCAGGCATGTGCCCTGACTGGGAATCCAACCGTGACCTGCTGGTTCATGGGTCGATGCTCAACCACTGAGCTACACTGGCCAGGCAGGCTCCCTAATTTTTGAATCCTGGCCATAGGCTTTCCTAGGCACTTCTCTGAGCTAACATAGAATATAAGCAGGGCTTAGATTGGAGAGGTGGAGACTGGATTTTAGGTAGAGCTGAGAATGGAGGACCTAGACTAGGTCTGAGGGACCAGTGTCCAGGCTAACAACTAGCTGCTTATGGGGTGGAGCCTAAGATGGAGGAGTAGGGCTTTGGCTGTGGAGTGGGGCTTAGACTTGTTGCAGGGACACAGTTAAAGAAGTCTGGCCCCACTAGTACCAGGAGGTCAGGGTTCCATTCCCAGTCAGGGCACATGCCTGGGTTGCGGACTCCATCCCCAGTAGGGGGTGTGCAGGAGGCAGCTAATCAATGATTTTCATCATTGATGTTTCTCTTCCTCTCCCTTTCTCTGAAATCAATAAAAAAAATTAAAAAAAGAAAAAAGTCTTAATACATACTATATACTTTAGGGTGGTGTTTAAGGTTTGGGGCTTAGACTTCGGGTGTGGGACCTGGAATTCAGGTGCTTTGCTTAGATAAGGCTGGGATTTTTGCTTTGGAGTGGAGCCTTAGAGATAGGCTTGGGGAGTCGGGGTAGAGGCGATAAATTGTGGAAGAATTAGATTGGTCTAGGGCGGGAATTAGGGCCCTAGGGAAATAATCACACTATCTACTTCTACCCCTCACCCTCTTTTTCAGGCCAACTCATACCCCCTGACCTTAAGGGTACACCCTAGCCTAGCCACTGGCTTATACCCCTTCCCTTCTAATGACCTCAGGCTGGGACAGTGATGGCGAACCTATGACACGCGTGTCAGAGATGACATGCGAACTCATTTTTTTGGTTGATTTTTCTTTGTTAAATGGCATTTAAATATATAAAATAAATATCAAAAATATAAGTCTTTGTTTTACTATGGTTGCAAATATCAAAAAATTTCTATATGTGACACGGCACCAGAGTTAAGTTAGAGTTTTTCAAAATGCTGACACGCCGAGCTCAAAAGGTTCGCCATCACTGGGCTAGGAGAACACGTTTATTCCTGAGTGTGGTCTCTACGGTGAGTCTGTAGTGGGCCCAGTTCCCAGATCCTCTCCCAAGAGGCATTCAAGAACCCCTGTTTACTGAGCACCCACTGGGGTCAATGGTAGTTTAAACACTGGAAAAAATTGGCGCCCATGCCACTTCCCTCAGAAGTCTTACATTTCAATGACTAGACAGTAAGCAATAAATAAGTAAACAGTAATTAGGTAAACAAACAAACAGACAAGATCATTACCAAGAGTAATAAGTGTTCTGAGGGAAATCTAATGAGGTGATGTGATAGAAGTGGTGGGACCTGTTGGGGCTATTTTTTGTTGCCTCTTTAGTCTCTAGAAGAGTCCTCCTGCTTTTGTCCCCCCTCCTAACATTATTTTGAAACATTTCAAACATGCAGCAAAGTCAAAATAATTTCACAGTGAATACCCATATGCCCACCACCTGGATTCCACCATTAACATTTTACTGCACTTGCTTTGTCACATATCCATTCATCTATCCATCCATCTACCTCTTTTATATATATTTCAAAGTAATTTTCAGATATCAGGACCATTGGTGGGGGTGGAGGTGGGGATGTAAATTGCAGGTGGGAAAAGAGAGCCTCTCTGAAGAGATTACATTTGAATTAAGACTTGTCTGAAAAGACAGAATCAGCCATGGAAGGGGAATACCTCCAAAGACCGAAAAGTCATCACTGCGGCCGAAGACAAGAATGGTCGGATATGAGGATAAGCGCTCACAGGGCCAGTTATGCCTGTGAGTGAGGTTGCCCTGCCTTTGTTTCTCATCTCTGTGTATCTGTCTCTCTTATTATCTTTCTTCTCACCCTCTCCTTTTCCATCCCAGGTCTGCTCTCACCCTCTTTCCCCTTCACCTCCACCCTGTTCTGCCACTTACTGTGTGTGTGAGATCTTAGGCAAATGACTAAACCTCTCTAAGGCTCAATTTTCCTCTTCTGTAAAATGGAGGTAGTGATGAAACCTCCTCATCTGGCTGCTGTGAGAGTGAATGGAGCATTGGAACCATTCCTGGCGTGAGCAGTACTGGCCATGTGCCCACTTTTGCTGTTGTGATAAGTCTCCCCCACTCCTGTTTTCCCAGCCCTGGACCTCCATGCCCTGGCAGGTAGCACCAGGAACCAGGGTGGGAGGTGGGATCTGGAGCTTGGTGTGTGTGGGGATTGGTTGTGAGTGGGCTCAAGGTCCACCAGAGATAGGCTCTGCAGAGGTGCCCTTGATCTGAGGAGCAGGGCAGGCTTCCTGTGATGACCTGGAAAGGAAGAATTTAGGGAAGGGGGTTTGGGGTAGGACCTTGATACAGTGGGATCCAAAATGAAAAGTGCTCGGGCCTCCAGGGATCTGGGGGGCGGCAATAAGACAGACTTTGAGGTGAGGCCTTGCTGGGTTTGGGGGCACAGTGAATATCTCAGAAAGAGGTGAAGAGTGGCCTGAGATACTCAGTGGGGTTTTGGAGAGGGGCCGATGGTCATTAGGTAGGAGTTAGATGAAAGGGTCTGAACAAGGAAGGAGCAAGAAATCCTGGACTACACTGGAGTCACAGAGAAGGGGAAGGCTCTGTTGGATCCAAGAGAGAGAATAGGAGCAGGGAGGAGGCAGGGTCCTCATGAGGATAGGACTGGTGGAGAGGATGGGAAAGAATCTGGGGCAAACAGGGGTTCTGGAAACCAAGGAGTGCCTTGCGGGGGAGGATGGTCTGGGTCTAATGGGGGAAATGGGGAAGCTTAGGGTCTCCCATGGGGACAAGAGACATATTTGAGCCCTCTAGAACGTAGACATAGTTGGGAATCCCTATTGGGGCTTAGGGAATGGTTTGAGGTCCTAGAGTGGAGGACATGGCTGGGGGTCCCCAAGGAATGGGATATGGTTTGTGGTCGTGGGTGGCTGTAGAACATGGGCTGGGTCCCCAACGAGAGTAAGGCATGATCTGGGGTTTCCCTGGATTCTGACATATGGCCTGGGGTCTCTGAGGGATGGGGCGTGGATCCACCTGAATGTGGGGGTATGATTTGGTGTCCCTAATAGGGGTGGTTTGGATCCCTGGGATTCTGGAACATATGGCCTGGGGTCTTCGATGGGGTGTGAGGAGAGTCGAGGTCACCAAGGAGAGTAGGACGTGGTTTGTGGTCCCGGGTGGCTGTAGAACATGTTCTGGGTCCTCAAAGGAGGTAAGGCATGGTCCGAGGTCCCCCTGGGTGTTGGGACCTGATCCCAGGTCTCTGTTTAGAAATCCGGGATCCCAAGCCAGTCGGGGCGTGGTCTGGGGGTCTCTTGGGAAGCCGGCGGGGCTGGAGGTGGGGCTGGGAAGAGGTTGGGGGCGGGCCGGCGGCTCTGCAGTGGAGAGGGGTCTGCGGCGGCCCCGGGCTGGGGCGGGGGTCCGGGTGTACC
>NW_005871233.1:2017125-2018978 GCF_000147115.1 Myotis lucifugus | reverse complement strand
CGCGGAGCGAGTCGGCGGCGGCGGGGCTGGGCCCGGGCCCCCCCCCGGGCTGGGTGAGCGCGACCGCAGCGGCCCGGGAGGTGGCGGGCGGGGGTGCCGGTGTGAACGCGGGTGTGAGCGCGAGCGTGTGAGTGTGTGTCCGCGGCGCTGCGGCGGCCCGGCGTGCGCTCGCGCGGCCCTGTGTGTGCCCGGCGCCGGCGTGTGCGGCGCCTGCTTGTGTGGCCATCGGGCGTGTGCTGGGTGTCGAGCCGGGGTGCTGGGACCGGCCGTGCGTGTGTGTCTCCGAGTGGCTGCCCCTCCGCTCTGTCTTCGGGGCTGCCGCGCGCCCATCGGAGGGGCTGTGTGCAGGTGTGTGTGCGTGGGCTGTGTGTCCAGGTGTGAGTCCCCCCAGCCAGTGTGTGCGCTGAGCTAGCTGCCTTGGGTGTTTGTGTCCGGGTTGGATGCCCATCCGAGGGTCTGTGAAGGCGGGTGTGCCCGCTCTGGTGTGTGTGTGTGTGTGTGTGTGTGTGTGTGTGTGTGTGTGGTCTGCGGGTTGTATGTCTCCGAGGGTGTGTATCTGTGCGTCCACGTCAGGTTCCGGGCCAGGGCTGGGACTCAGCGCCTTGTGGGTCCAGGCCTCTGTGTGGTTTGGGGGAGGGGAGTTTGCCTCTCCCTCGGTCCAGGTCAACTGGTGTGGGAGGCGGGGAATGGGGGGGTCCTCAGCGGTCCTTGGGGGAGACGGCCATATCTTCCCCTTCCCGGTGGCTGGTGGTGGTGGGGGGGATGGGCGATTGGTAGGTGGACAGATGGAGGGATGAGAGGCCGAGGGATGGACAGATGGGCCCGAGGGGAGGCATGCAGACCTGGCCCTTCCCCACCCATCCCACCCCAATCCCCACACCCGCCACATCTCCCCAGATGGGGCCAGAGTTGCCTGCATCCAGATGGCCAGTCTAGGGGACCTTTGGGCTGCTGGTGGGAGGATCGCCTTGGACTAGTGCTTTAGGACTCAGCTCCCCAACCCCCTGAGATTCGACCTGCTGAACTCTGACCTCTGGCCCTGGCTTTTGCTGTGGTGGTGGGGGCAGGTATGGTGGGAAGGAGGGATGTTAGGATTTCTTTGGCCTGCAAAGTAGGTGGGCAAGAGTGCCTCAGGACTGGGAGAGATGTGTGTCCATGTATGTGTGTGAGTGTGAATCTGTGCCTATCTGTTCACTATGTCACTGTGGTTCAATATTTTGTGTGCATTTGTAAGTGTAAATCCCTTACAGGGCTGTGTGTGAGCATTTCTGTTATGAGTTAACATCTCAGTGTCTGTGCAAAAGGTAGATCTTTTTGTACCTTGTGCTTGTTTGAGTGTGTATCAGCCTTGTAAGTGTCTGCATACTTGTGGTTCTGTGTATGTGTGTGAGGTGTATATCAGCTAGTGTGTACATTTGTGCGTCTTTTGGTGTAGGAATATATCAGCTTTGTGACTGCATCATGGGGATATGTGAAGTTGTCTGAGCATGTTTGGGCATTTAAGAGTGTGTCTGTGTATCCTTGATCGTGCAAGTGAATATCTGTTATATGTGTATGCCCGTGTGTTGGTGCAAGAGTATATCTGTTATAGGTGCATGTACCTGGTTGTCTGCAAAGATAGATACATGTGTGCGTGCGCGCATCTGTGTGCACATCAGTGTGTGTGCATTTGTGTATGTGAATGTGCAAGAAAGAGTCAATATTGTACATGTGTGGTTGTATGTGGGTGTGACAATCTTGAAGGGATGTGCTCGTACATATGAGAGTTCATTTAGACATCACAGTTGGTCTCTACATAGTGAGGTGTGAGGTTCATACATTATGTACGGAGTGAATGCCAAGAATTGCTCGTG
>NW_005871233.1:1949735-2016226 GCF_000147115.1 Myotis lucifugus | reverse complement strand
CTGCCTCATAAGGATTTCAGTGCAGGGTCTGGCAGTGGCCTGAGGGGCCAGGTGCCACCCAGGCTAGGGATGGGGTGGTGACAAGGTCAGGAGCATCATGTTTGGGTAAGGGCTCATAGAACCAGGGCATGGATAGCAGATGGAGGGGTTTCCTCATGATAGCAGTAAAGGGTACAAGAGAGTTCATGACATGAACTGACCCCTGCATTTGGAGAATGACATGAATGTGGTTGACCATTTTGTGTGTGTATGTGGGAAGATCTCCTGGTAGTCCAGCCTGCTGGTGGCTGAAAGAGCCAGAGGGAAATCACAACAGCAATAGCAGTAGACATTTATGTAGTGTTTACTCTGTCAGGAGCTATTCTAATCATGTTACACTGCATTATCTCATATAATCCTTATAATAACCTGATGAGGTAGGTACTCTTATTATCCCCATTTTACAGAGGAGCACACTAAGGCACAAAGAAGGTAAGTCACTTGACTAGAGTCACACAGCAGGGAACTGGGGTGTGAACCTGGGCAGCTGGGTCCAGTTTCTGTCCTGCAGTGCTGCACTGCCTCTCAATAAATGTTAGCTATTTTCATTGCTATTGTAGTTCCTTCAACTTGAGTCTCACCCCAGCGGTGGGAGGTGAAGCTCTGTACTTCTCTCTAGGGCTCAGATTGGGGTTCTGAGCCCTAGAGACCCACAGCCAGACAGGTGTAGAGCGGGGCCTCCTAACTCAGGAGTTGCACTTTCCAGGCCAGGGTTTTCTGTCCAATACAGTGTCCCAGAGGGAGTGCAAGACAAGGTAGTTGGGGGCCTCGGAAATGGTGGGACTCCCTGACTGGGCCTCTTTTTCTCTCTTTAGCCCAGTTACTGTCTCCTTCAGTCTCTGTCTCACTCTTTGTCTCCCTATACAATCCGATTCTCTCTTCCTTTCTCTCCCTCTCTCACTTCCTTTCTCTATCTTTCTGTCTTAGTCTCTATTTTTTGTTTCCTCTACTCAGTTTTTTTGTCTCTCAATCCCTGTCTCTTCACCTTTCTTTCAAATCTCTCTCTCTCTCTCCCCCCCAACCTATCTCTTCCTCCCCCTGGTCTCTCACTGTCTCTTCACCTCTCTCTGAGTCTCTATAGTCCCTTTCCCCATGGGCTGAAGGATCAGGGCCACATCAGGTCACAGCCCCAAACTGCAGATTCCTGGGAGGTAGGCCAGTAGGGACTGGGGTACAGGATGGAGTGAAAACAGTTTCAGGGATGCCCCCTTTGCATCCTTTCCTCTTCACCCCCACCAACCCCATGTTGTGATGGGAGCTGACATGTCGTGGGCTGCAGCTGCCACAGGGGAATCCCTGCTGGAAGGTTTTGCCTGGAGCAGAGGAATAGCATGAGTGTGTGAGTGAATGTCTGTGTGGCTGTGTAGGCATGTATGGGGTCTTGTATGTGTCCACAGATGTGAGCACAGAAGTCTGCCCCCTGCTTGGGAGCTCAGAAGAGCCCAGGATGAAACCAAGGTTTGAGAAGGACTTCCCAAAGGCTGAGCAGGGAGACTGATGTAGTTTTCTCAGCCTCTTCCACCTTCAGACTCCCTTTACCTCTGATAAAGGATGGTTGGGGGGGGGGGGCGGTATTATCCATAACATTTAATGAATACTTACTGTGTGCCGGGCCTGTGCTCAGGGACCCCCATGAATGAGTTTACTGAACCCTTGCAACAACCCATTGAAGATGGTACAGTTATCATCCCATTTTACAAAACAGGCAAGTATGGCCTAGTTAGGGGAAATCATTGGTTTGGGGTCACAGAGCTAGCAAGTGGGTAGAACCAAGACTTGAACCTGAATCTGTCTGATTTCAAAGCACTTTTATATATATATATATATATGACTATTGATTTCAGAGAAAAGGGAGAGGGAGAGAGAGATAGAAATATCAATGATGAGAGAGAATCATTGATCAGCTGCCTCTTGCATGCCCCCTACTGGGGATTGAGCCTTTGACCTGGGCATGTGCCCTTGACCGGAATTGAACCTGGGACCCTTCAGTCTGCAGGCCGGCGCTCTATCCACTGAGCTAAACCGGCTAGGGCCAAAGCACTTTCTTTTAATAATAGTGCATACTTCTATACCTGGCACATAATGGACACTCAATGATGATAATAACACTTAACATGTATTGAACACATTTTATGTGCCAGGCATTATTCATAAGTAGTACACCATTCTCATTAATCCATTTAACCCTCACAGAGGTAAGGCCTGTTTTTTTGTTTTGTTTTGTTTTGTTTTTTATCTCCTTTTTACAGATGAAGAAACCGAAATTCAGAGAGGTTCAGACACTTGCCCGAGGTCACACAGCTAGTAAGTGTCAGCTGGAATTTGAACCCAGGGAATATGGCTTTGAAATCTATGAATTTAAACCCTAGTTAGCAGTGATTTTTCAAAATGTTCAGTGGGTGCTAAAAGGCCCAGTCAGGGCAGGTGTCACCCCTCTGGTTAGGAGATTATGAGAGGTCTGGGAACCCCTAGGGGAGGGGCAGAGGTGGGGACAGGGCATTCGGGGGTGGGACAGTGGTAATTTATCAAGCAGCATTAATATATTATCTATTAACAAATGCATGCCAAGTGAGGATCAGTGCTGTTACTGTCCTACAGAACCTGGTTGTCAGGAAGGGAAGGATCTGGGTCAGACTCCTAGCAGAACATCCCAGGGCAGCCAGGCTGGCAAGCAAGCTCTATGCCTGGGTAACGTGTCTCCTTCTCCTTCAGGTCTTATTGTTCACTCCTCCCAACTTCCCACTGCACCATGGCTCCCGGCCCCTTCTCCTCTATGCTGCTCTTGCCACCACCTGCAGCCCTGTCTTTTCTGCTGCTACTCTGGGCAGGGGCATCTCGTGGCCAGCCCTGTCCTGGCCGCTGCATCTGCCAGAATGTGGCGCCCACGCTGACCATGCTGTGCGCCAAGACTGGCTTGCTCTTTGTGCCGCCAGCCATTGACCGGCGTGTGGTGGAACTGAGGCTCACAGACAACTTCATTGCGGCCATCCGCCGCCGAGACTTCGCCAACATGACCAGCCTGGTGCACCTCACCCTCTCCCGTAATACCATCGGCCAAGTGGCAGCTGGCGCCTTTGCTGACCTCCGTGCCCTCCGGGCTCTGCACCTTGACAGCAACCGCCTGGCTGAGGTGCGTGGCGACCAGCTCCGCGGCTTGGGCAACCTCCGTCACCTGATCCTTGGCAACAACCAGATCCGCCGGGTGGAGTCGGCGGCCTTCGATGCCTTCTTGTCCACTGTGGAGGACCTGGATCTGTCCTACAACAACCTCGAGGCCCTGCCCTGGGAGGCCGTAGGCCAGATGGTGAACCTGAACACCCTCACGCTGGACCACAATCTCATCGACCACATCGCTGAAGGTACCTTCGTGCAGCTTCACAAACTGGTTCGCCTGGACATGACCTCCAACCGCCTCCATAAACTGCCCCCTGATGGGCTCTTCCTGAGGTCCCAAGGCCCGGGGCCCAAGCCGCCCACGCCACTCACGGTTAGCTTTGGTGGCAACCCCCTGCATTGCAACTGCGAGCTGCTCTGGCTGCGGCGGCTGACCAGGGAGGATGACTTGGAAACGTGTGCCACCCCTGAGCACCTCACTGACCGTTACTTTTGGTCCATCCCTGAGGAGGAGTTCCTGTGCGAACCCCCGCTGATCACACGGCAGGCGGGGGGCCGTGCCCTCGTGGTGGAGGGCCAGGCAGTCAGCCTGCGGTGCCGTGCTGTGGGTGATCCTGAACCGGTGGTGCATTGGGTGGCACCTGATGGGCGGTTGCTGGGGAACTCTAGCCGGACCCGGGTCCGGGGGGATGGGACGCTGGATGTAACTATCACCACCTTGCGGGACAGTGGTACCTTCACTTGCATCGCC
Organism: Myotis lucifugus; assembly: GCF_000147115.1. Lineage (NCBI taxonomy): Eukaryota > Metazoa > Chordata > Mammalia > Chiroptera > Vespertilionidae > Myotis > Myotis lucifugus. Next base: position 2,012,322 of record NW_005871233.1, on the reverse strand, counting down.
TCCAATGCCGCTGGAGAAGCCACGGCACCCGTGGAGGTGTGCGTGGTGCCGCTCCCTCTGATGGCGCCCCCGCCGGCTGCCCCGCCGCCTCTCACTGAGCCTGGCTCCTCTGACATTGCCACGCCTAGCCGACCTGGTGCCAATGAATCTGCTGCTGAGCGCCGGCTGGTGGCGGCGGAGCTCACCTCCAACTCTGTGCTCATCCGCTGGCCAGCGCAGAGGCCGGTGCCCGGCATCCGCATGTACCAAGTCCAGTACAACAGCTCCGCTGATGACTCCCTTGTCTACAGGTGGGTACTTCAGTCCCAGAGCCTCCTCCCACCTCAAGGGTCCCCTCTCCCTTCTGTCCACTTCCTTGGCCTTCTTGCTCAGCTGGAGTTCTAGATGGCCATACATAGTTGCTCTGTCTTCTTCTGTCTCACTTTCTGTCTCACTGTCTCTGTTTTTCATGCATTTTGCAAATCTTTGTTGAGCATTCACATGAGTCAGGCTGGGCACTGGAGTTATAACAGTGAATGTACCCCGCATATCCCCACTCCCATGGAGCTTATGGTCCATATTCCTGCTCAGCAAAGGTGTTTGATTATGTACCTTGTCAGTTAAACATTTTGGAGCATGAAACACACACACATACATACACACACACATTTAACAGTTACATTTATATTTATAAATTATATGCCAGGGGTTCTGTATCAACACATTGGGGACATTATAGAACAGAAAACCAAAATATATAAATATAAGTTATTTTCATTATCCACTGGGTTAGAAGCCGTTGCCCTGGTATGGACAGACATTAAAGAGTTACTTTCTCCCGTCATCTCTCTTATTTTCTTAATTTCACATCTGCCTCTATCTGTCTCTTCTCTCCCTCCCGCCCTTGTTGGGCATTGAAGCCCTGCTCTGTGCTAGGCCCTGAGAGCGCTGGGGACACTGGGAGACCAAAAGACCAGTTCCCACCCTCAGGGACCTTATGGTCCAGAGGAAGGAGGCAGCTAGTATTTGCTGAATTATTGCCTTGGCCTTGCAGTGTCCTTCATCTTGGTAGCTTTTTAAGTATGAGTCACAGCCATAGCACACAGTGGGCACTTGATAAGTGGTTGTGGGCTTTGTGAATGGCTCTCCTTCCTGGCTCTGTCTCCTTCATGTGCACTGTAGAGCATCTGCTGTATGCTTAATCCTGTGTTTGACTTCACTTGGTAATGCCAGAGGTTTTAAAGCTATTTTTGGGAGCCCCATTTTTTGGTGTGCTCAGACCTACACCAAAAAGCCTGCCTCTTGGCCTCCATCTTCACCTTTCCCAGGGTTCTCTTGGCCACAGTCTTGGTACACAGTAGGTGCTTTCCCATTGTTGGCTGAATGAGTAAATGCCTTTGAAAACTTTCTCTCTGTCATCCTCATTTTCTTTTCTTTTAGAATCTGGTTATCAAACACTGAATAGATGCCTATTGCATGTCACATTTCATGCTGGGCCCTGGGGCCACCGAGATAGATCAGACACTGGCCCAGTTTTACAAACATGAGGGCAAACAAATGAACAGAACAAAAACCTTTATAAGGTACTACCAAAGATGCTGCTTCATTTGATCTTTCCAACTCTGATGTGAAGCAGTGATGATACCCTTCCCATTTTATAGATAGGGAAACTGAGGCCCATGGAGGGAAGTCACTTGCTCAAGGTTACACAGAAAGCGGCAGAACCAGGATTCTAGCTCTTACCCTTCTAACTCCTAACCTTTTTATGTTGAACACACATTTATTGAGTACCCACTGTTTGCCAAGCAGGGATTAGTGGAGCTGGATAATACATTTCCATAAATAACTTTTGGTTTGTGACTCTACTTCTCTCTTTCTTTCTCTCTCTAACCTGTGGCCACTACTTGGTGGGGTGCAGGGAGGTTTTCAGGCCGCAGACCCAGCATGTATTCAGATGTTCATTCCCTTCTGTCCCTAGCTAGGCAGCAGATCTGGGGGCTCTTCCCTTCCCCTGAGGGCTACAGTTCCAGTCCTCCCTCTCCCACTGCAGATGCCTGCACTATGTTGCTGTAGGGGTTAATTTCCTCACTTCTGCCATGGGTGGAGGCAACATCCAATCAGAAGCCTGCTCTGCTGCTTGCTTGGGTCTTTCAGCCTATCAGAGACATGTGGGCTCAAGCTTTCTTAAGGAGCCAGCCTCTGTCCTTGAAAAGGGGGGAGCCCCTAGCAACTGTTTTTTTTTTAGGGAAAGGAGCAAGAGGAATCCTAGTCTCTCTGAGAGGGGAGACTGAAAGAAAAGGAAGACTTACAGCCTGGGGCTCAAAGTTGGGAGGTATGAGGTGGAGGGGGAGGAGTGGTCTGTGAAATGGCAGGCAAGGGGAGAGTTGGAGAAGTGGGTGGGTCTTTTAGAGGGAATAGGGCCCTCACTTGAAGCCTTTTGGTTGGAGGGTGGCTTTTGGTGGTGGGGAACCTTCAGGAAGTGGGACAACTGCTGTAAGCTTCAGAACCAGAAGGTGGCCAGACTGGAGGGAAGGTGAAGCATCTGAGAGGTAAGATGGGGGCATGACCTCTTAGAGGAGGTGGAGTTCCTGTTTCATGGTCCCATGCAGATGAAGATGTGGTCCTTGTCTCTGGTGACCCACTAAGACCTTTGTAGGAGAGGAGAGCTTGTGAGGTTGAGTGGTGAGCATGCGAATCTATGTGGATGTGGAAGTCCCAGGTTAGCCAAAGCTGGACTTGGCCGACTGTGGAAGGGTGTGCCCAACAGAAGGAGCAAGGCCTAGTGGGAATGGTCTTATAGATGAGGGAGGGTGCAACTGGGAGTAGGGTGTGAGCCACAGGAAGGGTACTGGCCAACACAGAGTGGAATGGAAGCTAACAATGATGAAATTATTAAGTGCCAGGCTTTGGGTATGTTAACTAATTCATACTCACATCATCTCTATGATGTACTAATTCTTAATATCCCCAGTTGGGAGAAGTGAGGCTCAGAGTGGTTAAGAAACTTGTATGAAGCCCTAGCTGGTTTGGCTCAGTGGATAGAGCACTTGCCTGCGGACTGAAAGGTCCCAGGTTCAGTTCCAGTCAAGGGCACCTGCCTGGGTTGCAGGCTCAATCCCCAGTAAGGGGTGTGCAGGAGGTAGCCAACCAATGATTCTCTCTCATCGTTGATGTTTCTATCTCTCCCTCTCCCTTCCTCTCTGAAATAAAAAAAGAAAGAAAGAAACTTTTGTAAGGCCCTAGCCAGTTTGGCTCAGTGGATAGAGCATCAGCCTGTGGACCGAAGGGTCCCGGGTTCAATTCCAGTCAAGGGCACATACCTCAGTTGCAGGCTCCACTTGGGCCCCAGCCCTGGTCAGGGCGCGAGCAGGAGGCAACCAATCTATGTGTTTCTCTCACATCGATGTTTCTCTCTCTTTCCCTCTCTCTTCTAACTCTCTAAAAATCAATGGGAAAAATATCCTCGGGTGAGGATTTAAAAAAAAAAAAAGAAAGAAAGAAACTTGTATAAGATCACAGCTAGCAAGTGGCAGAAGAGAGACTCAAACCCAGGCAGTCTGGCTCCCAGAATTGTCAGTTTAACCACTACTCTGCACTGCTTCTCGGTTGAAGGCAGGGGCCTAGAGCAAGAAGGGGGCATGTTTGCTTGGCTACATTTGACCCAATTACTTATCTGGGGTGTGAGTTGGTGACTTGTGGCAGTATAGGGTAGGGCGCACACAGAGAGGTTTCAGGACATGCAAAGAGTGGACACGGCCCTAGGCACAGTAGGAGAATCATCCCCAGTGGCTGTTGTGGGGTGTGGTGCAGGAATATGTAGTCGAGGGGCTTGGAAATTGTCTCAGAAGATATATGCAGCTAGGAGATGAATTTGCCCAAAGATGGGACATGCAGATAAAGGGCGTGGCCTGTACACACATGATTTCCCTGAAAGGGCAGGGATATAAGAGGAGCTAGAGGGCCCTGGCTGGTTTGGCTCAGAGGATAGAGTGTTGGCCTGCAGACTGAAAGGTTCCAGGTTTGATTCTGGTCAAGGGCACATGCCCAGGTTGCAGGCTTGATCCCCAGTGGGGGATATGCAGGAGGTAGTCAATCAAAGATTTTCTCTCATCATTGATGTTTCTATCTCTCTCTCCCTCTCTGAAATCATATATATATATATATATTTTAAGAAGAACTAGAGGCTCAGTTGGTTGGATAGTCAAGGTTGCAGGTTCAATCCCCAGTCAGGGCACATACAATAATCAAGCAAGGAATTCAGAAATAAGTGAAACAACAAAAATCAATGCTTTTCTTTCTCTCCCGCCCCTCCTCCTCTCTCCCTTCCTTTCTGAAGTCATAAAGACAGGGGGTGTGAGTTGACCACTTGTGAGGGTGGTGCATGCTGGTAGGGGGTGGGGCTTGTAGTAATGGGGCCCCTCAAAGGATGAAAATATGTACATAAGAGACCTTGAATGGCAGTTGTTGCTACCCTAATATGGTGAGACACTGCTACGGGGCGTTTCCCTTTAGGGTAGAGCATAAAAGCTATAGCACGCCTCTCATTCAAGAACTGAGATATGTAGATGAGGGAATATGATTGACAGATAGTGTTCTAACTAGGCAATAAGACAGACGGGGTTGGTCTGAGGGCAGGGCATGCAGATGAAAGGCGTGGCCTGTAGCAGGGATCCTGAGAAGTTAGAAATTTGTTGCTTGAATGGCTGCTGTTGTCCTGGTAAAGGGTGAGATACTGGTAGGAACGCACGGTTTGGTTCCCACTGGTCACCATGGGTGGGACATACAAGTGAAATGGCTTGGTTCAGAGTAGAGCTAACTCCGCGCTGATCCTGCCCCTTCCCACAGGATGATCCCCTCCACCAGCCAGACCTTCCTGGTGAATGATCTGGCGGCGGGCCGCGCCTATGATCTGTGCGTGCTGGCGGTCTACGACGATGGTGCCACAGCGCTGCCAGCCACGCGAGTGGTGGGCTGCGTGCAGTTTACCACGGCTGGGGATCCGGCGCCCTGCCGCCCGCTGAGGGCCCACTTCTTGGGCGGCACCATGATCATTGCCATCGGGGGCGTCATCGTTGCCTCGGTCCTCGTCTTCATCGTTCTGCTCATGATCCGCTACAAGGTCTATGGCGACGGAGATGGCCGTCGTGTCAAGGGCGCCTCTAGGTCACCCCCGCGGGTCAGCCACGTGTGCTCGCAAACCAACGGTGCAGGCGCGCCGCAGGCCCCACCGCCAGCGCAAGAATGCTACGTGGCATTGCGCGAGGAGGCGTCCCCGGCAGCCCTGGCGGTGGAAGCAAAGACCACGGTGGTAGAGACGGCAGCTTCCGCAGACCCAGAGGCAGTCTTTGGACGCTCCCTGGGTGGCTCGGCCACCTCGCTGTGTCTCCTGCCATCCGAGGAAGCCTCTGGGGAGGAGTCTCGAGCCGCTGTGGGTCCTCGGAGGAGCCGTTCTGGGGCCTTGAGGCCGCCAGCTTCAGCGCCCTCCACTCTAGCTCTGGTTCCTGGGGGGGCACCCGCACGGCCTCGGCCACAGCAGCGTTACTCGTTTGACGGGGACTATGGGGTGCTCTTCCAGAGCCACAGTTACCCGCGCCGCGCCCGGCGGACAAAGCGCCACCGGTCCACCCCGCACCTGGACGTGGCTGGAGGGGGCGTGGCCGGGGAGGACGGAGAGCTGGGGCTGGGCTCCGTCCGGGCGCGCCTGGCCTTCACCAGCACCGAGTGGATGCTGGAGAGTACCGTGTGAGCGGCTGCGGCGGGCGCCGGGACTCCTGGTGCCACGGACAGGACCCACTCCGAGCTGCCCGGACCCTGGGGCAGGACTGGAGGGAAAAAGCACAGCGCCAAGACCTCTGACTGGAGGGGAGGTGGGCCCTTCTCCCCGAGGGGGCGCTGCGGCCTGCGGCTAAGGCTCGAGGCTATGCACCGTGTCCTGGGGAGATGGGGAGCGGGCTGCTGGGCTCCTCCCGTGAGAACTCCTCGCCCCCCTCTTTGTCCCTTCCCCCAGCGCGCTCGCGGACTTCGCTGGGAGCTGGTGCCTTACACAGCGAAGCGGGGGGAAGGGGCAGGGCCCCCCCACACTGCAGCACTGAGACACGAGCCCCCTCCCCCTGCCCGGGACCAGGGGCAGGGACGAGGGGCCCATTTCTTGTATCTGGCTGGACTAGATCCTATTCTGTCCCGCGGCGGCCTCCAAAGCCCCACCCCGAGCCCATTCACCTCTCTGATCCCGTAGGGTCTGGCTTGGGGTCCCCTTTTCTCTGTCCCCCTCTTTTGTGTCTATCCTGCTCTCTGTCTTCTCTGTCTTATGTCTCTGCCCTTTTCTATTTGTCTCTTTTTTCTCTGTCCCGTCGTCTCTTCTCCTGCCCTCCCATGTTTTGTCCAGTCTCTTTGTCTCTCCGGGATTACCTCCCCCCACTACACATTCTCCGGGGCAGGTCCCACTGGAAGGACCAGACTCTCCCTATTCCTTCCTCTTTCCTCAAGTAAATCCCCACATGAATAAAGTCCAAAACAAAGTCCTCCTCCCCACCGGAGCCAGGACCCCCGCCGCAGCAGAATTAAACTTTTTTCTGTGTCCGAGGGCGCTCTACTGACCTCTGTGTGTGCCCCTGTGTCGTGTGTGTGTGTGTGTGTGTGTGTGTGTGTGTGTCCTAGATTACAGTATAAGGGTTAAGTGAGACTGAAGGAAAGATGGCTAACTGGGACCAGGGAGACTTGCAGACAATTTCCTATCCTCTGAGAGATTTAAAGGTGGGAAATAATAATAAAATGATAATAGCTAACATTTAGTGAGTGCTTACTGTGTGCCAAGCACTTAAGTAATTTAATCCTCACAACAACCCTAGAACATATTACAGGTATCCCATTTTGCAGATGAGGAAATTGATGCCCAGAAACATCTCAAAATCACATAACCAGAAGGTGGCAAAATTGGGATTTGAAAAGGCAGGCAGCCTGACTTCTGAATCTGTCCTCTTAACCACAGAATTCTGCTGAGCAGTTAGTGAATGCTCATTCCACACACAGGCATTGTGCTAAGCACAGCTCCTCTTTCTGAGGTTGGGCAACTGTCCAAGGTAGGTATCTTTGGTTCCATTTTATAGACAGGAATCTGAACCAGGGAGAATTGAAGTCACTTGCCCAAAGATCCCCAGTGAGAAAATAATGGAACTGGCAGTTTGATCTCAGTGTCTTATCTGTTCCTTACCACTACACCATGTTGCATCTAGAGGCTGGGGACTGACCCCAATGACCTTAGCTGAGCACAGGTATACCGAGCCAGCCTGGTGAGGGAGGAAGGAGGGAAAGAGCTCATTGGTTACTGCCTGGAATATGAGGGATTGGAAGTGGAGAAGGGGTCTGCTTGGAGCACAGAAGATGGTATGGGGAGGGGAGTTTCAGTTAAGGCTGAGGATTGTGGCTGGGGAAGGAAAGTTGGTTGGGGGCTACCCCAATCTTGGGGGGCGCTGCAGTGAATACTTCCTGATCCTGGAGAAGGAAGAGACTTCATGCTAGCCAGGGGCCCCCTGAGGCCTGGGGAGGAGGAGAGAAAGACAGAAATAGAAACAGCAGGAGGAAGGGGGAAGATCTGGGCAGGCAGGGTGGGAGGCATCAAGGACAAAGGCGCCAGAGAATCACAGGCCAGGAGGCTCCCTCACCCAGTGACCCAGCCACACTTATCTATCTTGGTCATCATGACTCCTGGGTACTGAGGGCTTCCCACATACTAGGCACTGTGCTCACAAACCCTCCCTGGTGCATGGGCAAGGTGGGGGGGGGGAAGGGAAAGGACATCTGTAATATGTGGGTCCTCTCAATAAAGATTGAAAGAAGAGCATGCAACCCAGCATCAGGCACATAACACTCACAAAAGGAAGTTACGTTCATAGTAAGCATGATCACATTTATACTCTGCAGCTGATGTGTAGTGTGTGCATCTATGTTTCTAGAAGAAGAAAGAGTTTAGAGGTTAAGGAGCTTGCCCAAGATCATACAGCCAGTAAACAGCAGAGTTGTGATTAGAAAGTTTACTGCCTTCAAATCCTGCACACCTAATCATCTGACTATATTGTCTGAGTCACCCGATAAAACTTTATTGAGCATGTACTATGTACGTGGCTCTGCGCAGGAGATACAGCAGTGAACAAAATAGACAAAATAAGAAACCCCTGTGGTCTAGTCAGTGTGGCTCAGTGGTTGAGTGTCGACCTAGGAACCAGGAGGTTAAGGTTCAATTCCTGGTTGGGGCACATGCCCGGGTTGTGAGCTCGATCTCCAGTAGGGGGCATGCAGGGGGTAACTGATCAATGGTTCTCACTCATTGATGTTCTATCCCTCTCTCCCTCTCCCTGAAATCAATAAAAACACTATATATATAAAATAAAGAAACCCCTGTCCCTTGGGGGGAGGCAGTAAACAAGCAAGTAAATATGTAATGCGTGTCTGGTGGTAAATAAATGTCTTGAAATGAATGAAAACAGGGTGTTGGGACAGAGAATGACTGGGAGGTGTACTTTAGATGGCGGGGGAGTATCAAGAAAGGTGATATTAGAGCTGAAGAAATCCATTCTGAAGAGATCCATTGTGGGAAGAGCATTCCTGGCAATGGAAATAGCATGTGCAAAGGCCCTGAGAAAGGATTGTGCTTGGTGTGTTGGAGGCATTGTGCCTGGACTGGAGTGGGAGGAGAGCAGGTGGGAGAGGCAAGCAGGGAGCAGATTCTGCAGAAGCTTGTGGTCTGTGGTCAAGAGTCAAGATTTTATTCTCAGAGCTGTGGGAAGCCAAAAAAAGGTTCTGAGCAGGGGTGGTATATGGTCTGATTTCTGACCCCAGCTGTGGGGTGTGCCTGCCTTCAAAACAAAATCAGAAACTATCATCTCAGAACATGGCATCCATCCATCAACATATTTGGGGTCCACATGGTCCCTGGTTTAGCCCTTTGGAGGACACCCACCGCCTTCTTTCTCCTGTAACCCTAAGCCCTTTGTTTAATAGAGAATTAATGCCAATGATATGCTCTTCAAAATTGAGAGCTTTAAAACCAAGGAACAGGTACAGCAATGAGAGAGGGCATTGGATTTTCCAAGGGGAGTGTATGAACATCTGCTCTGTGCCTGGCCCTGTGCTGGGCACTGTAGACCCAGCAGTGACCAAGATCGATATAATACCTGCCCTCCTGGCCAGACAGATGACAATAGGACTGTGATGGGAGAAGAAAAGGAAACTGTGGGAGCCCAGAGGAGCTGCCTTACCCCACCTGCAGGCCAGGGACATATATTAATCAAAGTCTTTTGGTAGCAAGTCTCAGGAACATAGCTTAACAGAATAGACCTAAAAAGCAGAGTTTATTGGCTCATATAACTGGGAAGGAAACAATATAGGGTAGACCCACAAGGAACTTGGCTTTAGGGACTGGACCCCAGACTCAACTCCATCAAGACACTTTCCTACTCATTTCTCTGTTTGTCTCAGCTCATATTCATTCCTTTCAACTGCATGTGCTGGGAAAGCGGCCATTTATTTGCAGACACAAACCCAATCCTTCCAGTACCATAGCCCAGTGGGAAAATGGCAAAATCTCCAGTATAAGTGAAACAACAACATCCCAGGGAAGGGCTCAGATTGGACTGATTGGGGTCACATGCCAATCTTGCACTGGTTGTGGCATCCAAGGGAATGGAATGCTTTGATTGGCTAGGTAGGGGTTGGTTTAGTCCTCAGTATTCAGGTGTCCAGGTTGGGTGGTCTGGGAGAGGGGAGTAGCTAAAGAAATTGCTTTTTAGGTTGAATCATATGAAATTGCCAGTTTTGTAGGTCAGAAATGGCAGAATCTTGGCAACTTCATATGGTCGATCCCAAGTTCTTACCAGATGGGAAAGCGTTTGGGCCTATAAAAGTAATATAAATCCCAGTGGACCATTCCGAAGGGTATTTGGAAGAGGAAGTGATATTAACAGACATAGGGATGAGTGGATATTAGCCAGGTAAAGACATGGTGTTGGCGGGAGAATAGTAGTGCCTATTTCAAGCAGAGGAAACAGCTTATACAAAGGCCTTCATTAGGGAAGATCAGAGAAGGCTTGTCACTGTGATCTGTAGATGGGGTAATCTGATTGAGCAAACCTGAGTCTTGTGTCCAAGCAAATGAAGGATTGGGAAAGTGAGCTTTAGCAGGAGAAATGGATGCTGAGCAGGTAAAACCTAAATATATCCAGTTCAGAATTTCTTTTTAGGCCTTTGCTTCTCCAAGTGGATTTGTAGCCTTATTTTTATTACAGCATTCATACTGAAGAGGGCCATATGCCTGAACTCAGACATGTCCTACAGGATTCAACTTTTTATTATCAAATATTAATTGACCACCTTCTCTGGGGTCTGTGCTGGCCATGCAGAGATGGATTTGTGAGGATTCACTTGGCTGCAAACAGAAAACTCAAGTACACGACTAAAGACATTTGGTTTTCTTACTGAATAAGAATTCTGGAGTTAGGGGGGGTTGGGGTTTGGTGCAATGAGATCCAGGTCTTACATCCTCATACCAATGAACTAAGTAGGAAGGAAGGGAACAAATGGAAGTTCTTTTTTGTGTCAAGAAAGAAAAAATTCTAAAATAATAAGAGTAACAGTAATAAACACATGTATCAAAAATTGTTTTAAATTCATTATATAAAGTAACTAATTTAAGAAGCCTTTGTCCTGGCTGTTTTCTCAGTGGTTAGAGTGTTGGCCCGTGGGTCACAGGTTCGATTCCAGGTCAAGAGTGTTTACCTGGATTGCAGGTTTGATCCCCGGCCCTGGTCAGGGCGTGTGGGGGAGGCAACCAAACATTGTGTTTCTCTCATGTCAATGTTCCTCCCTCTCTCTCTTTCTCTCTCCTCCCTTCTTCCCTCCCTTCCACTCTCTCTAAAAAAAAAAAAAAAAAAAAAAAAAAAAAAGAAAAAAAATCAATAGAAAAAATAATCTCGGGCGAGGATTTAAAAAAAAAGAGGAGCCCTTTAGTCCCATGACCATTCCAAACTGCAAGGGAGTCTGGGGAAGCAGGTGTTGAGGAAGGGGAAATAAATTTATGCCCTGGGTTGGACACCTTGCTGCCCCCATCCAAACTGGGGTTCTGCCACTTACAAACCATATAATGCAGTGGAGTGGCTGTGGGATTATATGTAATTTCTAGTGCATGGCTGTATTCCTGTCTTTATCTCCTAATTGAGAAAACATGAGAATGCAAAGGTCTGAGAGTTATAGAGTTATGGGAATGATTCTGAAACCCCTATAATGTAAACAAAACTCAACCACTTAGAAATTTCAGTGGGTTACTCTTGGTAATACATTTCTTGTGACATGCCTCATAAGGGACTGTGGTGTATTGCCTCATTAGAAAAAACACACAAACTTAGTGGCATAAAACAAAAATTATTTTATTATACTCCAAGCTTCTGTGGGTCAGGAACTTGATCATGGCAGAGTAGGAATGGCTTGTCTCTGCCCCAGTTGGGAGCTGGAAACCTCTGCACACTTCTTTACTCACGTGTCTGGTTACTGAGCTGGGATGACTGCAAAGCTGAGTTCAGCTGTGATTGTCAACCAGAGGATGTTCGTGTGGCCTCTCCGTGTGGTTGGGTTTCTTGCAGCATGGCAGTTGGGTTCCAAGAGGAACAATTTGAGATGTGTGTTTCGAGAGAGCTAGGTGGGACAGATGAAGAAGTGACAAATACAGGTTCAATGAGAGGAGCACATTGACTCTACCTCTTGAAGGGAGAAATGTCAAAGAATTGGTGGTCACTTTCCAAAAACCACAACACATTGTGTACAAGCTGGAGATGCCAGCAAGCTATTTAACAACTACATTGTTAGAATCGGAGTGCACACTAGCCACACATTGGAGCAGATCATGGAACACCCCTTCCACCCCCATATCAGATACTAACTCTTTGATTTCTGAATTTGCAGGGGGAAGGCTGGAATGGCATGGGTGGGATGGATCTGCTTAGGGGAGTCTCGGGGAAATAGCTATTTTCCAACTGGTATGAAAGTGTTTCAATATTTTAACAACTGAAACAGTGCTCCTATTGGGCGGCCACTGGATATCAGTCCTGCAAGAGATTCACAACCTTGGAACCTTCATGTGCCATCTTAGGCTGCTCCCTAGTTCTGCCTCCCACCTTTTCCCTTCCGGAAGAGCTCTAAGTTTGTTTAGGTATTCACTCTCCCTGGAACACATTTTCCCTAGCCTCAGAGGTGGGTTTTGATGAGTCTAACACCATCCTTGTAATTATATCTTCCTTGCCAGTGATTGGGTTAGACCTGGGCATATGACTAAATTTAGCCAATGAGGCAAGCATGTACATCCAACGGGGAGTTTCTCTGGAAGATATTCTTTGCTTCTAAAAACTGTGAAAATGCTAACCAGTTTGGCTCAGTGGATAGAGCATTGGCCTGTAGACTGAAGGGCCCCGGGTTCGATTCCTTGGGTTGCAGGCTCCACCCTGGTCCAATGTGTTATATTTCTCTCTTTCCCTCTCTCTTCCACTCTCTCTATAAATCAATAAAAAAATATCCTCGGGTGAGGATTAAAAAAAAAAATCAACATTTACAGCACATAAGAGATGGTATTTGAGGAACAAGATAACAATGAGAAGTGCAGTGGGTGTGCCCTGAGAGGTCTTGGAAAGGAGATTACTTTCCAAGGTATGACCTTTCAAAGGTATGATATCTTAGATGCAAAAAGACAATAAACAGGCTCATTTAAAGTTAAGATTGACCTTTGTCAAGGACTCTACAAGCCTAGGATGTGACTACCTGCTGTGACCTGCTTTTAGTTAGGAGTTTCTATGTTCAGACCATCGTAAGTGGTTACTTTTGGTCTCCGAGTTTGTTAGGTCTGTCATGTTGGTCTCCTCTGAACTTGTCAGGTGTAGTATGTGACCCCTTTTTTATCCACACTTCTGAAAACTAAAGACAAAGAAAGAATCTTGAAGGAAACCAGACATAAATGACATTACATTTTATAGGGGGACAATAATTTGACAGGAGAAAGTGGCACATTTTTCAAGTGCTGAAAGAAAAGAACAGTCAACCCAGACGTCCTTATCCAGTGAAAATATTCTTCAGGAAAGAAGGTGAAATAGACATTTTAGGCCGGCCAGTGTGGCTCAGTGGTTGAGCTTTGACCCATGCACCAGTTCAATTCCAGGTGAGAGCACATGCCGGGTTGTGGGCTCAATCCCCAGTAGGGAGTGCGCAGGAGGCAGCTGATGGATGTTTCTCTCTCTCTGAAATCAATGTTTCTATCTCTCCCTCTCCCTTATTCTCTCTGAAATCAATAAAATGCGAAAAAGAAAGACAGAAAGAAATATACATTTTAAAATAAAGAAAACTAGGAGAATTTGTTACCAGCAGAACTGTATTATAAGACTTGCTCAAGTTCTTCAAACAGAAAGAAAATAAAAGCCAAAGAAAACTCAGAACATTAGAAATGAAGAAAGGCTGATGGGATGAATAAATCTGTAGGTAAATATAATAAACAATCCTCCTTTCAAGTTTTTTAAAAAATATTTTTTTTGCCTTGACAGGGATGTGCGTTCAATTCCTGGTCAAGGGCATGTACCTGTGTGGCAGGTTCCATCCCTAGCCCCAGTCAGGGTGTATGTGGAAAGCATCCAATCAAATTGTCTCTCTTACATCTATGTTTCTCTCTATCTCCCTCCCTCCCTTCCATTCTCTCTAAAGAAATCAGTGGGGATTAATCAGATAAATAAATAAAAATAAAGTTAAAAACTTAAATTATATATATATATAATTTTATTGATTTTTTTAAGAGAGAGAGAGGAAGGGAGAAAGACAGAAATATCGATGTGAGAACCAAATATGCAGAATATTCCACCAACCCCTGTAGAATATATATTCTTTTCAAATACACATGGACAGTCAACAAGACAGACCACATCATCCTGGGTTATAGAACCAATACAGAGAGACAACAGAAAAATCTCTAAACACTTAGAAATTAAACAGTGCACTCCTAAACAATCCATGGTCAAAGAAGAAATCTCAAGGCAAACAAAAAATACACTGAACTGGACAGAAAATAAAAATGGACAATGTAGCCCTAGCTGGTTTGGCTCAGTGGATAGAGCATCAGCCTGAAGGGCCCGGGGGTTGATTTCCATCAAGGGCACATACTTTGGTTGCAGGCTCCTCCCCATACTCCTCCCTCACCCGGGCCCTGGTCAGGGCACATGCAGGAGGCAACCAATCAACACATCGATATTTCTCTCTGTTTTCCCTTTCTCTTCCACTCTCTCTAAAAATCTATGGAAAAATGTCCTGCCGAAACCGGTTTGGCTCAGTGGATGGAGCGTCGGCCTGCGGACTGAAGGGTCCCAGGTTTGATTCCGGTCAAGGGCATGTACCTTGGTTGCGGGCACATCCCCGGTGGGAGGTGTGCAGGAGGCAGCTGATCGATGTTTCTGACTCTCTATCTCTCTCCCTTCCTCTCTGTAAAAAATTAATAAAATATATTTTTTAAAAAAATGTCCTCAGGTGAGGATAAAAACACAACAAAATGGACTATATAAGAATTTTTAAAGCAATTCTTAAAGAGAAATTTATAGCATTAGATCCTTATATTGAGAAAGAAAAAGGTCTTAAATAAACAATCTAAACATCTACCTCAAAAAACTAGAAAAAGAAAAAACAACCCCCCCCCCAAAAACAATAAAGAAAATTACTAAAATAAAAAGCTGGTTCTTTGAAAATATTAATAAAATTTATATATATATTTGTGTTTTTTCCCCCATCTGCTGCTTTATTTAAGGGCTGGTGACCAACAGTCCCCAACCCAGCCCTTCCTCCTCTATAAAAGCAACTACACATGAACTGGGGCCACCCTGTCAGATAAAGACAAGAAAATAAAGAAAAGAAAAAAAGAAAAGGAAACTGTAGATTAATATTCCTTATGCCTATAGAGGAAAAAAAACCCACCTCCCGAATTAGCAAATTATGTCCAGAAATACAAATACATAAAATTGTCAGTATATACCCACCCCACAAGAATTGAAAACAGAGAGTCAAAAGATACTTGTATGCCTATGTTCATAGCAGCATTATTCATAATAGCCAAAGGTGGGAACAAGCCAAGTGTCCATTATCTATATAGAGAAAAGGCTAATATGCTAAGTGTCCCTCCGACCACTTGCTATGACACTCACTGACCACCAGGGGGGAGACGCTCGATGCAGGAGCTGCCCTGACACACACTGGCCATTTACAGAGAAACAGCACTGAAGACCTAGCGCCCACAAAGCAACACTCGGCTTCCCCCAAGTGGGACACAGGCCCCGCCACCACCCCAGAGCAATACCCCACCAAATTGCAGCTGATGCTGCCAAGACCCCATGGTGCAAAATGCAGCCCACAGCCCAGCCCAGCCCAGAAATGGTGGCTGTGGGCACCGGGTAATGACAGATAATGATGTCACATAGCAATGCTCGGCTTCCTTTCCCTAGTGACTAGCCTCCTTGGAGTTTCTTCAGCCCAGGAACATGACTTGCTTTATAGCCAGGTGGAAATATTTTACACTTTAACCAAATGTCTGTGAAGTGTTTTCCCATGCCTCATCTCATTTGATCCTCACAGAAGTCATGGAGTAGGTAGATAGGAGACTTGATAGAATCCTATTTTCTTTTCATTAGCTGGAAAACAGAGATTTAGAAAGCTTAGAAACTTGACTCGAGTGAGAAGAAGTAAGAAATGGTGGGCCTTGAAAATGACTTCAGGTTTTCTCACTGCACAGAATATAGTCAAACACTGCTGTAGTTAAATATTTTACTCTTTGTTCTCCCTGTGTGATCTACAATAATAATCTACATCGTGTTGATATTTACTGCTGTGTTGCTGACAATAACCTGAAAGAGAAGTTGGGGTGCTTCACTTGGCTGGAAAAAGTTTAGCTAAATCAAAAAGCAGGTCTAATTAAGCAAGTTTATATATATAAAAGCCTAAGCGACTGGTTGGTAGCTATGATGCGCACTGACCACCAGGGGGCAGATGCTCAATGCAGGAGTGGAAACCACAGGCATGGAAACATGGAACAGACTGATGAATCTCAGAGAGAAGAGGGGAGGGGAGAGGAAAGGGTGGGAAGAGATTAACAAAGATCTTATATGTATACTAGAGGCCTGGTGCACAGAACCCTGCGGGGATCAGGGTGAAACCAGCTCTCTGACATTCCCCGAGGGGTCCTGGATTGCAAGAGGGTGCAGGCCAGGCTGAGGGACCCCACGGGTGCATGAATTCAGGCACTGGGCCTCTAGTTCTATATATAAATATGTATATCTAAACAACTAGAGGCCCAGTGCACAAAATTCATACTTGGGGAGTCCCTCAGCCCGGATTGCGAGAGGGTGCAGGCCAGGCCGAGGGACCCCACTGATGCACAATTGGGGCTGGGGAGGGACGTGGGGGGTTGGCCAGCCAGGGAGGGACCACGGGAGGGCTCCAGGGCGTGTCTGGCCTGTCTTGCTCAGTCCCAATTGACTGGACCCCAGCAGCAAGCTAACCTACTGGTTGGAGTGTCTGCCCCCTGGTGGTCAGTGCATAGCAAGTGGTTGAGCGGCCTTAGCATATCATTAGCATATTACGCTTTGATTTGTTGAATGGCCAACCGGACGACCAGACACTTAGCATATTAGGCTTTTATTAAATAGAAAGACTAAGTTGACTAGCACACGATACATATAAAGCTCTCGCTGGTGCCAATCGCATGCGTGTGTTTCAATCTGTCATTGTTGATCATGTATTTGGTTGACACTTCTATTACAGAGAAAGAGCAAATAGCGATATTAAAATATTTCTTCTAATTAATTTCCTTTCAATGTGCACAAATCCGTGCACTGGGCCACTAGTTTAACCATAAAAAGGAAAGAAATTATAATACATGCTACAACATGGATGAACCTTGAAAACATTATTCTGCATGAAATAAGCCAGACATAAAAGGAAAAACATTGTATGGTTCCACTTATAAGAAATATATAGAATAGGCAAGTTCATAGAGACAGGAAGTAGAATAGCAGTTACCTAGAGCTGCGAGGATGAGAGAAGGGAGAGTTATTGCTTAATGTGTACATAGTTTTTATTTGGGATGTTGAAAAGTTTTGGAAACAGATAGTGGTAATGGTTGTACAATATTGTGAATGCCCTTAGTGCCATTGACTTGTACACTTAAAAATGGTTAAAATGGCAAACTTTATGTTATATATATTTTACCATAATTAAGGGGAAAAACAACCTTATTGAAAGTATGGTAGTCCAAAGCAAAGAAATATATTTTTATATATTTAAAAAAAATCATAATCCATGACCAAGTTACACTTCATGAATGGAATGCTGGTTCAATATTTGAAAATCCATCAGTGGAATCCACCATATTAATAGGCTAAAGGAGAAAAAGCATGTGATCAATTGATCAATGCAGAAAAGGCCTTTCACAAAATCGCACATCCATTTCTTTTTAAAATTGTTTTTATTTTTATTGATTTCAGAGAGAAAGGGAGAGGGAGAGAGTGATAGAAACATCAATGATAAGAATCACTGATCAGCTGCCTCTTACACGCCCCCTACTGGGGATCGAGCCTGCTACCTGGGCATGTGCCCTGATAGGGAATCAGACCGTGACCTCCTGGTTCATAGGTCAATGCTCAACCACTTAGCCACACCGGCCAGGTGAAATCTCATATCCATTTCTCTAATTAAAAATTCTCAGCAAACTAGAAATAGAAGAAAACTTCCTCAACTTGATAATGAGAATCTATGAAAAATTTTCAGCTAACCTCATAATGGTGAAATACTAAATGCTTTTCACCCTAAAATCAGGAAGAAGGCAAGGATGACCACTTTCATCATTCTTGTTATTATTTTTTTAATACTCACCTGAGGATATGATATGTTTATTGATTTTTTTTTTTTAGAGAGAAGGGGAAGAGGAGATAGATAGATAGATAGAGAAACATCAATGTGAAAGAGAAACATTGATCAGTTGCCTTCTGTATGTGCGCCGGCGGGGTATCAAACCCCTAACCTAGGTATGTGCTCTGACTGGGAATCGAACCCACAACCTTTTGGTGTATGGGGTGATGCTCTAACCAACTGAGCCACCAATTAAGGCAAACTTGTTATTTTTACTGTGGTAAAATACACATAACATAAAATTTACCATATTAATCATTTTTAAGTGTACAACTTAGTGACGTTAAATAGATTCACAGTGTTGTGCTACCATCACCACCAATTATCCACAAAACTCTTTTCATCTTGCAAAACTGAAACTCTGTACTTAATAAACAATAACTTCCCATTCCTCCTCTCCCCCTAGCCCCTGGCAATCACCACTTTACGTTTTGTCTCTATGAATTTGACTACTCTGGGTACCTCATATAAGTGGAATCATACAATTTTGTCATTTTGCTTATTTAGGTTAGTCTAATGTCCTTAAGTTTCACCCATGATGTAGAATGTGTCAGAATTTCCTTCTTTCCTAAGGCTGAATAATATTCCATTGTATGTACAGGGTGTCCCAAAAGTATACACACATCAACAGCTCAATTTTGAAAATGAAATGTACTTTAATAAGCACTGCCTTTATAATTATCCAAGGTGTGTGCATACATTTTTGGGGGGACACCTTATATATCTCACATTTTGCTTATCCATTGATTAGTTAATGTACACTTGGGTTGTTTCCATCTTTTGGCTATTGCAAATAATGCTATTCTGAACATGGGCATACAAATACCTGCTGTCAATTCTTTTGGTTATGCACCCAGACGTGGAATTGTTGAATCACATAGTATTTTAAAGTTTTTGAGGAACTGCTATACTGTTTTCCACAGTGACTGCACCATTTTACATTCCCACCAACAGTGCACAAAGATTCTAATTTCTCTAATATTCTTGCTATCTCTTAGGCTGTGTGTGTGTGTGTGTGTGTGTGTGTGTGTGTGTGTTTAATAGTAGCCATTCTAATGTGTGTGAAGTCTCATAACTCTTCCTTCACATAGTACTGGATGTCCTAGACAGTACAAAAGAATAAACAAACAAATGGCATGAAAATTGAAAGGCCAAAAATAAAGCTTATTTGTAGATGGAATGGATGTTTATGTATAAAGCCACCAGGAAACTACAAAGACTCCTAGAACTTATAAGTGAGTTTAGCAAGGTCACAAGATATAATGTAAACACACAAAATCAATTATATTTATTTATACTATCAATAAACAATGTGGTGGGCACACAGTGCGACATACAGATCTTGTAACATAGAAACCCACACTTGAAACCATTATGTTCATGTTAACCAGTGTCACCCGAATACATTTAATTTAAAACATTCAAAATAAAATAAAATAAAATAAAATAAAATAAAATAAAATAAAATAAAATAAAATAAAATAAGTAAACAGTTGAGCCCAGCTAGAGTGGCTCAGTTGGTCGAGTATTGTCCTGTGCACCAAAAGGTTGCCGGTTTGATTCCTGGTCAGGGCACATGCCTGGATTGCAGGTTTGATCCCTGGTTGAGACAGGTATGGAAGGCAACCAACTGATTGATGTTTGTCTCTCACATTGATGTTTCTTCTCTCTCTCTCTCTCCCTCTTTCTCTCCCGTCTCCTTTCTCTAACCATGTAGACTTACACACTCCTGGGCATTTATCCTAGAGAAATAAAAATGTGTGTTCACACAAAAATATGATACAAATATTCATAGCAGCTTTAATAGCCCATTAAATAGTTCTCAGCAATAAAAAGGAAGGAACTAGGGATCCACACAACTTGGATGAATTTTAAGGTTATTGTGCTGAATGAAAAAAGCTAATTTCAACCGGTAACATGTATAATTTCACTTAAATAACATTCTTGGCCTGGTGGGTGTGGCTCAGTGGTTGAATTGTGGACCTATGAACTGGGAGGTCACTGGTTCAATTCCTGGTATGGGCACATGCCCAGGTTTCTGACTCAATCCCTAGTAGGAGGTGTGCAGGAAGCTGCTGATTAATGATTTTCTCTCATCACTGATGTTTTTTCTCTCTCTCCCTCCTTCTCCCTTCTTCTTTGAAATAAAAATTATTTAAAAAAAAATAACATTCTTGAAATGACAAAATAATAGAGATAGAAAACACATTAGTAGTCATCCAGGGTAACAGAAGAGAGGGTGTGATTGTAAAAGGAATGGCATTTGGGTGTTTCTCTGTGGTAAGGAAACAATTCTGTATCTTGATTGTGGTATTTCTAGATGTAATAAAATGTCACCGAATTATACACAAAGACATATATAAAGAAATGAGCCTAGCTGGGGTGGCTAAGTCATTGAGCATTGACCTATGAACCAAGAGGTCAGGAATTCCATTCCAGGTCAGGGCACATACTCAGGTTTCAGGCTCGATCCCCAGTAGGGGGCATGCAGGAGGCAGCTGGTCAATATTTCTCTCTCATCTTTGATGTTTCTATCTCTCTCTCCCTCTCCCTTCCTCTCTCTGAAATCAATAACAACATATAAAAAATGGCTAAGTTAGCCTTAAAAAAATGAAAAAATGAGTACATTGGAAAGCTGGCGAAGTCCCAGTAAAAAGTCTACAGTCTCGTTCATTGCATTACGCCAATGTCAATTTCCTTCTTTTGAGAATGTGCTATAGTTATGGGAAAGTCTCTTCCTGCATCAGTAGTAACAAGTGTAAGGATGGATACAGGGTGCCTCTCTGTAATATTTCTGCAACTTCTTATAGGTCTATAGTATTTTCCCCTTTCTTTCTCATCTTCCTCACCACCACCCCTTTCTCCACTCCAACCCCCTTCGATAACCATGATTAATCCACAGCGTTCTCTATACATTTATATCAAACACAGATTCATGCACATATTCTTTTTAAAAAAATATATTTTTATTGATTTTAGAGAGGAAGGGAGAGGGAGAGAGAGATAGAAACATTAATAATGAGAGAGAATCATTGATTGGCTGTCTCCTACATGCTCCATACTGGGGATCGAGCCAGCAACTCAGGCATGTGTCCTGATGGGGAATTGAACCAGCAACCTCTTGGTTCCTGGGTCGAAGCTCAACCAATGAGCTACACTGGCCAGCTTGTGCATGTATTATTGTCGGTTGGGTTACCAGTGAGTTTGGGTTCTTATCTTCTGATATAAAAGAATTTAGAGCAGGGACACTGATAAAAGCAAAGGCAGATTTATTGCTCTGTTGACGGTGAGAAGACTGAGATAGGTTCCCAGGTTCTGAGCCCCAAATGTGGGGCTTAGTGGAACACGGAAGTTGCTGGGATTAATTAATCAAAGAGTAGGTTAGTAGGTTTTTCCCTTTTTTTGAACACTGTTGTATGGGTATGTCAGTGAAGCGATGCATTCTGGGATTGTGCAGCACTTATTACAGGATTCAGGAAGAAAATTTCTCAACTAGGTATTGAGTTGGTCCCGTGATTGATGGCTTGGCTTTAGATCTGAAAAACAAACTTAAAAGAAATCAGAGTAGATTCTGGACCATTGTTTTTTATTTAAAAATCTTTATTGTTGAAAGTATTACATATGGCCCCTTTTTCCCTCATTGACCCTTTCTAGCCTACTCCTGCCCGCCCCCCAACCCCAGGCCTTCACCACCCTATTATCTGTGTCCATGGGCTATGCATATATTCAAACAAGTTCTTTGGTTGATCACTTCCCACCCACCCACCCTTCCCCACTTCCCTGAAGTTCTGCAGTCTGTTCTATGCTTCTATGTTTCTGGATCCATTTCATTCATCAGTTTGTTTTGTTCATTAGATTCCACATATGAGTGAGATTATGTGATACTTTTCTTTCTCTGACTGGTTTATTTCACTTAGCATAACACTCTCCAGTTCCTTTCATGCTGTCTTAAAGGGTAAGAGATCCTTCTTTTTTTTACTGCTGCATAGTTTTCCTTGGTATAAATGTACCACAGCTTTTTTATCCACTCATCTACTGATGAGCATTTGGGCTGTTTCCAGACCTTAGCTATTGTAAATTGTGCTGCTATGAACATAGGGGTGCATACATTCTCTCTGATTGGTGCTTCAGGTTTCTCAGGATATATTCCTAGAAGTGGGATCACTGGGTCAAATAGCAGTTCCATATTTAATTTTTTGAGGAAACTCCATACTGTTTTCCATAGTGGCTACACCAGTCTGCATTCCCACCAGCAGTGTACTAGGGTTCTCTTTTCTCCACATCTCGCCAGCACTTGTCATTTGTTGATTTGTTGATGGTAGCCATTCTGACAGGTGTGAGGTGATACCTCATTGTCATTTCAATTTTCATCTCTCTGATGATCAGTGATTTTGAGCATGTTTTCATGTCTCTTGGCCATCTGTATGTCCACTTTGGAGAAGTGTCTACTAGTATTTAGGTCCTTTGCCCATTTTTAAATTGGATTGCTTGTCTTCCTTTTGTTAAGTTGTATGAGTTCCTTATATATTTTTGGATATTAACCCGTTATCAGATGTTCCATTGCCAAATATGTTCTTCCATACAGTGAGCTCCCTATTTTGTTGATGTTTCTTTTGCTGTGCAGAAGCTTTTCATTTTGATGTAGTCCCATTTGTTTATTTTGTATTTTGTTTCCTTGGCCCTAGGAGATGTATCCGTAAACATATTGCTATGAGAGATGTCTGAGATTTTGCTGCTTATGGTTTCTTCTAGAATTTATATGGTTTCACGACTTACATTAAATCTTTTATCCACTTTTAGTTTATTCTTGTGTATGGCATAAGTTGGTGGTCTAGTTTCATTGTTTTGCATGTATCTGTCCAATTTTCCCAATACTATTTATTGAAGAGACTGTCTTGACTCCATTGTATGTTCTTGCCTCCTTTGTCAAATGTAAATTGAGTGTAATGGCTTGGGTCAATTTCTGGTTCTCTGTTCTGGTCCATTGATCTACATGCCTGTTCTTGTGCCAGTACCAGGCTGTTTGTTTTTTTTAAGAAAACGACATTTTTATTTATTTCAGAGAGGAAGGGAGAAGGAGAGAGAGAGAGAGAGAGAGAGAGAGAGAGAGAGAGAGAGAGAAATACCAATGTTGAGTGAGAATCATTGATTGGTTGCCTCCTGCATGCCCCCTACTGGGGATCAAGCCCACAACCTCGGTATGTGCCCTTGACCAGAATTGAACCTGGGACCCTTCAGTCTGGAGGCCGATGGACGATGCTCTATCCACTGAGACAAACAAACTAGGGTGAAAGTATTTTTTATTAATGCTTTGATTTCCTCAGTTGTTATTGGCCTATTCAGGTTTTCTGATTCTTCCTGATTAAGTTTTGGGAGATTGTATTTTTCTAGGAATTTGTCCATTTCATACACATTGTCCATCTTGTTGGCATATAGTTGTTCATAATATTTTCTTACAATCTTTTGTATTTCTGTGGTGTCAGTTGTTACTTCTCTGCTTTCATTTCTGATTTTATTTATTTGAGTCCTCCTCTATGTTTCTTGATGAATCTGGGAATATCAATTAAATACATCTGATATATGTGTCATATAGGAGTCCCTAGAGGCCCAGTGCACCAAAATTTGTGCACTGGTAAGGTCCCTAGCAGCTGCTGGCTGCCGCCACTGGCCAGGGCCTCCCCTCCCTTTCCCCAGCCACCTTTCCAGCGCCCAGGGGCCTCCCTTCCTTTTTCCCAGCCTGCCCGCCCCCTGGTCGAACTCCCGGAAGAACTCTGGTCAAGGGGACAATTTGCATACTTCGCTTTTATTATATAGGATTGTTTCCTTGTTAATTTTTTGTCTGGAAGATCTATCCATGAAGTTAGTGGGGTGTTAAAGTCCCCTACTGTATTGATTGTATTGTTGTTGATCTCTTCCTTAAAATCCTCTAGGATTTTTTGAAAATATATTTACGTGCTCCTATATTGGGTGCATATATGTTTACCAGGATTATATCCTCTTGTTGGATCGATCCCTTTAGTATTATATAGTGACCTTTGTTGTCTCTTCTGATGGCCTTCATTTTGAAGTCTATTTTGCCAGATATGAGTATTGCTACCCCAGTTTTTTTGTTTGTTTCCATTTTCAGGAAAATTTTTTTCCACCTCTTCACTCTCATCCTGTGTGAGTCTTTTGTTCTGAGGAAAGGCTCTTATGGACAGCATATAATTGGGTCTTGTTTTTTAAATTTATATATCTATATCTATAGCTATATTTATATCTATATCTATATCTATATCTATATCTATATCTATATCTATATCTATATATAATTTATTTCAGAGTGGAAGGAAG
The DNA here is from genome assembly GCF_000147115.1 of Myotis lucifugus. NCBI lineage: Eukaryota > Metazoa > Chordata > Mammalia > Chiroptera > Vespertilionidae > Myotis > Myotis lucifugus. The sequence goes on along the minus strand of NW_005871233.1, from coordinate 1,988,043 downwards.
AGGGAGAGAGAAAGTGAAGCATCAATGATGAGGGAGAATCATTGACTGGCTGCCTCCTGCACAGCCCCTATTGGGGACTGAGCCCATCACCTGTGCATGTGCCCTGACCTGGAATTGAACCATGACTTCCTGGTTCATAGGTCAATGCTCAACCAGTGAGCCATGCCAACTGGGTTATTTATTGCCATTTTAATTCTGTATGCCTATGTTTTTCTCTATATATTTCTTCTCATTACAGCAGTCCTTTTAGTATTTTTTATAGTGCTGGTTTGGTGGTGATGAATTCCATTAGTCCTTTTTTTCTGAGAAGCTCTTCATTTCACCATTTATTTTGAATAATAGCCTTGCTGATTCTAGTAATCTTGGTTTCAGATCCTTGCTTTTCATTATCTTGAGTACTTCATGCCATTCCCTTCTGGCCTGTAGAGTTTCTGATGAGAAATCAGCTGACAGCCTTATGGGAGCTCCTTTGTAGGTAACAAATTGCTTTTTTCTTGCTGCCTTTAAGATTCTCTCTTTGTCTTTAAATTTTGGCATTTTAATTATGATGTATCTGGCGTGGGCCTGTTGGGGTCTTCTTGCTTGGGACTCTCTGTGCCTCCTGGACTTGTGTGACTTTTTCCTTCCCAGGTTAGGTAAGTTTTCTGCCATTATTTCTTCAAACATGTTCTCTTCCCCTTGCTCACGTCCTTCACATTTTGGAGCACCTATCATGTGAATATTGTTACATTTCATGTTGTCCCACAGCTCCCTAAATTGTTCTCCTGTTTTAAATTTTTTTTTCTTTTTGGTTCTCTGTGTGATTTTTTTCTATTGTGTCTTCTAATTCACTGATCTGATCTTCGGCTTCCTCTAATCTGCTGTGTATTCCTTCCATGGTGTTCTTTATGAGTGCTGTGTCATTCTTCATAGTTACTATATCTTTTCTTGTTCTGTTGAGCATCTTTGTCATCATTATTCTGAACTCCATGTCTGATAAATTTCTTTTTTTATATATTTTATTGATTTTTTACAGAGCGGAAGGGAGAGAGATAGAGAATCAGAAACATCAATGAGAGAGAAACATCGATCAGCTGACTCCTGCACACACCCCACTGGGGATGTGCCTGCAACCAAGGTACATGCCCTTGACCAGAATCGAACCTGGGACCTTTCAGTCTTCAGGCCGATGCTCTATCCACTGAGCCAAACTGGTTAGGGCTATGTCTGATAAATTTCTTATCTCCATTCCATTTAGCTTTTCTTCTGGAGAATTCTCTTGTACTTATTTTGGGGTTGTTTCTTTGTCTCCCCATTTTTGCTGCCTGTTTGAGTTTTTGACTATGTATTAGGTAGATCTGCTATGCCTCCCAATCTCTAGCACAGGATTGTGTCTAACGCTGTTTCTGACTAATTAGATAAGGCAGAGACTCATAGCCTCCAGAGACCCACTTCTGTCTGCCGACTGATTGGATTCAGTCTTGAGTAGCCTAAGACAATCATCCACAGGTGGGGGAGAGGTTTTTCAACAGGGTGGGGCAATCACTTCTGCTTGGAGACTAATTGTTATTCTCTGTGAATATTTCTCTCTTCTCCGCATCCAGTGGGGCTGGAGCATGGTCCAGTTCCTGAGTCGGGGCTGCTGGGGATTGAGAAAATGAAAGAAAGAGACAGACACAGAGATGGAAGGAAAAAGCTGGGGCCGGGTGGGACCACTGTCCTTTGATAGAGAGACAGGGACAGGGATCCAGAGCCAATACAGTGTGTTTATTTTATACAGCAAAAAACAGGAAGTTTTACTAAAAGTTAAAACAAAGGATTATGTGCATTCTTGGGTGGGCCTGAGTCGTATTCATTCCTGGTGCTTGGCTGGATTTAAATAACAAAACCCACCCCCTGTCACCTGGGCTGAAGGTCAAGCTGACAACACTCCTGCCTTTTGGCAAAGCGTGTTTCCAGGATGTGGCTTTGCCAACGCCACTGGATTCAGCTGACAATAATTAAAGAAATGCCCATGTGTCTTCTCAGGTGCTCTTTACAATTCTCAGTCTCTTAATGGGCCTCAGAAACTCCAGAGGATGGGGTAAGGGATTTTCCTATAGGGTGGGGTAACTGTTTTCCCTGCCCCCGCCCCCCCCCCCCCCCCCCGGGGTAAAAACTGCCTGGATAGCAAAGATCCGCCTGAGAAAGATGTCCTCCACAGCATGACTCAGTACAGGAAACCGGGGTGTCTTCCCTCTGAGTTCTAACCCCAGAGCCCCCAATCCTGGACTCTCCTCACAAAGCTCCAGTCCACTTTGCTCTTCCTTTGCCAGAGCCTAAGGTGAGTGGCCGCACCCAAAATTTTGTGCATTGGTCCTTTAAGAGGATGCCTGCATTTCCAGCTGTCTCTCCCTGGCAGATACCAACCCTGCTGCTTTTCACAGCCAGATGTTATGTGGGCACCTTTCTCAGTTCTGGTGCTCTCTGCTGGGTGGCCCATCTTGTGGTTTATACTCCAGAGTTCGCAGTGGCAACCCCTCCTACTGCTGAGATATCTCTCTTGAACTTCAGCTGCTGTCTGTGGGAGCCTGACCACCCCTTTCATGCCTCTGCCCTTCCTACCAGTCTCTATGTGGTCTCCACTTTCCATCCTAGATTATCAGGGTTCTCTCCAGCTAGTCTTCAGTTGATTATTCAGGATGGTTTCTTTGTATTTTAGTTGTAATTCCAGTTTGTTCCTGGGAATGTGTCTGTGTAGCATCCACTTACTCCACCACCATTTTTAATCTCTCTGGATCATTGTTTTATAAGTACCTATAGTTCTGGCAGGGCTTAACTTGATGGAGCAATTTGTTCTGATAGGGCTGGACTTGATGGAGCAATTTTGGGGAACATTTTATTTGACCTGTTTCAGTTGTATGAGAGTGACATCAGTCACACAGAATCCATTTTTATGCAATTTGCTTTTCTTGTTTTGCAGTGCTCCTAGAAAAGGCTGAATTTGTCCTGGGTGATTCTGCTAGGTGATGGGGAAGAAATACAGGGCATAGGTTTCTATATGAGAGTGGGGGGCTGTGTCAGCAGACCTTGACTGGTATCTTGGACCCTTCTATCGCCCAATGGCACCACCATACCCTGAAATCTCTGGCCAGTCTCTCTGTAGGGTGGGGGGCACTAGGGCTAACACAAGGGTGAATTCTAAAGGGAAGCGGGTGGGAGATGGGCAGAATGGGGCACTGAGATTCAGCTGGAGGTAAGGAGGTGGATCAGCTCCACCAACTTGCCCTGCAGAACCTCGCATCCCATACCCAGATCCCAACCCCAGGACCTCCACCCATCTCCTCCAAGCATTCTCTGCACACTACTCTCCACCTCTGGCCTGTCCCTCCTCTGCAGGTCTGAGATGTCCTGATACCCATGTCCCTTTTTTATTTATTTTTTATTTTTTTATTTTAAAATATATTAGGGTGCCCAGAAACCCTAAGGGCCATTGAGGGGTTCTGGGCAGGAATAGAAAGCCGGGCTGGCAAAAAGGATATGCAAGAGGGGTTAAGAGAAGAATAAGTGAAGGGGGACAAATGAGAAAGACAGAGGAGGAGGGTTAAAGGTAACCCGGGACCCTTCAGTCCGCAGGCCGACGCTCTATCCACTGAGCCAAACTGGTTTCGGCCCATGTCCCTTTTTAGCCTGATGTCCACAGTCACAACTCTCACCTCAGGGTGCCCAGAAACCCTAAGGGCCATTGACGGGTTCTGGGCAGGAATAGAAAGCCGGGCTGGCAAAAAGGATATGCAAGAGGGGTTAAGAGAAGAATAAGTGAAGGGGGACAAATGAGAAAGACAGAGGAGGAGGGTTAAAGGTGAAGGGGAAGATCTGTGAGGAGTGACTTGGGAGGAGATAGGTGGGAAAGGCAGGTAAGGGGAGGACTACTGGATAAGAACAGTTCAGAAAGTTAAGTGAGGGGTTTGTGTTGGGACAGGGGAGTGAGGGAGTCCAGGGGAAGTTAGGGGAGGGAGAGAGGTGATGAGAGACGGGTTAGAGAGACTGAGGAGGAGAACCAGATGAAAGGGCCAGGTGAGGCTGGGGAATTAAGAGTCCTGTTGGATTCTCATCCTCGCACCCTTCCTGTGGGTGCCACCTGGGCCACTCAAGTATGTCTGCTTACATGTCTCTCTTCAACCTCACCTTGTTGGTCTCCTTCTCACTAATCACTTGTTTCCTTTTAGCTGATCCCCACCATCTGCTCACCTTAGCCCCTCACATGTATCCACTTTTTAAGCTCCCAACTCCTCACTTGCTGTAGCAGACCCCAGGTTTTAGAGCCTGTGGAGGGGCGGAGCCATGACATACTGAGTTTCTAAGAATTCTCTCATCAAATATTAATGAGTCTCTATTGTGTTCCTGGGACAACCAAGTGCAAGCCCTGTCCATTGTTTCTATGCATCTAGGTTAACACACCTTTGAAATGCCTCTTTTTTAATTTTAAATTTTATTTTTTTAATGTGTGGTAGCAATTTATTATTATTATTATTATTTAATTTAAATTCTTTATTGTTTAAAGTATTACATAAATCTCCTCCCCCCCCCCCCATTGACCTCTCCCTGGCTGCTCCACCCCCCAGCACATGCCCTCATACCCCTACTGTCTGTGTCCATTGGTTATGCTCATATGCATGGAAATGCCTATTTTTTAGACCTCTGGGAAGTATAACCACCCTTAAGAGAGCACATAATCTTGTTAACTAACTTGTAATCCAATCCTCAACTTGCTTTTTCCCACCCTCATGTAATCTTCCTCACATCCCTTCCTTAATTTCAAATGCATAAAAGAAACCGCAAAACTGTTGTTCTCTGAAGCATTTGAGATCTTGCTCCCTGGCATATGTCCTCAGTTTAGCCCAAGTAAGCTGATAAAAATTCTCTACAGGTTGAGAATTCAGACAACTCATTCAAACCCATCCTTTTTGTTCTGGCAAAAAGGATGGGTTTGAATGAGTTGTCTGAAAGTCCAGTTGTCTTTGGACTTTCTTAAGTCAACAGTGCTTATCCTATACCAGGCATAGCTATATTTATGTGAACTCATTTAATCCTTACTACCACCTTATATATTACCCTCACTCTACAGATGAGGAAACTGAGATCTCAAGAACCTGCTTCCAAACCTCACAGTTAATAATCAGCAGAATTGGGATTGAACCCCATGCTCCTTAAACTTTAACAAGTGTACAAATGGCCTGGGATTGGTTAAAATGCAGATTTCTGATTCAGTAGGTTGGAGGTAGGATCTCAGATTCTACATTTCTAACACTTTCCCAAGGTGATGCCAAGGGTCTGTGGATCATACTGAGGAGCAAGAATTTGATTCATTACATGTTACTGTCTCTTGGCACAGAGCAGCAGTTCTCAAAGTGTGGGCCCTGGACTAGCAGCATCAGCTTCACCTGGGAACTTGTTAGAAATATAAATTCTCTGAGTTATCGAGTCAGAAATTCTGGGTGTGGGGTCCAGCAACTTATGTTTTAGCAAGAGCTCAAGCTGATTCAGATACACCTTAAAATTTGAGAACCACTGATAGAATTCAATGAGACCAATCACGTCTCTGGGATAGCAGCCCAGACTTTGTTATCTTTAGAGTTCCCCTGGTGATTAGAACAAGGAAGGCCATGAACCACTGAGTTGGCCAGAGGGACAATTTCAGTTTATGTAAGTAAAGCAAATACACCACGTGAGTTTGGAATTTGCCACAGGGTTTGGCAGGACTTGGGAAATCCAGGTGGGTGGTGGCTAGGAGATGACAGATGGGAGACTGAATTTGAAAGAGAAACAGAAAGGTGGCTAGAGCAGGGAGCCTGGATTTCTGGAAAGAGACCTGTGTACTGGTAAATCCTTAGAACCCATAGAGTGGTGGGAGGGGAGGAAGTTCCTCTTAGTCACCTCTGTTTATCTTGTGAAGGGCAGATGATTTTAAAGAAATTGGGGCATAGTAGAGGCCTTTCTTGGAATCTTAGGAGACACAGAGACATGTAGGGTTTTGGAGGTGCCAGAACAAAAAGGATGGGTTTGAATGAGTTGTCTCAAACACCCTATAAGAAATAATGTCAGTGGTACATAAATGTGTACCAGTCAGTGCTTTATACCCATGATTATATAGACTCCTTATGATGACCCCATGCAGTTAGTAGCGTTCTCCTTCTCCTGTTGATGCATTTGAAGCTTCATTGTAACCATCAAGTCATCCTTGACCAACATCATTCTCTTTCCCTCTTCTCTCTCTCTCTCTCTCTCTCTCTCTCTCTCTCTCTCTCTCCACCCCACACAACACACACAGATAATTCATCAGCAAAACCTGCTGGTTATACTTTCAAAGTGTTTCCAAATTCACCCACTTCTCATTCTCTCCACACTCTCATCCTTGTCCTGTCTATGGTCACCTCCTACGTGGATGATCATAGCAGCCTCCACCCTGGTCGCCCCCTGTTTAGCATGTTTTCCACATACTAGTACAGTCAAAGATTATGTACCCCCTTCTATTTAAATTCCTCTCGTGGCTCCCAGTTCACTCAATAAAATTCAAACTCCCTGCCATGGCTTACACAGCCCTTTAAGGTCTGGCTCCTCCAGGCCTTCTAACTTCATTTCCCCTCTTCATTCCCCCTTTGCTACCACATGGCCTCATTGCTGTCTCTTGAACAAACCCCTTCCTGCCTGTATCCATCAGGGCTCTTAATTGTCAGGAACAGAATCCACAATGACTAGTTTGAGCACTAAAGACATCCAGTTAGAGACATTGGGAAGCTCATAGATTATTAGAGAGTTAGATTATAAAGCTAATAACCTGGAATAATACCCAAACATACCACAAGGGCCTCTTGGGGCGGGGGGGGCTATATTGGCTGCTTAGAACCTCTGATGGTCAGGACCAGATTCCAGGAAGCTCCTTCACAAACTCCCTCAAAGAACCAGAGGCTTCTATTGCAGAGGCCACCAGCTGACTGCTCTCCATTTTTGTGGCCATTTCCTCTTGTGGCTCACATTTTTTTTAAACAACAAAACCCAACATTTATTGAGCACTATTATCTCTGAGCTACTGTTATTTGCTTCATTTAATTCTCACAATCACTCCATGAGGTAGGTATTATTTTTATCCCAACTTTATAGATGAGAAAGCTGAGGATCAGCAAAGTGAAATAACCTACTCAAGGTCAAACAATTTGTAAGTGGGAAAGCCAGGCCACATACTCAAGTCTGCCTCATGTATTTGATACATCTTATTCCTACCTGACATTGTATTATATATTTTTTGGTAATAGCTTTATTGAGATATAATTCACATACCATATAACTCATTTAAAATGTATAATTCAATGGATTTTAATATAGTCATAGAGTTGTGAATCTACCACCACAATCAACTTTAGAATATTTCATTACCCTCAAAAGAAATACTATATACTTTAGCAATCACCCCTCATTTCTCCACACCCCTTCCCTGAACCCAGCCCAAGGCAACCATTACTTTACTTTCTATCTCCATGGATTTGCTATTCTAGACATTTAATGCAAACTGAATTATATGTATGTGGTCTTTTATGTCTGGCTTCTTTCACTTAGTTTAATGTTTTAAGGTTCATCCATGTTGTAGCATGTGCCAGTACTTCATTCCCTTTTATGGCTGATAATATTCTATTGTATGGCTATAACAGATTCTGCTTGTCCATTCATTAGTTGGTGGACTTTGAAGTTGTTTCCATTCATTGGCTATTATTACCTGAGGTGGATACTCTTGGTGCACCCCCTTGTGGGCTTTGTGCACAGTCTTGTTGTAGTTAAGCCTTGATTGTTGTAGGTATCACTGGGAAGAATTGACCTCCAGGCCAATTGGCTGTGAGAATCAGCTGTGTCTGCAGTGGGAGAACTTCTGTGCTGGAGACACCCCTCCGGGGCAAGACTTGCTTCAGTGGGGCTTTGGTGCTCACTGAGTCTGCCCTCTGAGTGTGTCCCTTATGGATCTGAGGAGTTGTAATCTGGATGGTCCCACTCTGACCACTGGGTACACTGGCACTTGGATCTCTAAGGAGGTGCTAATTTAGCCTCTGCCTGAGGCTACCCAGCAGGAGCTACAGAGAGATCTGCAGATTCTTCTTCTTTGTTTGGGATTTGGAGGTGCCCAGATGAGGCCCAGCTGTGAAGCAATGCAAGCTGCTGTGGGGCCTTGGGCCTTCTTTTGGATGTTCTGGGTCTCTCTGACCCAGCTGCAGTTAGTTAGGTAATTTTAGATCTCAAAGGGCCAGCCCATTCATATGCAAAAGCCTCTGCTCGCAGCTTGGGTGGGGCGGGGTCTCAGGCAATCAACAGGGCAGAGCAAACAGCTATGGCTGGTCCTCAGTCCTGCCCTAAGAGGCCCCCGGGTCTCAGTGTCCCTTGGTAATCCCTGCAAGCACCTCTGAGAAAGCTGCCCTCGAGTTCCAACTGATGCCAGACAGTCCAGTTTCTCCCCGTATGAGTCTGGGTCCCCAGAGACTTGCCCAGAACTGGAGTTCAGAGCAGTCTGGAGCGTGTGACTCCCTCCCAATTGAAAAAGACACCGGCGTCCTCCATAGCCAGCCCTTTCTGCACGCATGCCTCTGCCTCCGTACCTCTGCACTTTACTTCTGCACCTCCTCTGAGTCTCAGTGTGCTTTTCTCTTTCCTTCTAGTTGTAGAATTTCCACTCAGCCAGCCTTCCTGAGGTTCTGGATGATGTCCGTTTTGTCTTTTAGTTGTAGTTTTGAAGTGGTTGTGCAAGGCAGCAATTTCAAGTGTTTACCTATGCCGCCATCTTGGTTTCTCTGGATCGATTTTTGTTCATCAATTTATGTTGATTATTATATACCCACATATGAGATCAGGTGCTATTTATCTTTCTCTGACTGGCTTATTTCACTTAGCATAATGCTCTCTAGTTCCATCCATGCTGTTGCAAATGGTAAGAATTACTTCTTTTTTTATAGCAGCGTAGTATTCCATTGTGTAGATGTACCACAGTTTTTTTAATCTACTCATCTGCTGATGGGCACTTAGGCTGTTTCCAAATCTTAGCTATTGTAAATTGTGCTGCTATGAACATAGGGGTGCATATATCCTTTCTGATTGGTGTTTTGGGTTTCTTGGGATATAGTCCTACAAGTGGGATTACTGGGTCAAATGGGAGTTCAATTTTTAACTTTTTGAGGAAACTCCATACATCCATTTTTTGCATGTATCTGACCAATTTTCCCAGCACCATTTATTGAAGAGACTGTCTTGACTCCATACTGTTTTCCACAGTGGCTGCACCATTCTGCATTCCCACTATCAGTGCACTAGGGTTCCTTTTTCTCTACATCTTCGCCAGCACTTGCCGTTTGTTGATTTGTTGATGATAGCCATTCTGACAGGTATGAGATGGTACCTCATTATTGTTTTGATTTGGATCTCTCAGATGATTAGTGACTTTGAGCATGTTTTCATATGTCTCTTGGCCTTCTATATGTCCTCTTTTGAGAAGTGTCTATTTAGGTCCTTTGCTCATTTTTTTGATTGCATTGTTTATCTTCCTTTTGTTAAGTTGTATGAATTCTCTGTAAACTTTGGAGATTAAACCCTTATCTGAGATAGCATTGGTAAATATGTTCTCTCATGCAGTGGGCTTTCTTGTTGTTTTGTTGATGGTTTCTTTTGCTGTGCAGAAGCTTTTTTTAAAAATATATTTTATTGATTTTTTACAGAGAGGAAGGGAGAGAGATAGAGAGTTAGAAACATCGATCAGCTGCCTCCTGCACACTCCCTACTAGAGATGTGCCCGCAACCAAGGTACATGCCCTTGACCGGAATCGAACCTGGGACCTTTCAGTCCACAAGCTGACACTCTATCCACTGAGCCAAACCGGTTACAGCAGAAGCTTTTTATTTTGATGTAGTCCCATTTGTTTATTTTCTCCTTATACAGCAGAAGCTTTTTATTTTGATGTAGTCCCATTTGTTTATTTTCTCCTTAGTCTCCATTGCTCTAGGAGCTGTATCGATAAAGATATTGCTATGCACCCATTTTTGATAAAAACTCTCAGCAAGGTGGGAATAGAAGGATCATACCTCAACATAATAAAAGCCATATATGACAGGCCCACAGCCAACATCATACTCAATGGACAAAAACTAACACCATTTCCCCTAAGAACAGGAACAAGACAGGGATGCCCACTCTCACCACTCCTGTTCGATATAGTACTGGAAGTATTAGCCATTGCAATTAGACAAGAAGAAGAAATAAAAGGCATCCAAATTGGAAAAGAAGAAGTAAAACTGTCCTTATTTGCAGATGACATGATATTATACATAAAAAACCCTAAAGACTCCATAAAAAAACTATTAGACTTAATAAATGAATTTGGCAATGTAGCAGGATACACAATTAACGCCAAGAAATCTATGGCATTTCTATACACCAATAGTGAACTTACAGAAAGAGAGACTAAAAAAACAATCCCATTTACCATCGCACCAAAAAAATTAAGCTACCTAAGAATAAACTTAACTAAGGAGGTAAAAGACCTCTACTCAGAAAACTACAGGACGTTGAAAAAAGAGATAGAGGAAGACATAAACAGATGGAAGAACATACCATGTTCTTGGATTGGTAGAATCAACATCATTAAAATGTCCATACTACCCAAAGCAATCTATAAATTCAACGCACTTCCCATTAAAATACCAATGGCATATTTCACAGGCCTAGAACGAACTCTCCAAAAATTCATCTGGAATAAAAAAAGACCCCAAATAGCTGCAGCGATCCTGAGAAAGAACAAAGTAGGTGGGATCTCAATACCAGATATCAAGCTGTATTACAAAGCCACTGTTCTCAAAACTGCCTGGTATTGGCACAAGAACAGACATATAGATCAATGGAATAGAATAGAGAGCCCGGAAATCGGCCCGAACCAATATGCTCAATTAATATTTGACAAAGGAGGCAAGAACATACAATGGAGTCAAGATAGTCTCTTCAATAAATGGTGTTGGGAAAATTGGACGGATACATGCAAGAAAATGAAACTAGACCACCAACTTACACCATACACAAAAATAAACTCAAAATGGATAAAGGACTTAAATGTATGATGGGAAACCATAAAAATACTAGAAGAATCCAAAGGCAACAAAATCTCAGACATATGCCGAAGCAATTTCTTCACCGATACAGCTCCTAGGGCATTGGAAACTAAAGAGAAAATAAACAAATGGGACTACATCAAAATAAAAAGCTTCTGCACAGCAAAAGAAACCATCACCAAAACAACAAGAAAGCCCACTGCGTGGGAAAACATATTTGCCAATGTTATATCTGATAAGGGCCTAATCTCCAAAATTTATAGGGAACTCATACAACTTAACAAAAGGAAGATAAATAATCCAATCAAAAAATGGGCAAAGGACCTAAATAGACACCTTTCAAAAGAGGACATTCAGAAAGCCAAGAGACATATGAAAACTTGCTCAAAGTCACTAATCATCCGAGAGATGCAAATCAAAACAACAATGAGGTACCATCTCACACCTGTCAGAATGGCTATCATCAACATATCCACAAACAACAAGTGCTGGAGAGGATGTGAAGAAAAAGGAACACTTGTGCACTGCTGGTGGGAATGCAGATTGGTGCAGCCACTATGGAAGACAGTATGGAGTTTCCTCAAAAAACTAAAAATGGAACTCCCATTTGACCCTGTGATCTCACTTCTAGGAATATATCCCAAGAAACCAGAAACACCAATTAGAAAGGATATATGCACCCATATGTTCATAGCAGCACAATTCACCATAGCTAAGATCTGGAAACAGCCTAAGTGCCCATCAGTAGATGAATGGATTAGAAAACCGTGGTACATCTACACGATGGAATACTATGCTGCTGTAAAAAAGAAGGAACTTTTACCATTTGCAACGGCATGGATGGAACTGGAGAGCATTATGCTAAGTGAAATAAGCCAGTCAATGAGGGAAAAACACCACATGATCTCACTCACTCATGGATAATAAAGACCATTATAAACTTAGGAACAAAAATAGATACAGAGGCAGAGCTGCCTCGAACAGACTGTCAAACTACAGTGGGAAAGCCGGGGAGGGTTGAGGGGCGGGAGGGGGCCTGGGTAAGAGATCAACCGAAGGACTTGTATGCATGCATATAAGCATAACCAATGGACATAAGACACTGGGGAGCAGGGGAGGCCGGGGGATTGTTAAGGGCGGGGAAAAAAAGGAGACATATGTAGTACTCTTTGTAATACTTTAAGCAATAAAACAATTAAAAAAATAAAATAAAATTACTTAAAAAAAGATATTGCTATGACAAATGTCTGATATTTTGCTGCCTATGGAGTCTTCTAAGATTTTTATGGTTTCTTGTCTTACATTTAAGTCCTTTATCCATTTTGAGTTTATTTTTGTGTATGTTTTGGTGATCTAGTTTCATTTTTTTTGCATGTATCTGACCAATTTTCCCAGCACCATTTATTGAAGAAACTGTCTTGACTCTATTGTATGCTCTTGCCTCCTTTGTCAAATATTAATTGAGCATAATGGCTTGGCTCTATTTCCGGGTTCTCTGTTCTGTTCCATTGGTCTATATGTATGTTCATGTGCCAGTACCAGGCAGTTCTGAGAACTGTGGCTTTGTAATATAGCTTGATATCTATCTCTTCTATTTTTTTAAAATATATTTTATTGATTTTTACAGAGAGGAAGGGAGAGAGATAGAGAGTCAGAAACATCGATGAGAGAGAAACATCGATCAGCTGCCTCCTGCACATCTCCCACTGGGGATGTGCCCGCAACCCATGTACATGCCCTTGACCGGAATCGAACCTGGGACCCTTCAGTCTGCAGGCCGATGCTCTATCCACTGAGCCAAACCGGTTTGGGCATATCTCTTCTATTTTAAAAAATATATATTTTTATTGATTTCAGAGAGGAAGGGAGAGGGAGAGAGAGATAGAAACATCAATGATGAGAGAGAATCATTGATCGGCTGCTCCCTGCACGCCCCACATTGCAGATCGAGCCTGCAACCCGAGCCTGTGCCCTGACCAGGAATCAAATTGTGACCTCCTAGTTCATAGGTCAGCACTCAACTGCTGAGCTATCCTGGCCAGACTGTCTCTTCTCTTTATGTTTCCTCTGGTCACTTCCTATACCTGTCTTTCTGTTTCAGTTATTTACTGATTCATGACAAATGACCCCAAAATGTTGATTGATAAAAAACAATGGTGATTTATTGATTCTCAAGGTTCTGAATGTTGACTGAGTGGTTCTTCTCCTGGTCTCTCTTATGTTCACTCAGGAGCTGTAGTCAGCTGGTGGATTGGCTGGGTGCTTGGGGAAGCTGGAATGCTTATATAGGTGAATGTCTTTCCTGGTGGTCTTTCATCATTCAGTAGTCTGGCTGGGCTTCCTTTTATGGTGGTGAGAGCATTTTCAAGAGCCCAGGCCCCACTACACAAGCATTAATTAAGTTTCTGCATTAATACCCCATTGACCAAAGCCAGTCACATGGACAAGTACTAGTCAATGTGGGAAGAGAACCCCATGGGACTACTGGAGGAGCAGATCATCAGGGCCACCCAGGTAAGCCCATCACACTGCCCTGGGGCTCCCCCTTGTTTTTGAGGCAGTGTAGTTGGCTGTATGAGAATGGGCTCAGGTGCCAGATGGCCCAGGTCATAGCCTGGCTTCACCATTTGTTAGCTGTGTGACTTTGGCCAAATGATTCAACTGCTATGTATCTCAGTGTCTTCACCTGTCCAATGGGTTGAGCCCAGTCTGTATGGCTCAGTGACTGAGCATCAACCACGCACTAAGGTCACTAGTTTGATTCCTGGTTCCAGCACATGCTTGGGTTACAGGTTTGATCCCCAGTGAGGGGTGTGCAGGAAGCAGTCAATGGATGTTCTCTCTCATTGATGTTTCTATCTCTCTCTCCCTTTCCCTTCCTCTCTCTAAAAAAAAACAAAAAACCCCCAATAATAATATGTTTAAAAAATAAAATGGGTTGATATTAATCTAGTTCATAGTGTTGTTGTGAGGATCAAATGAGTTAATGCATGCAAAAATAATTAAATTAATGCTGGGCTTGTAGATTACATTCAATAAACAATGGCCATCATTATCACTTTCCCCCATCATCTCTGGCTAATTTGTTGGTGTTCCTGACTGCTCTCCTGTCAGTTGTGAATGATAGTTAACTGTTAGAACAGAGACCAGCTACTAGAAATAGGTTTATTTCTCTCCCAGAAGAGTATTACAGATGACCCCTATTTCCCCCCCCCCGCCACCCGCCCCATAACCTCCCTCCACCCATCTCCCACTCCATCCCAGGCCTTCACCTGTCTATTGTTGATGTCTATGGGCTATGACTAATTTATGCTTCTAAATCCCTTCACTTTTTTCACCTATCCCCCAAACCCCCTCCCATCTGGCAACTGCCAAAATGTTCTCTGTATTTGAGTCTGTTTCTGTTCTGCTTGTTTGCTTATTTTGATTTTTAGATTCAGTTATTGATAGATATGTATTTATTGCCATTATTTCTATTTCTTGATCTTTTTTTTTCTTTTTCTTCTTCTTGAAGAAGACCCTTCAACATTTCATGTAAATCTGGTTTGGTGGTGATGAACTCCTTTAGCTTTTTCTTAACTGGGAAGCTCTTCATGTGATCTTCAATTCTAAATGAGAGCTTTGCTGGGTAGAGTAATCTTGGTTATAGGTCTTTGCTTTTCATCACTATGAATATTTCTTGTAACTACCTTCTGGTCTGCAAAGTTTCTGTTGAGAAATGAGCTGACAGTCCTATGGGTGTTCCCATGTAGGTAGTTACCTGTTTTTCTCTTGCTGCTTTTAAGATTCTTTCTTTGTCTTTAACCTTTGGCATTTTAATTATGATGTGTCTTGGTGTAGACCTCTTTGGATTCATCTTCCTTAGGACTCTTTGTGCTTCCTGGACTTGTAATTCTATTTCTTTCACCAGGTAAGGGAAGTTTTCTGTCATTATTTCTTCAAATAGGTTTTTAATTTCTTGCTTCTTCTCTTCTCTTTCTGAAACCCCCATGATGCAAATGTTGGTATGCTTGAAGTTGTCCCAGAGGCTCCTTACACTATCTCCATAATTTTGGATTCTTTTTTCTTTTTGCTCTTCTGATTGAGGTATTGTTTATTCTCTGTAAATTATTCTTTATTTCAGTTAGTCTATCCTTCATTTCTGACTGGTCCTTTTTCATGTTGTTGATGTTCTTACTATGTTCCTTGAAGTTCTCTAAGTTTCTTGAGCATTCTTATAACCAGTGTTTTGAATTCTGTATCTGGTAATTTGCTTGCTTCCATTTCATTTAGTTCAGTTTCTGGAGGTTCCTCCTGTTCTTTCATTTGTGAGATGTTTCTTTTTGAAAATATTTTTATTGATTTCAGAGAGGAATGGAGAGGGAGAGAGAGAGACAAGAACATCAATGATGAGAGAGAATCATCTATTGGCTGTCTTCTGCATGCTCCACACTGGGGACAGAGTCTCAACCTGGATTTGACCACAACCTCTGGTTCACAGGTCAATGCTCAACCACTGAGCCATGCTGACTGGACTGTGACATGCTTCTTTGTCTCTGCATTTTGGCTGTTTTCCTGTGCTTTTTTCTATGTATTAAGTAGATCTGCTATGTCTCCCAAACTTAATAGAGTGTCCTTGTGTAGTAGGTGTAATATAGGCCCAGTGGCTCAGCCTCTCTAGTCACCTGAGCTGGGTGCTCCTGGTGCACCCCTGTGTGAGCTGTGTGCACTGTCTTGTTGTAGTTGACCCTTCATTGTTCTTGGCATCACTGGAAGGGATTGACCCCTGCCCCAGGCCAATTGGCTGTGAGGACCAGCTGTGACTACAGTGAGAGATGCTGTGCAGGAGCCAACCCTATGGAGCAAGACTTGCTTCAGTGGGGCTTTGGTGCTCACTATGTCCGCCCCTTGAATATGTCAGTTGTGGAGGGGGTAGGGTTGTAATCTGGTGTGGTTGAAACTGACCACTGGGAACACTGGCTCTGGAGCCTCCTGGGAGGTGCAAAGTCAGCCACTGCCTATACCTTGCCCAGGGCCACCCAGCATTAGCTACAAAGCAATCTGCACACGGCTGCTACTCATGTTGGGCTTAGAGGTGCCCAGGAGACAACAAGCTATGAACCAAGGTTAGCTGTGGCTAGTGCTGTGTCTGGGGCCACTTATTGAGAGGTATGGGACATGCTGATGCCAACGATGCTTGTTTGAGAGATTTTAGGAAAATCCAAAGCATGAGGCAAGAGAGGCCAGTTGTATGGAAAAGCCACTGGGAATGACTTGGATGAACCAGCAAGTAGGGAGGGGTGGGGTCTCAGGGAATCAGCAGAGTGGGGTGAAAACTGTGAGCCAGGTTAATGGAGATTCAGATATTGTGCCTGCCTGCTGGCTCTGAAGTGGGGAGGGCTCAGCAAAGAAACACTGGCCTCTGCCAGCACTTCTGTCTGGGAGACAGCTACCCCTCCAGCTCTTGCCCTGATTCCAGATAAGTTAGTTCCTCCATGAATGTCCCAGGTTCCTTTCAAGCTGCTGCCCCAGTGCTGGAGCTCAGAGGGAGTGAGTCTGAATCAGTCTGTGAACCCCTGGCCCTTTAAGAGGAACTGCCTGGGACTCCAGCAGCCTCTGTGTCTCTCAGCCACAATCCTCACTGATTTTTACAGCCAGAAGTTGCAGGGATTTCTCTTTTCAGTACTGGAATCCTAATGTAGGGTTGGGACCCCTCCCTCCTTAGGGAAACCTCCACAGCCATGATATCCCTCCCTATTTTAAACTGCCACATTTGGGTGTGGGACCACTTAGTTCCTCGATTCTGCCCCGTGTCTCTGCCCCTCCTATCTGCCCCACAGTCTTGATGTGCTTCTTTAATTCCCTAGTTGTAGGACTTCTATTCAGCTAGATTTCAGATGGCTCTGAATGATGGTTGTTCTGTATTTTAGTTATAATTTTGGTGTGGTTGTAGGAGGTGTCATGTCCCTCATTTACCTATGCCACCATCTTGACTGGAACCTCTGAGAACAAAGTTTTTTGTGTTTTGTTCACCACTGTTTACTTACCCAGTGCTTAGCACACAATAGACACTCAACAAGTGTTGAATGAGTTATTAAATGTACTCCTGGTTAATACTCCAAGGAACAGAAAATAATGTAACTTTTGGAACATGGTAGAAGGTTTGAAAAGAAATACTTATTGATTTACTCCCAATTTTTTATTTCAAAAATGTTCACTCTTACAGAAAAGATAATATGAGCCCTCATATCCCCTTCACCTAGATTCACCAGTGTTAACATTTTGCCTTCTTTTATCTCTCTCTCCCACTTGAAAGTAAGTTGCAGGCACCACACTACCTCAGACCTAAATAATTCCTATGAATCTCCTAGAGAGAATCACAATACTCCAAAATTTTAACATTATAGTAACGTTATCAACATTATATTACCTAACATGTACTCCACATTCAAATTTTTCTAATTCTATCAATAACTAGAGGCCTGATGCATGAAATTCATGCAAGGGGCTTGGCCCCGCTGCCTCCGTGGTGGCTGCCTCTGTCTTGGCCCCCTCCCGCCCCGGAGGCCACTTCGTTCTTCGCAGCCCAGGCTTCTTCGGGAAGGACATCCAGTCTAATTAGCATATTATGCTTTTATTATTATAGATAGCTTTGTTCTTTAAAAATATATATTTTTTCCAAACCAGGATCCAATGCAATCAAGGACTGTGCAGTGCATTTAGATGTCAATGTCATATCTCCTTCTGTCCTTTGATCTGGAGCAGTTCCACAGTTTTTGTTTTGTTTTATTCTTTTATGACATTGACATTTTAAAAGAGTCCAACTAGTTGTTCTGTAGAATATATTTTGTAGAATATGCTTGGATTAATCTGGTTCTTTTTTCATGATTTAAATTCAGTTTAAACATTTTTTACAAGAATATTTAGATGATATTGTGTCCTCAATGCACCATGTTCATGAGAGCATGATGTGAGTTTGTGTCCTTTTTGGACTGGGTTAAGGTGGAGTCTGCCAGATTTCTCCATTGTAAAGGTTTCCTTCATTCCCTCTAAGTCACTTGTGGGATGATACTGGAGACTATGTGACTATTCTGTTTCTCAACAAGTTTTCAGCTAAAAGTTTTAGCATCCAGTGATGATCCTTATCTGAATCAATGATTTCATTGGTGGTTACAAAATACCTGTAATATTTTTTTTTAAATCCTCACCCGAGGATAGTTTCCCATTGATTTTTAAAAATTTTTATTTATTTATTTATTTTTTGCAGATGTCCACACATTTATTTTAGGCCACATAGGTCTGTCACTCATCTTTGCTCTTGCAGTGCCCAAAGCCATCTATTAACAAGTGATCATGGCAATGTCCTGATAAAGCTGAACACCAAATTCGACTTCATATACTATAAGCTACTGACTTTTCCCATTTACAAGCATAGCCACCTTAGTCACACAAAATTTGCCCATCCCATTTCATGAAATCTAACAAAAGCTTGCAACACAATTCCAGGAGACCTAGATTTCTATAGAGCTTGGTTCTAACTTGACATGATAAATAAGCTCAGACAATCTTTTGCTTCCGGTTGTATTAGTCTCTTTATTCTTTTGGTAATCTCTTCCAGTTAACTACTTCTGTTTGTAGATGATGAAATGTCTAAGGAATCCACTTCAAATGTTGATTCTGCTGTGAGCATGGTCTTTCCCTTTACTTCTCTCAGAACTAAGACTTTTGATTCTTGTTTTTCCCCTCCAGTCTCAGTAGTAGTTTCCATTGTAGAAGTTATCTGAAGACAGTCTATGCTTTACAGTAGTGCTCTACAACCAGGCTCTAGCTTCTCCAGGAACGCTACACAGGATGGATTTTAAAATGTATTAAACTAAGAAGCATTCTCTCAAATGAATTTAAATGCATTTTATTTTTAGACAACCTACATGACATGTTTTTTTCTTAAAAACAATGCCTCCGCTCCAAATGAATCAAGGTCAAAATAAATGAAGAGCCCAAGATACCATCAGTCCCATTTGTCCTAGTCTTGGTGTGTGGATGAAAAGCAGCAGCCAGTTATGATGACAGGTGATGGAGCCAAACTGCCCCATTTGTTGACATTTTTCCATTTCTAAACCATCCTTAAAGAAAATCATATGTGGGGCCACACCATCCTCACGGCGGTCCAGCAGAGCACCATGCCATCTGGATTCGTGTTTTCACCAATAAAGAACTGGTAGTTTTTGAAATTGGCAAGGATGTGCTTGATTTGTTCTGCAGCCCCTGTCATAAAAGGCTTTACTCTTTCTGGTCTCTGTTCTTCAAGCTTCCCTTTGATTGATTTCATGTAATCTTTGATGTACTTCTTGTAGGCTTCTTTTGTGAAGCTGGTTTCCTGCAAGTGATGGTTCATGACAATGTCAACACCAGTGATTACTGTGCTTTAGGAACCTTCGCCCTCAGGGCCGTCCACCAATAAGTGAGTCATCAATGTTATCCTCTGTCCTACCGACCATCTTCCCCTCTACCTCCAGGCACAGCCCGTCCGCGATCTCCCGGATCTTGTAGATATCGGAGAACATCTCATCATCTGCTCGGACACACAAACCCGCTGACACGATGAGCCGGGAGGCCCGGCGGCGGCGCCATTTCCCCGCGCTGGCTGTCTGCAGGCGGTCCAGACCCTGCGCCGGCCCCAGGCACCGACCATCCTGGGCCCTAAGGAGGTCGCCGGCAGCCGCGAGGCCTGAGACAGCAGCGGCGCCACCCCCCCCCCCCACCCCCCCATTGATTTTTAGAGAGAGTGGAAGAGAGAGGGAAAGACAGAGAGAAATATCCATGTGAGTGAAACACATCCATTGGTTGCCTCCTGCATGAGTCCCGACCAGGGCCGGGGCCAGGGAGGAGCCTACAACCGAGGAACATGCCCGTAACTGGAATCGAACCCAGGATCCTTTAGTCCCCAGGCCGACACTCTATCCACTGAGCCAAACCAGCTAGGGTCTGGAAGATTTGAAATATCAATTATGGGCCTAGTATAAACAGCCCAGATTTCCCATCAAGATAGACACATTTTCAGTACTCCGGTTCTTTTACAACAATGTAAAAATACGTTTCTCTGCTCTTTTTCTTGAAATCTTTTTGTAGCTAGATTTTGTCTTTCTCTGTTCCCTTCCTTATTCCTATTGTCTTTTACCTCTCCTGGTTCAGAATTCCATTGAAAGACTGGCCAACAGCCCTTATATTCTAGTGTTTGGAGAAATCATTAAGCTCAAGTGGGGGGGATGAAGCTCCAGGACCACAGATAGGTGATGCTAATGATGGGAATTAACATTGAGCGCTGATGATGTGCCAAGAATTATTCTAAGTAATTTAAATGTTAAATAACTGCATATTTTAATAACCTTGTGAGGAATATGCAATTTTTAAAATATATTTTTATTGATTTCAAAGAGGGAGAGAGACAGAAACATAAATGATGAGAGAGAATCATTGATCGGCTGCCTGCTGCACACCCCCCACTGGGAACTGAGCCCACAACCCAGGCATGTGCCCTGATTGGGAATCAAACCGCAAACTCCCGGTTGTCAACCGCTGAGACATACCGGCTGGGCAGCATGTGCTATTTTTATCCTTATTTCCAAGGAAAGTGAGGTACAGAGAGCTTATCAGTCACATATCTAGTAATTGGCAGATCTGGGACCTGAACCCAGATATTTATCAGTGTTCATTTGTAAGAGAAATAAACCACTCTAGTTATTCTCAACAAAAAAGGATTTTATAGCCCTAACTGGTTTGGCTCAGTGGATAGAGCGTCAGCCTGCGGACTGAAGGGTCCCAGGTTCGATTCTGGTCAAGGGCATGTACCTTGGCTGCGGGCACATCCCCAGAAGCAGGTGGGCAGGAGGCAGCTTATCGATGTTTCTCTCTCATCCATGTTTCTACCTCTCTATCCCTTTCCCTTCCTTTCTGTAAAAAATCAGTGTATCCAACTTTCCAGTCCATCCTGAAGATTTTGGATTTGTAAGCTTTCATAATCATCAGGTGAGACAATGCCTTAGCATTTTTATCTATCTATCTATCTATCTATCTATCTATCTATCTATCTACCTATCATCTCTATGTCTACCTATGTATTATATTTATGATTGCCCTCATGGAATGGATAGTGGGCAGAGGGGTCAGTCAACCCTAGAGTTTCCTTAGAGAAAATAATACACATGTAGCTAGAATATATTGTTTAAAATTTTGATTCCCTCCCTCCCCCACATCATATTAACAGCCTAATGGTGTCAGAAGCACTGAAAATTTTAAGTAATAATTTGATGCTGGACATCTGATCAGTCCCAAATTATCTGACTGAGTTAATGGTCTTAAACTATCCTAGGCAATCACTGCCTATATCACTTAGAAATACCTTTGAGCACTGGCTGGTGTGCTCAGTGGTTAGAGCATTGTCCCATCCAACAAAGGGTCTTGGGTTTGATTCCTGGCCAAGAGGCATGTACCTAGGTTGCAGGTTAGATCTCTGGATCCGGTTGGGGTGGGTCGGGGTGCATATGGGAGGCAACTGATCAATGTTTCTCTCTTTCTCTCTCTCTTCCCTCCTCCTTCCTTTCCACTCTCTCTCAAAATCAATGGAAAAAATATCATCAGGTGAGGATAAACAAAACAAAACAAAACAGAAAAAGAAATACCTTTGGCTGCAAGAAATAGAATATCCTAAAATTGGGATTTTCCTCCTCACATAATAGCAAATCTGGAGGAGATGGCTGCTGCTTTAGTTTAGTGAATCAATGTCAAAACAGATTTTCTCTTATTAGTGACAAAATGGCGGTCATAACTCCAGGCATCATTTCCACATTCAAGGAAGGGAAAAGGATATGGATCAGTCAGTATCGTACTTAATAGTGAAAGACTGAATATTTTCCCATAAGATTGGGGACAAAAGAAAGATGTCCGTTTTCACCAGAACTACTCAACACTGCAGTGAAAAGTCTAGTTCGTGTAGTAAGGCAAGAAAGAGAAAGAGAGGCACACATATTGGAAAGGAAGAAATAAAAATTGTCTTATTCACAGACAACATGATGTCTACATAGAAAATCTTGAAGGATCAAGAAAAGCTATTATATTTAATAAGTTTAAGAATGTCACAGGAACAAGCTCATTATTAAAAAATCAACTATATTTCTATATGCTACCAATTAAACACTGAAAATATTCAAGTCCTACTTACAATACCATCAGAAATATGAAATACTTGGAAATAAATCTAACAAAATGTGTGCAAAATGTATATGCTAAAACCTAAGAAATATTAATAAGAAAAATAAAAAAAGATCTAAAAACAAATATATATATGTTTATGGATTGGGAAAGCTCAAAATTGTTATGATATCAATTCCTACTAAATTGATCTGTAGATTCAATAAAGTCCCAATCAAAAGCATAGGATGCTCTTTAAATAGAAGAAACTGACAAATACATAAACTTATATGGAAAACAAAGAAAATAATTTTGAAAAAGAAAAAATTAGAAGATCTACACCATCTGATTTCTAGATTTATGATAAAGCTAAAGATATCAAGACAATGATGTAGCATTGGTCATAGATAAATATATAGATCAATGGAATAGACTAGAGTCCAGAAACAGATTCATTCATATATGGCCAACTGATTTTAGCAAAAGGTGTCAAGGTAATTCAATGGAAAACAAAAGGAGTGGAAATAATTGAGCATCCATGTACAAACAAACAAACAAAACCTCTCATATCATACTTCACACCATACACAAAAATTAACCCAAATTGAAGCATAGGCTTAAATGTAAATTTTAAAAGTAGGCTCTAGGAGAAAACCCTTGTGATCTAGGATTAAGCAGAAATGCTTTTTAAAAAATATGTTTTTATTGATTTTTAGAAAGAGAGGAAGGGAGAGGGAGAAGGGAAAGAGAGATTGAAACATTGATCGGCTGCCTCTTGCATGCCACCTACTGGGGATCAAGCCTGTAATCTGAGCATGTGCCCCAACTAGGAATGGAACCAGCAACCTCTTGGTGCATAGGTCAACACTCAACTACTGAGCCACACTGGACAGGAAAGAAATGCTTTGATAGAACACAGAAAATACAAACTATAGGAAAAAATATTGATAAAGTGAACTTCATCAAAATTAAAAACTTCTCTTGACAGTCTCTGTTAAGAAAATAAGAGAAGCCTGGCCAGTGTTGCTCAGTGGTTGAGCATCAACCTATGAACCAGGAGGTCACAATTTGATTCCTGGTCAGGGCACATGTCTGGGTTGTGGGCTTGATCCCCAGTAAGGGACATGCAGGAGGCAGCCAATCAATGATTCTCTTTCATCATTGATGTTTCTTTCTCTCCCTCTCCCTTCCTCTCTGAAATAAATAAAAATGTATGTATATATGTAAAAATAAAATAAGACAAACCACAGACTAGGAAAAATATTTGCAAAACACGTATCTGATAAGGGGCTTGAATCTAGAATATATTAAAAACTTTTAACTCAACAGTAAGTGTAGTAGGCAGAATGTGCCTGCCCAAATTTTGGTATCCTAATTCCTGGAGAGGCTGAGGTAAGTTTGAGCAAAACCAGGTTGGCTGGAAGATGAAGCAAGGTCTGAGATACTTGTTGGGTGGATGAGAAGACAGAAGTAAGTGACAGAAGCATGTTACATGCAAAAAATACTTTATAGATTAATTAAGGTTTCAGACAATAAAATGGGAGATTGTCCTGAGTTAAGTGGCATAATCTAATCACACCAGCCCTTACAAGCAGAGAACTTTCTATGGCTGCAGTCAGAAAGCTCTGACAGAGGGAGAGTTTAGAGAGATTCAAAGTGTTAGAGAGCCTGGCCGGCGTGGCTCAGTGGTTGAGTATCAACCTATGAACCAGGAAGTCATGGTTTGATTCCTGGTCAGGGCACATGCCGGGGTTGTGGGGGTGGTGGTGCAAGAGGCAGTTGATTGACGATTCTCGTCATTGGTGTTTCTCTCTCTCTCTCTCTCTCTCTCTCTCTCTCTCTCTCTCTCTCCCTCTCTGAAATCAATAAAAACATTAAAAAAAAAACACACCAAAGTATGAGAGGGATTTCACCCAGGGCTGCTGGGAGGAGCCACATGGAAATCATGGGAAGGAATGCGGGCAGCCTCTTGGAGTAAAGACCCATTTCATGCATATCTTGGCTATCTATATATATAAAAGCCTAAATGACCAAACAACCAAACAACTGAATGACTGAACGACCGGTTGACTGGTCCCTATGATGCACACTGACCACCAGGGGGAAGACGCTCAACTACTGAGCCACACCAAGTGGCGGTAGCAGTGGCAGGTGCAGCAGGGCTGAGATGAGTGGAGTGGTGCGGACTCCTTCCTGGCCACCTGCCTCTTCAAATACTACTATATCCCTTGGGGCATGTCGGACTGCCGGTTTCTGCTCAATCACTGCAGGGCACAGGCCAAAACTGGAAGTCCGACATGCCCTGAGGGGTCCCGGATTGCGGGAAGGTGCAGGCCAGGCTGAGGGACCCCACTGGTGCACAAATCCATGCACCAGGCCTCTAGTTGTAAATAATGCTGCAATGAACATAGTGCATATATCTTTTCAAATTAGTGTTTTCATTTTCTTCAGATAGATTCCCAGAAGTGGGATTGCTGGGTCATATGGTAGTCCATCAACAGTTGAATGTATAAAAAAGATGTGGTACCTATATACAATGGAATATTATTCAGTTATAAAAAAGAATGAAATCTGGCCATTTGTGACAACATGAATAGACCCAGAGGGTATTATGTTAAGTGAAATAAGTCAGAAAGTGAAAGAAAAATACATTATGATTTTACTTATATGTGGAATCTAAAAACCAAAATAAATGAACAAACAAAACAAAACAGAAAGCAAACTCAGATACAGAGAACAAACGGATGGTTGCCAGATGGGAGGGAGTGGTGGCTAGGGGAAGGGGATTAAGAAGTACAAACTGCCAATTATAAAAATAGTCACGAGGGGTGGGTGGTAGTTCCTGTCAAGATGGCAGCATAGGTAAACTCAGGATTTGCTATCTATATATATAAAAGCCTAAATGACCAAACAACCAAACAACTGAATGACTGAACGACTGGTTGACTGGTCCCTATGCTGCCTCCCACAACCACATCAAAATTACAAGAAAATAAGAAAATAAGACAAGCCCAGTCAGTGTGGCTCAGTGGTTGAGCATCAACCTATGAATCAGGAGGTCACAGTCTGATTCCTGATCAGGGCACATGCCTGGGTAGCAGGTTTGATCCCCAATAGGTGACATGCAGGAGGCAGCAGATCAATGATTCTCTGTTATTATTGATGTTTCTATCTCTCTCTCTCTCTTCCTTCTTCTCTGAAATCAATAAAAAATATATTTGAAAAAAATTACAACTAAAATACAAAACAACCATTATTCAGAAACATCTGAAAATTAGCTGAACGCAAGTCCTATAACTAGGGAATTAAAGAAGAAGCACATTGAGGCCAGTAGGAGGGACAGAAATGCAGGGTGGCTTCACGGAACCGGCTGGACCCATACCCACATTTGACGTTTTAAAATGGGGAGGGATATCTTGGCTATAGAGGTGTCCCTGAGGAGGGAGAGGCCCCAGCCCCAGCCCCATACCAGGCCTCCCAACCCAGGGTTCCAGGATCAGGAAAAGAAGTCCCCACAACTTCTAGCTGTAAAAACCAGCAGGAATTGCAGCTGAGGGACACAGAGGCTGCTGGAGTCCCAGACAGTTTCTCTTGAAGGCCTGGTGGTGCACAAACTGATTCGAACTCACTCCCTCTGAGCTCCAGCACTGGGGCAGCAGCTTGAAAGGAACCTGGGACATTCATGGAGGAACTAACTTATCTGGAATCAGGGCAAGAGCTGGAGGGGTAGCTGTCTCCCAGACAGAAGTGCTGGCAGAGGCCAGTGTTTCTTTGCTGAGCCCTCCCCACTTCAGAGCCAGCAGGCAGGCACAATATCTGAATCTCCATTAACCTGGCTCACAGTTTTCACCCCACTCTGCTGATTCCCTGAGACCCCACCCCTCCCTACTTGCTGGTTCATCCAAGTCATTCCCAGTGGCTTTTCCATACAACTGGTCTCTCTTGCCTCATGCTTTGGATTTTCCTAAAATCTCTCAAACAAGCATCGTTGGCATCAGCATGTCCCATACCTCTCAATAAGTGGCCCCAGACACAGCACTAGCCACAGCTAATCTTGGTTCATAGCTTGTTGTCTCCTGGGCACCTCTAAGTCCAACATGAGTAGCAGCTGTGTGCAGATTGCTTTGTAGCTAATGCTGGGTGGCCCTGGGCAAGGTATAGGCAGTGGCTGACTTTGCACCTCCCAGGAGGCTCCAGAGCCAGTGTTCCCAGTGGTCAGTTTCAACCACACCAGATTACAACCCTACCCCCTCCACAACTGACACATTCAAGGGGCGGACATAGTGAGCACCAAAGCCCCACTGAAGCAAGTCTTGCTCCATAGGGTTGGCTCCTGCAAAGCAGCTCTTCCACTGTAGTCATAGCTAATCCAATTGACCTTCAAGTCAATCCCTTCCAGTGATGCCAACAGCAATCAGGGCTCAGCCACAATAGGACAGTGCACACAGCTCACATAGGGGCACACCTGGAGTGCCCAGATCAGGTGACTAGGGAGGATGAGCCACTGGGCCCTATGGAACACCTACTACACAAGGCCACTCAATCAAGTCCATGAGACATAGAAGCTCTATCTAATACATAGAAACAAACACAGGGAAACAGCCAAAATGTGGAGACAAAGAAATATATCATAAATGAAAGAACAGAAGAAATCTCCAGAAAAAGAACTAAATGAAATGGAAACAAGAAAACTACCAGATACAGAGTTCAAATTAATGGTTATAAGGATGCTCAAGGGACTTATGGAGAACTTCAAGGAATGTATGATAATATCAACAACATAAAGAAGGACCAGTCAGAAATGAAGGATAGACTAACTGAAATAAAAAATTTACAGGGAATCAACAGTAGAGAAGAGGATGCTGAGAATCAAATCAAGAGTTTGGAATATACGGAAGCAAAATATACCCAATCAGAAGAGTAAAAATAAAAACTAATAAAAAATATGGAGATAGTGTAAGGAGCCTCTGGGACTTTAAGCATACTAACATTTGCATCATGGGGGGTTCCAGAAGAAGAAGAGAGGGAGCAAGAAATTAAAAAAAAAACTATTTGAAGAAATAATGACAGAAAACTTCCCTTACCTGATGAAAGAAATAGACTTATAAGTCTAGGAAGCACAGAGAGTCCCAAACATGGTGAATCCAAAGAGGCCCACAGTAAGACACATCATAATTAAAATGCCAAAGGTTAAAGACAAAGAAAGAATCTTAAAAGCAGCAAGAGAAAAACAGGTAGCTATCTATAAGGGAGCACCCATAGGACTGTCAGCTCATTTCTCAACAGAAACTTTGTAGGCCAGAAGGGAGTGGCAAGAAATATTCCAAGTGATGAAAAGCAAGGACCTATAACCAAGATTACTCACTCTACTAAGAAAAGCTATCATTTAGAATTGAAGGTCAGATAAAGAGCTTCCCAGATAAGAAAAAGCTAAAGAGTTCATCACCACCAAACCAGAATTACATGAAATGTTGAAGGTCTTCTTCTTCAAGAAGAAAAGATAACAAATATGAACAATAAAAAGTCAATAAATACACATCTATCAATAATTGAATCTGAAAATAAAAATAAATGAACAAGGAATCTAATTAATAAAATAAACTGATCAGTAAAATAGAACCTGAGGCATGAAAACATGGAACAGATTGATGAACCTCAGAGGGAAAAGGAAAGGGGAGTGGGAAGAGATTAACCAAAGAATTTATATGCATATATGCATTACCCATGCATGCAGACAATAGGTGGTAAAGGCCTGGTGTGGGGCAGGATCTTGGTGGAGGAGGGCAAATGGGGAGCATCTGTAATACTCTCAACAAAGATATTAAAAAAAAGAAAATACAAAAAGAAAAAAGAAAGCTTATTTGAAGGAATCCTGAAAAAAAAATCAAAATAAACAAGCAGAACAAAAACAGACCCATAGATAGAGAGAGCATTTTTACTATTGTCAGATGGAAGGGGGTTTGGAGGATAGGTGAAAAAGGTGAAGGAATTTAGGAGTACAAATTAGTTATAGCCCGTGGACACAGACAATAGACAGGGGAAGACCTGGGATGGGGTGGGAGATTGGTGGAGGGAGGCAAAGGAGGGAAATGGGGGACATGTATAATACTCTCAACAATAAAATAAATTTTAAAAAATGGTTAAAAATAAAGATAGTCATGTGGATATAAAGTATGGCATAGGCAATATAGTTAGTTATTGCAATAATTATGAATAGTGTCTGATAGGTAAAAAATAAACATTAGGTTGGTGATCATTTTGTAAGGTATATAAATGTCTGATCACTATGCTGTACACCTGAAACTAATATAATGTTGTATGTCAACTATAATTTTAAAATGAAAAAACAAAACACACCGATACCATTTCTGTCTGACACCCATTGAGGAAGGAGAATTAGGCCAACAACCTGGATGAGTTTAGAAATGGATTCTTTCCCAGAGCTTACAGTAGGGAAGGCAGCCCCTGACAACCTCTGATTTGGGCCTTATGAGATCCTAAGCAGAGGACCTACTTGACCCCATTCAAATTGCTCGTGTACAGAAACTAAACGAATACATTTGTGTTGTTTTAAATTACTTAATTTGTGGTGACTTATTAAGGCAGCAACAGAAAACTAATAAAATAAGAGGGGAAACCCCCCAAAGGTGGGCATTTACCTTGCCTGGTGATCTCCATTTATCTTTCTGTCAACTGGTTGAGGAAGGATTGGCCCAGACTGAGCAACTTCTGGGGCCAGGGTGGGCCACCTGGCATAGGTCCTGACAGTCTGATCTCACTTGTGTCCCTATAAATGCAGTTGTGCATGATATAGCCCCTCTCTGGCCTATTTTAGGAGTAAGTTACTAAGCAAGGAAGGGAAGGAGAGAAAAGTTGCAAAGTAGCCTGGGGAGCTTTAGGGGCTGCTAAATATATTTATTATTCTGCTTGTGGTGATATTTTCACAGATATATTCATATGTCAAAAATGATCAAACTGTAAACTTAAATATGTGCAGTTTATTATATGTCAATTATATGCCAAATCAACTATGTATAGAAATAGACAAGGTTAAGACACGAAAAGCCAAGCCATAGATGGGAAGAAAATATTTGCAAAACAATGATCAGATAAAGCCTTTTTACCCAGAATAAAAAGGTATATTTTAAAACTTGCAACTCAATAATAAGACAAAAAACCACACCAATAACAATGAGCAAAACTTTTGAACAGAAACTTCACCAAGGAAGATATATAGATTGCAAATAGCAATATGAAACCATGCTCATCATCATTAATCATTAGGGAAATGCAAATTAAAATTATGAGAAACCATTATTCACCCACCTGAATGTCTATAAATAGAAAGATTGAAAATGGCAAGTACTGGAGTTTGAGAATAATAACTGGACTGGGAACTCTGTGAAGGCAAGAGCTGGGCTCTCTTGGTTATACTGTGCCCCACTGCCACCCTGTTCAGGGCCTGGCACAGAGAAGGTACCCAGTAAATGTTTATTGCATAAACAGACCAAATACTTTCAGAGGCCTTTAAAAATCATTTAAAATATATTTATTGATTCTAGAGAGAGGGGAAGGGAGGGGGAGAGAGAGGGAAACAACAATTTGTTGTTCCACTTATTTATGCATTCATTAGTTGATTTTCATATTGACCAGGTATTGAACCATCTGACCAGTTATTGAGCCCTCAGCCTTGGGATATGGGGATGATGTTCTAACCAATTGAACTACCCAGCCAGGGCACAGAGGACATGTCTTTCTTTTTTTAAAAAAATATGTTTTTACTGATTTTTTTTAGAGAGAGAGGATGGGAGAGGGAGAGAGAGATAGAAACATCCATGAAACATCTATCAACTGCCTCCTGCACTCCCCCTACTGGGGATCGAGTCAAAAACCCAGGCATGTGCCCTGACCTGGAATCAAACGAACCTCTTTTTAAAAATATATATATATTTTATTGATTTTTTACAGAGAGGAAGGAAGAGGGGTAGAGAGTTAGAAACATCCATGAGAGAGAAACATCGATCAGCTGCCTCCTGCACACTCCCTACTGGGGATGTGCCCGCAACCAAGGTACATGCCCTTGACCAGAATCGAACCCGGGACCCTTGAGTCCGCAGGCTGACGCTCTATCCACTGAGCCAAACCGGTAAGGGCAAAAGGAACCTTTTGATGCATGGGCCAATGCTCGACTACTGAGCCACCCCAGCCAGGACTCAGAACTTATTTCTTGATAATTGGGGTCCCAGGGCACTTGGATCCCCTCTCCTAAGGGATCCCCTGAGATAATGTCCCACTTCAGGGGTGATGGCCTCACAATAGTTGCTGATTAATTCCTTCATCTATTAATTGTATATTCCTGACTACAGAGCTCAGGCCTGGGTCTTTTATAATGGAATCCAATGTGACCCACTGTTTCAGTTCTCTGAGAGCTCAGAGTCCATACACTCTGTAAAATGTTGGGCACAAAGTGATAGGAGGAAAGGTGGACATGACTTACTGGTGGGGCCATTGAAGGTCTCTCAGAGGAGTAGGTGATAACATTAGTTCTAAAAGAATGGAGAGAAATATGGGAAGCTTTGTGAGGACAGGAGAGATCTGTCTTACCATCACTGTATCTCCAGTGATGTGCACAGAGACAGACACAAACTGATAAATATTTACATAAAAGAAGTACGCTATTTTGATATGAGGCCCTTCTATTTTCACACAGAAAGCATGTCTGTGTCAAGTCACCAGACAAAGGCAAAGCATGTCTTCATCTGCAGGTAACTGAAAATTCTGTCTCATCTGGCTCAAGCATTAAAAAAATACATTTTGGCCCTACTTGGTTTGACTCAGTGGATAAAGTGTCGGCCTGTGGACTGAAGAGTCCCGAGTTCAATTCGGGTCAAGGGAATGTTCCTCGGTTGCAGGCTCCGCCCCAGCCTGGGTCCTGTTCCAGCGCGTATAGGAGGCAACCAATCGATGTGTTTCTCTCATATTGATATTTCACTCTGTCTTTCCCTCTCTCTTCCATCTCTCTAAAAATCAATGGAAAAATATCTTTGGGTGAGGATACAAAAAACGATTTGTCACAATTAAGGAGTCTTAAGTTTAGGTGCTCTGGAGGGAGGATAGTGCATTTTAGAAGATAGAGGAAGTAAGGAGAGCTTCAATCCCTTCCACCTCTCAGATCTGCTTATTCTCAGACCCTCGTGGTCCCAAGATGGCTGCTAAAGTTCCAGACATCATATGAAGACACAATAGTCATCAAGAAACGTCCTCTGAAAGTATTTCATTTATTTATTTATAAACATCTACTGAGTACCTACTCTATGCCAGGCCCTGAACTGCACGGCAGTGGGACACAGTGTAACCAAGAGAGCCCAGGTCCTGCCCTCACAGAGTTCCCAGTCCAGTTGCTCTTAAACTTGAGCACTTGTTATTTTCAATCTTTTATTTCTTTTTTCATCGCAACCCTTATCCACCTCGAGGATTTTCTAAGAACAGCTCAAGTAAAGCCATGGTCTGCTACTTACAGCAAGGAGGCCCACAGTTCCGAGAGAGACTCCCCCAAGTTCACCCAACGCGGAGCAGGAAGCCAGTGGGGCACCATGGGCCCTTGCTTATCTCTAACTCCAGGTCCGGGTCCACAGGGTGAGCTTCTTCAAAACCCTGCTGACTGCACCAGATAAATGTTCATGTAAGAAACATCCGAACCTGTAGAGGATTTTAATGAGTTTATTTGAGCCAAACTGGCCACATATGCCGGGGAGCAAGATCTCAAATGCTCCTTCTATCTTACCAATTTTAGCCATTTAAGTGGGTGTGTGACGGTGTCTCCTGTTAACAACCAGGAAACCTGTCTTGAGTGTGGTGGGTTGGTGCTGAACATCCATTTCAACTTCCCTCTTGTCTGCCTTCCTGCACGCAGGGGCCGAAAAGCTGAAAACTATATTTCTCAGACTCCCCTGCAGTTAGGATCTGCCTTACATTTGGTTCTTCCAATCCGATGCACTCACACATTTGACTGGTGGACATGGGGAGGAGGCCATGCTTCTGGCTCCACCACTGTGGAAGTGTCTACTTTCCCCTTGTGATCTTTCTGATTAGAGCAGTTTCCTGATGGCTGTCATCCCATCATTGTGACAAATTCCTGGTTGTGCTGCCTTCCTGATCATGGCAGTGGAAGCCAATTCCTAAGTAAGCAGTCAAGATCCTGATCATAGAATCTACTGAAAAATAATATTGACTAAGTGTTTTGTCACCAAAAAGGATTTATTCAGGAAGAGAAAAAGGGATGCAACTCAGTGCACACAGACAAATGAAGCCACATGCACACACTGGCCAAGATGGAGGGTTATTTATTGAAGGGAAGAGGAAATTAAGGGGGGTGGAAGTCAGAACCACAGAGCTTTATTATAAACACAGAGTTCTTCATGTAGGGTTCTCCCATGTAGGGTTCTCATAATTGCATAGAGTGAGAACTTCCATAAGCCCTAGCTCCTCCCACGGACCCTCTTGACTGAGTATATTTTCTTTACACTTGGAGTGCGGGAAACGAGTTAAGTCGGCTCGCGTGAATTGCGCGTACTCCGCGGGAGCCGTCTTTAACTCGGTTCATATAGATTTGCGGTGGAGTGCGGGAAACGTGTAAACTCGGGCCGATTGTAACTGCGTATTACCAAATATTTGTTTGTAATCCACCCTTTTGGTGGATGGAAAAAAACCAAAAGACAGAGCCATCTTATATTTTGGCGGGAAATTCACCCGCACTCCAAGTGTTTAAATTGATTTTTATTGATTTCACAGAGGAAGGGAGAAGGGGAGAGAGAGACAGAAACGTCAATGATGGGAAAGAATCATTGATCAGCTGCCTCCTGCATGCCCCCTACTGGAGATGTAGCCGTCAACTCAGGCATGTGCCCTGACTGGAAATCAAATCTTGACCTCCTGGTTCATAGGTTGACCCTCAACCACTGAGCTACACGGGCTGGGCCTGAGTATATTTTCTTAAAGTTCCACTTAGTCCTTATCACTAAAAAAGAGGTGGGCCATTGAAAATCCCAGGTTTATGGTCTGGCTCTGAAGTGGTACCTAAATGGTCAACACAGAGTTTATTTGTTCAACCTTTCTGACACTTCTATAAGTCACATAACACTGTATAATAAATCCCTTTCTGCAAAAATGAGCTAGAATGGGTCCTAGTCTCTGTAATGAACTGTGTAAATTTGTCATGGTTAATGTAACAAATTACCACAAACTGTTGCATAAAACAACAGAAATTTATTCTCTCAGTCTGGAGACCAGAGTCTGCGATCAGTATCAGTGGGTTAAAATCAAGGTGTCAGCAGGGCCCTGCTCCCTCTGGAGGCTTTGGGGGGAACCTGTTCCTTGTCGCTTCCATATTCTGGTGGCTGTTGGAACTCCTTGGCTTATGGCACATCACTCCAGTCTTTGCTCCTCCTCTTCTTTGTATATGATCTCCCTCTATCTCTCTTTTATAATTAGGACACTGGAAATAGTATTTAGGGCCCCACCCTGATAATCCAGGATAATCTCATACCAAAATCCTTAATGTAATCACATTAAAAAGACCTTTTTTGCAAATAAGGTCACATTTACATGTTCCATGGATGAGGGCATGGCTATCTTTTGGAGAGCATTTTCAGCCTGCCACACGAATAAACACAAAGCCTTTCTTAGAACTCCTAACTCCACAGTTGACTCTGGATATCAGAGTTTGGGGGCTGCAAGAGCAGTTGGAAATTGAGAGGAGAGAGCCCATCATGGAGGGAGCCCCAGAGAAAGAGGATCAAATTCAATGTCCTGAAAGAAAAAAGTAAGCTCTCAACACAGGACTCTGTAGCCACTGCACATGTCCCAGATACTGAAGGCAAAGTGAGCTGGCTGCTAGCACTTGTGTCATTCAGCAAGAAAGGAGAGAGGTGACGAGGAGGGCATGGCATGTCCTTTAAAGGAACAACTCAAAAGGGGCTCAGATCACTTTCACTCGTGTGTATGGGCCACAACTTAGTGCCACAGGTGCAGGGATGGTTGAAGAATGTTGTTTTAGTGGAACACTCTTGAATCCACTTCAAGTCAGGGGTTCTCCAAGTAAAGGAAGAAGAGGAGAAGAAGCATAGAGAGCTGGCTGGAGTCTCTGCCACTCCAGCTTTGTGGGCGGTCATATGATTGTGTGGTGGCTGGAGCTGTGGCGTCCATATTTCGGTCATGAGGGGAGACAGCACTAATACACTGAGGATGGAGCACCAGCCAGAGATAAAGACCCACTATGACAGCCTGTCCTCTAAGGCAGCACTGTTCACATCTAAATATTATGTGAGCCACATGTGTCATTTAACATTTTCTAGCAACCACATTTCATAAGTAAAGAGAAATGTGTGAAATTACTTTTACATATATTTTATTTGACCCAATATATTCAAAATATTATTGTTTCAACATGCAATCAACATGAAACTTATTATTAGTGAGATTTTACTTTTTTACAGTGGATAAAAATTCTGTACATCCATCTATTTCCTAGCTTTGTCCATTGAGAGGGGGTAGAAGCAACAATATTCCTGTAGCAATCAGCCCACCTAGCACCCAGATCACGATTTTTTAATACTGTCTCCACGAAGAGGAACCAGAGCTCCTTGAAGAAAAGGCTGGTTACAGAGCTGAGGCAGGGATAGTACAAGGTGAGCCTGGAACATCTTATTCCAGAAAGCAAGGAGGTGCTCAAAGGATGAGGGGACACATGGAAAGGGCTTAGGAGCCATCTTGAAAGGGTTCCCATTGGCCTAATTGAGGACCTTTCGAGCATCAACTGAAGTTATAGCAAAGAATTATAATGCACTGAATGAAATAAGAATTCAGTAATCCATGCTGTTATAAATCAATTAGCAAATACATGCATGACGGAGGGGAGCAAAGCTCTTCCTAAGAGTAGAATGCCAATGAATAATGCAAAAGGAAGGAGAAGTTATTTGATAACTGACATAATATTATCCTTCAGGCTGTGGGCTCTGAGCACCCGTATGTCCCCCTCTGTCATAGACCCTTTGACACCATCAATGGACGCTAAAATGAATGGGTTGCAGTTTGAGAAGTAACAGGTATTAGCATCGTCTCAAAGTCCCTCCACATATTTATTATAAAGAGAAAAATAGTAGTTTTACAGAGGAGAAACTTGGCAGGCACCATCTAAACATTTTTTTAAAAATAAAATCTATTCCAATTCCGGGGTCTATTTTATACGTAGAGCACAGCTCAACCTGCACTAGCGACATTTCTGCGCTGAGCTCCATGTGGCCTGTGGAGCAGATTAAACAACTTGGCTCTAAATGGACCTGCCGTCTACACTTCTCATCACGTGCAATGATAAGTGTTGTTATAAGGCACTTTTATTTCATGTGATTTACATGTAGCAGAATGCATCTGAGTGATCCACTCACATACCCACAAGGAAACTACACACGCACACAATCACCCACATTCTGTGGTGGGAGAATAGTGGCCCCAACGCCCAGCCCGAACCCTGGAACCGTGAATCTCTTATGTGACCTGGCAAAAGGCCCTCGCAGAGGTAACTGAGCTTTATAGATGTGAAAAGAGAGAGGTTGTCCTGGATTATCCCCGTGAGCCCCGTCTAAACACCAAGTCCTTAAAAGCAGAGAACTTGGTCCAGCTGGAGGCAGAAGAGAAATGTGGCGGAAGGAGCAGTCAGAGGGATTCCAGGCGCGAGAAGGATGTGACCCGTGGCTGCAGGCTCTGAGATGTAGGTCCGTGTGCGAGGACCAGTGAGAGGCTGGCAGGAGCTGCGGACAGACAGACGCTTTCTGCCAGCGGGAACGGGAACCTCAGTGTTACCACTGCAGGGAAGAGAATTCTGCCAACAGCTTGACTGAGCTTGGAGGTGGACCCTTCCTCCCAAGGCCTCCCTAGCAGAATCCCAGCAGCCACACTTGGACTTCAGCCTGTGAGACCCCTGGCGGAGAAAGAGGCTGGCCACCCAGAGCTCTCATCTATGGAGCTGTGAGATACTAAACTTGTGTGGTCTGAAGACGCTAAGTTTGGGAAACCTTGTTATGGCGGCGAGAGAAAACTAATCCGCACAGTCATACACACAGCCCCACAGCACAGGAAACATCGTTTTCTTATCATTTATTTGAACAATTCTTACAAAAAGTAGAAAAATAAATATTTACAGGTCTGAGTTTGACAATTCACACACATAAATACATAAATAGTGGTTGGGTGGCAATAAATTAAGAAAAGGGGGGGATGCATAAATAAAACCCAAGATGCTGGGACAGGAGGCAGGTGGGCCTGAGGGTCACACACACAGGTCTCCATCAGCGACACATCTCAGGTCACGGACGAGGAGGCGGAAGAGGTTGAGTGTGACAGAGGCTTCAAGGCAGCCACGGGATTCCTGTGGAGAGGAAAGGACAGGTCAGTGGCTGTTCATCATCTGGGCCCCAAGTTGTCCCCAGAAACTGGTCCCTCCCCAGTCACTCACCTTCTTCTCAGCCTCCTGGAGGCGGTGCAGCCATTGGCGGAGGCGGCCCCGGGGCCTGGGGCCTGCTGTGGACTGAGCTGGGACCTGTGGGCAAAGGAGGGTGGTGAGTGAACAGGGTCTCAGACACACGGGGACAGACAGGTGGTCAGAGCCCACAGACGTGGCCTGGGAGCCCAGAGCACTCACACAGGCCCGAAGCTTGGAGTGGATGTGGCGCAGCGTGCGAAGGGGCTGGTCCAGGATGTCCCCCAGGGTCGAGTTAGCCACGGTCCCCAGGACCTTCAGTGTCAGGGCCAGCTCAGCCTCCAAGGCCACAGGGCGCTCCCACACCTGAGCAGGGGAGACAGACAGGTGAGAGAGAACAGGTGAGGAGGGCTGAGGAACGAACAGGTGAGGGCAGGAGACAGGAGAGAGGGAAGGTCAATGTGAGCAGGGGAGGAGAAGAGGTCAGGGGGACTGCTGGGGAGGGCAAAGACACAGAGAAAAGTGAGAAGGAGAAGGTGAAGGGGCCACCTAAGAAGCCAGAGGAGCGGGGTCAGGTGAGGGCAGGGCTGGGCCTGAGTCTCCCAACTCACCTGCAGCTGCCTCAGGTCCCGGGTCCTGGGGAGTGGGTGGGAGCTGCAGCTCCGGTTCCTCAGCAGGAGGGACTCTTCCTGGAGAGCAAGGGCAGAGGTCAGCCCACAGCTGGAGAGCTGGAGGTTGACCCCTGCAGTGGGGCTGGAGGATGGCTAGCAACAGGAGCAGGGGGCTAACGTCCTAAAGGATGGGAGAGACATCTCCAGTGCAGAAGAACAAGAGTCAGCCCCCAAAGCAAGAGCAGGAGGTAGGCCATGTGCGAAGGGTGGAGGTTAGCCCAGGGAAGGAAGGGTACAGGTCCACCTTGAGCCAAATGGGCCTGTGACCCCCAGAGGGAAGGGTGGAGGGTAGCCCACAGCATGGGGGTGGGGGGAGGCAGGGAGAGGGAGGAAGACTCACCAAGGCGGCCTTGGCCCTCCTGAAGGCCTTCATCTCTTGTGGGGACAGAGACTTGAACTGGGCCATGTCGCAGCCCCTTGCACCCAGGAGGGTCGCGAGGGGCGTGATGACGGGAACTGCTCCTGTGCTGGTCAGCACCGTGGTCATCAGCATCAGCACCAGCGCACAACACACAGCCAAGCCTGTGTTAGGGAAGGATGGGCAGATGAGGGGACAGAGTGTCAGGGGCTGTGGGTGGGGGCTGTGGCGAGTGAGGGTCATGGACAATGATGTGGAGGCTCACCCAGCTTCATCCTGGTCTCTGGTCTCTGGTCTCTGGTCTCTGTTCTCTATTCCAAGTGGGGATCCAAGTGTCCTCTCAGAGGCTGTCACGTGGGTCTCACTCAGCCTTGTTTGGTGTCTCTGGCCTCAGTCTCGTTTTCTGGGTCTCAGCCTGCTGCTCGGTCTGTGTGCCCGAACTTCCAGCTAGGCAGCGATGCAATACCTCACTGAGCTCCATGGTGCAGCTTTTAGCCTGCACAGGCGGGCAATCCCAGCTGATGTAGGAAAAATGAAAACACACCTGCC
>NW_005871233.1:1945777-1948660 GCF_000147115.1 Myotis lucifugus | reverse complement strand
ATGATCTGGGAGTACTTTATGCCTCACTCCATCACGGAGGCTTTGCCACAATGTAGTATTGAACCCATGACAACATCAGGGGCACAATGTAGTTTGCCTACATCTATATATACTAGAGGCCTGGTGCACAAATTCGTGCATGAGTGGGGTCCAGCCAGCCCACCCTGATCGGGGTGGTGGGGGCCAAATGGGGTCAGGGCTGGCCAGGGGGAGGAGCCGTGGGCAGTTGGCCAGCCCTGCCCCAGTTGAACTCCTTGTGGAACTCTCGGTGGAGAGGAGGATTTGCATATTAAGCTTTTATTATCTATATATATAAAGAGTCAGAGGCCGTCACATCCGAAAAAAACAAATGGATGATGGAACAGGCTGAGTGGGGCGACAAGGCCGGCAGAGGTATTAGTGAGGGATGACCAAATGACTGAGCAGCAGGCTACGTGGGGTGATCAGGCTGGCAGGGGGATGGTGAGGGATGACCAAATGACTGAACAAGCAAGCTGTGTGGGGCAACCAGGCCAACAGGGGGGACAATGAGGGGTGACCAGGCTGGCAGAGGGGGGCAGTGAGGGGCGTTCACGCAGGCAGGCAGGTGAGCAGTTAGGAGCCAGTGGTCCTGGATTGTGAGAGGGATGTCCGACTGCCGTTTTAGGCCTGATCCATCATCGGGCCTAAACCGGCAGTTGGACATCCCTCAAGGGGTCCCCGATTAGAAAGGGTGCAGGCTGAGCTGATGGGACCCCACCGTACACGAATTTGGTGCACCAGGCCTCTAGTATAGGATAAAAGACTAAGCAACCGTTACAACCGAACAACATGAATGATTGGAAGGACCGGTCAACCAGTCACTATGACGAGCACTAACCACCAGGGGGCAGCTCCTGTGTTGCGTGTCTGCCCCCTGGTGGTTAGTACACTCCCACAGCCACCCTCCCATGGCTGACCAACCTCCCCTGTTCCCTCCTCCTGCTCCTCCCTCTGGCCGGCAGGCCCCTATTGGGACTGGGTGAGATGGCCC
Organism: Myotis lucifugus; assembly: GCF_000147115.1. Classification (NCBI taxonomy): domain Eukaryota; kingdom Metazoa; phylum Chordata; class Mammalia; order Chiroptera; family Vespertilionidae; genus Myotis; species Myotis lucifugus. The sequence continues at coordinate 1,947,648 of NW_005871233.1, read as the reverse complement.
TATTCAGCCCTGATCACTGGCCAGGCCTAGGAATCACACCGTGCACAAATTCATGCACCAGGCCTCTATTTTTTTTTTAATATATTTTATTAATTTTTTTACAGAGAGGAAGGGAGAGAGATAGAGAGTTAGAAACATCGATGAGAGAGAACCATCGATCAGCTGCCTCCTGCACATCTCCTATGGGGGATGTGCCCGCAACCCAGGTACATGCCCTTGACCGGAATCGAACCTGGGACCTTTCAGTCCGCAGGCCGACGCTCTATCCACTGAGCCAAACCGGTTTCGGCCAGGCCTCTATTTTTAAATATAAGTATCATTGATAGAGTGAGCGAGAAGCTTAGTGTTGTGACGTATTTTAAAAATAGTCTGCGGCCTGGCCTGTGTAGCTCAGTGGTTGAATGTCCACCAATTAACCAGGAGGTCAGGGTTGGATCCCTGGTAAGGACACATACCCAGATTGTGTGCTCAGTCCCCAGTAGGGGGTGTGCAGGAGGCAGCTGGTCAATGATTCTCTTTCACCACTGATGCTTCTATCTCTCTCCCTCTCCCTTCCTCTCTCTCAAATCAATTAAAAACATTTTATTTTTATTTTATATACTAGTATATTTGTATTGATTTCAGAGAGAGAAATAGAGCTAGAAACATCAATGAGAGAGAATCATTGATTGGCTGCCTCCTGCACTCTCCCCTACTGGGGATCAAGCCCCCAATCTGGGCATGTGCCCTTTATCAGAATTGAACCCAGGACCCCCCAGTCTGCAGGCCAATGCTCAATCCAGTGAGCCAAGCAGGCTAGGGATTATATATATATTTTAAAGAGCATGGACCATGGAGCTGAAGGGTCTGGGATTCAAACCTGGCTCTACCCTCACCTGCTGTGTGACCTTGACAAGGAGCCCTGCAGTTGGCAGCAAAGCTCTCCAGCCCACAGGCTTGGACAAATAAAGAAGTGCAATCACTTGTGTATTGAGGTGTGTGTGGTTATTTGATAGAGACCATCCTATGGCCTCCACTGGAAGCTGAGTAAATGCTACGTCAACGTACACGACTCGTCCGCAAAGGAAGGATGATAACGCCACGGTGTGGGTGAGGAAACCGAGGCCGCAGAGAAGTGATTGCCCAGTCACACCGTGGTTAAGAGGTGGGGTCAGAGTGCACTCACGTCACCTGATTGCCCTGGCTGAGCATTTTTAACTGAAAGTGCCGCTCAGAGTGATCACAGGGGAACGACCAGTGCAAATGCAAGAATATTTAATAATGAAAGACAGAGTAGCCCGCTACTCGGGGATTTCACAAATACAAAAGACACAAGGGTGACAGAACCCAAAATTCTGCAGTAACCTAAGGACTTCAGGCTCTGTCACTGCCTGATCCCTAAGGGACCAGGCCTCTCCAGTGGAGAGATGCAGGAGTCACAGATTCATAGAATCTCATAGGAGACACTGAAGGCTCAAACCAGGGCGTGGGAACTGCCATGGAGACTCGGTTCTGGGCTGCTGGTACCCAGAGAAGTAGAGCCTCGCCCATGGGACGTGGGGTCAGCGTCCCCCGTGGACTCAGGACTCAAGTCTCTTCCTGCCACACAAGGCCCCTGGCGGGTCTTCGGGCAATGCATTCCACAGACATGTCCCTGCTCCCAGGGGACGCGTTGTCCTCTCGGGAAATGTACCCGCACTTCACCGCGGACGCCAGCAGCTCCAGAGTTGGGGCGACGCCGGGAAACAGCTCGGGGCTGGGCAGGCTGCTCAGCACGGCCTGGGCGTCCGAGAGGCCCCGGGCCACCCAGGCGGGAGCCGTGCGCCAGGACTGCGGGGACTTGGCGGAGTTAGAGACGCCGCGACCGCCGCCCTGTCCCCCCACCCCCACCC
>NW_005871233.1:1942474-1945677 GCF_000147115.1 Myotis lucifugus | reverse complement strand
TGAGGAACCTGGACGCACCAGCTCGAGCTGGAGCCGGTTGACAGGAGGTAAACCAAGGAGGCGAAGGGACCCAGTCTCTTTCCAACTCAGCCCACGAGCCTCCCAGCCCAGCCCTGCGGACACCAGCGGGACGCGAATTGTGTCTGGACGGGTTGGGGCTCCGCGAGACAGATGGGACCCGGGCGACCTAGCAGAGGGACCGGAGAGCGCAGAGCAGGCCGGTGCGGGGTGCAGGGGCCGGGCGCGGGGGCACTCACGCAGGCCACCACGTCCCTCCTCGCGGACGCCAGCAGCTCCAGGGTGGGGGCGACGCCGGGAAACAGCTCGGGGCTGGGCAGGCTGCTCAGCACGGCCTGGGCGTCCGAGAGGCCCCGGGCCACCAGGCGGAGCCGTGCGCACGACTGCGGGGACTTGGCGGAGTTAGAGACGCCGCGACCCGCCGGCCCTGTCCCCCCACCCCCACCCCACCCACGCGACCCGCGGGGCTCACCCAGGGCAGCGGGGGAACCCTCCGTGGGCGGGAAGGAGCAGTTCCGCGGCCTCCAGCTCAGCATCTCTTCCTCCTGGGCGGGACAATGGTGGGGCTGAGGCTGCGCCCCTCGCCTGTGCCCTGAAGTGCGGGGAAGTCGGGGATTCATGCCCGTGACCCGACTGTGTGGTGCAGGGGTCGTGCGTACTGTGCACGGAGCCTCAGAGTTCCCCGAGGACGAGGACGGGAAAGGGGAATGAAATGCACCCCTTGCGGAGCGCTGCACCCCGACGTGAGCCGGGTCCGCCTGGGGGCGCCCTTTTGTGAGTGGCAGGAAGGTGCTTTCTGTGCTTAGGATGCAGCTGGTCAGAATTCAGACCTGAGATCCGAGATGCGCCTGCGTGACGCTAGGATGCCATGGCCAACCCTGGCGGGACCAGGGTCCCCTGGGACTGGGGGTCCGGGCATCACTCACGTAGTGGTCCCTCAGCGCCTTGACCGCCTCCAGCGCCCTGGGGTCCAACCAGCGGTAGTGAGAGAGGGAGCAGCGCCTGGGTTCGGTCACACCCGGTTCCGCCACCACGTTCACTGTCACCAAGACCCACAGCCCCACGGACACCGCGGCTGCACCATTGGGCCTCATCTCTGCTCCTGCACAAAGCCAGGGACGTCGGGCAGTCCGAGAGAAGGCCCCGGGTCCAGCCCCTGCCTCCTGTTAGACTGGCAGGGGGACGGATGTCAGGGGGCTGGCTGCGACCCCTCCTGCCCGCAGCCTCTCTCCCCTCACTGCTCACCTGCAATGTGCCCTCCGTGCTGGAGCTGGGCTTGCCTTCCTCTGTCCCCTGCCAGCTGTCCAGAGTGTTGTCCACCTTTGACAGCGGTGTCTGCACCTCCATGGCCGCTTTTATGCTCCTGACTGAGGAATGGCGAGCCGCTGGGCTTCCCCGTTCAGGTTAAGTTTTCGGAACATCAGCGCTGGACGCTGGCCCACTGGGATGCTGGCTTAGGCCTGAGGACTTTGCCTGCCTGTCCCTGGGTGCCAGCAATGGCTCTGGCCTCACTCTCTGTGACCAGTTCTCCTCTCACGCTCTCTGTAGACTCTCTTTTCATCAACCTTCTTGTCCTTTTCTCTGTTTAATATAATAATGAGTCCTTATTAGTGCTTACTGTGTAGTGGGTGCTGTTCTAAGTAATTGATACAGATATCTCATTTAATTATCAAAAAGGGACCCTCCAAATGATGTCCTATGAGTACTTCTGTTTTCTGGATGAGAGAACTGAGGCACGGTGACGTGAAGGAACTTTGCCAGTCACTGTGAGTGTCAGAGGGAGCATTTGCACCCACATACTGCCCAGCTTCAAAGCTTGTTCTCTTTGCTGTATTTTCTCCTAAATACCTGATTCAAACTTCCTCTATATGTGTCTTCATCTCATTCCATCTCTCTGTCTTCCCTCTGCATGTGACTCCTGGTTTGTCTTGTCTCTTCTTTCCACTCTGTCTCTGTCTGCTCCATCTCTCTCATTCCTCTTTCAACAAATAACCAGGCCAGGGTCTCTCTGTCTCTCTCCGTTTGTCTGTCTGTATCAATCTCCTGTTTTAGTTTAAAAATCAAATCTACTATTTCTTTTTCTGACAAAATTAACAATGCAGGCTTATGACTAAAGCCTGAAAAATACAGAAGTGCATAAAGGAGAAAAAAACCCACCTATAATTCACGCAATTCTCTCCCTTCATCCCACATCTGGAATAATTTTTCCAATGTGTAGAAGTTTTACATGTATTTATTTGTGCCAAAGCAGCTCATTCATTGCAAAGATTCAGTTCATACAAAAAGATACAACTTGGAGAATTAAAGGAAGTCCTCAGGAAACCTCCTTGGAGGTCATTCTTTTGAACAATTAGTAGCTATTACTCCTCTTTCCCCCCTTTTATGAGCAATTTCTGCCAAAATGGAACCAGGCTGTGGAGTGTGGTTGCCTGCTTTTCATGTCTCATTTGCATTCACCAGATCTTTATTATGCTGTATCAGTTAGGGTCCCCAGCAGAAAAACGATGGTCCAATCCATTTAGGATAATTTGAGGTGGGTTTAATACCAGGAGTATTTACAAAGGGATTGGATAGTTGAAGGGGAAGGCCTTGGGGCCTTCTGGGAGGAGGTCTGTCATCCCTAGGCCTTAAAGAAGGGGAGAGGGGAGGGAGCAATATTTTTATTCTCTTAACAGTGTCCTTCATAGAATTGAAGATTTACATTTGAATGAAGTCCTATTCATAATTTTCTTTCTTTCATGGATTATGCATTTGATGTATCTAAAGTCATCACCAAGCAAGCCCAAGGTGCCCTCATTTTTCCCTCTGCTATATTCTAGTTTTATAGTTTTGCACTTTACATTTAGGCCCATCATACATTTTGAGTTAATTTTCATGAAATGTATAAGGTCTGTATCCAGATTCATGTTCTGTGCAGGTGAATGTCCTGTTGTTTCAGTACCATTTGTTGAGAAAACTATCCTTTCTCCCTTGAACTGCTTTTGCTTTTCTCAAAGATCAGTCGATTATATTTGTGTGGGTCTACTCCCGGACTTTCCATTCTGTTCCATTGCTTTGTCTCTCCTTTCTCCAATACTGTCTTGATTACTGTAGCTTTACAGTAAGTTTTGACGTCAGGTAATATCAGCCCTCCACCTTTGGTCTTATCCTTTAATGTTGTGTTAGTTATTTGAATTTCTGTGTAA
>NW_005871233.1:1932084-1940151 GCF_000147115.1 Myotis lucifugus | reverse complement strand
GCAGGGCTTGGGCGGGGCGGGTCCACGGATCAACAGGCGGGCTAGCAGTTATGCTGATCTTCAGTCTTGCCCTCAGAGGCTCTGCTTCTCAGTGTCCCGGTAATCGCTGCAAGCCCCTCGGAGAGAAAGCTGCCCTAGGGTTTTGACCCGATGCCAGACAGTCCCGCTTCTCCTGTATGAGTCTGGGTCCCTAGAGACTCGCCCGGAACTGGAGCTCAGAGCCTGAGACTCCCTCCCGGTTGAAAACGACAACCGAGCCCTCAGCCGCCAGCCCGCTCCGCATGCACTCCGCACCTTAGTATTTTACTTCTGTACTGCGCCTCCTCTGAATCTCGGTATGCTTTTCTCTTTCCTTCTAGTTGTAGAATTTCCACTCAGCCAGCCTTCCTGTGATTCTGGATGATGTCCGTTCTGTCTTTTAGTTGTATTTTTGAAGTGGTTGTGCAAGGCAGCAATCTCCGGTGTTTACCTATGCCGCCATCTTGGTTTCTCCAGAAAGTAGGATTCTATCGAGCCTCCTATCTACCTACTCCAGGACTACTGTGAAGATCAAATGAGATGAGGCACGGGAAAATGCTTCATAGACATTTGGTTAAAGTGTAAAATGTTTCCACCTGGCTGTAAAGCAAGTCGTGTTCCTGGGCTGAAGAAACTCCAAGGAGGCTAGTTGTTAGGGAGAGGAAGCCCCAGGCATTGCTACAGTGATGTCATTACCTGTCATTACCTGGCACACACAGCCACCGTTTCCTGGCTGGGCTGGGCTGTGGGCTGCATTTTGCACCATGGGGTCTCGGCACTGTCGGCTGCGATTTGGTGGGGTGTCTCTCCGGGGTGGTGGTGGGGCCTGTGTCCCACTTGGGGGAAGCCAAGTGTTGCTTTGTAGGTGCCAAGTTCATGGTGCCGTTTCTCTGTCAATGGCCAGTGTGCATCATGGCAGCTCCTGCGTTAAGTGTCCGCCACTATAAACACTGTTTATGCCACTATAAACACTGCATTTAGATTATTAGGTGGTCAGTGTGCATCATAGTGACCGGTTGGACAGTCGGACACTTAGACACTTAGCATATTAGCCTTTTATATATATAGATTGTGGTATATTGCTATTATTGGTTACATTCATAAAGGAAAGAAAGGTGAAGTTTCAGGTAGAGGTTAGTGAAGATAAAAATCATCTTTTCCTCATGCAAGTCCACTCTTCCCTGAAATCAATTGCAGAGGTGGTTCATGAACCCCAAGTTAAACTAGACCTGTAACAGTTATATAGGATGACCATGGGAAAACCTTTAAGGCATTTTACAGAGTGAAAAAGGTAAGTTGCTGAACAATACACTTGGTGTGACACTACATGCGTTTAGAAAGACTCACACATGCAAAAGCAACTCAATGGAGAAGAGTAGCCTTTACAACAAATGGTGCTAGAGCAGTTGGCCAGCCATAGTCCTAAAAATGAACCTGGACTCAAACCCCAAACCTAAACTAAAAATGACCTCCAAATGAATCATGAACTTAAATGTAAAATATAAAGCTATAATACTTTTATTAAAATCGTGAGAACATTTTCAGGATCTAGGGTTAGGAAAAGGGTTTTCAGACTTGATGCCAAGGGTTCAATCCATTAAACTGAACTCGAACCAAAACTTTGGCTCTGTGTAAGAGGATGGAAAGATGGGCTACAGACTGTGAGAAAATATTTGCAAACGACCTACCTGACAAACGACTGGTATCTAGAATAAATTAAAAACTCAGCAGTAAAAAATTAAACAATCCAATTAGAAGATGGACAAAAGACATGAAGACACATTTTACCAAAGAGGTTGCACAGACGGGAAATAGCATGTGAAAAGGTGCTCAATACCATTAGCCATTAGAGGAATGCAAATTAAATCCACAGTGAGTTATCATTACACACCTAGCAATATGGCTAAAATAAAAAATAGTGACATCATCCAATGTTGGTGAGGATGCAGAGAAACTGGATCATTCATACACTATTGAGTGAATATCCCTGGATATTCATTTAGGTTGTTGTGTATATCAATTGTTCATTCCTGTTTCATGGTATAGAAGCACCAGATTTGTTTAACCATTCCCTTTCTGAAGGACATTTCTAGATTTTGGACAATTACTAGTAATGCCACTATAAACACTGCATTTAGATTATTAGGTAATCATAAATTTTTATTTCTCTGCAATAAATGTTCAGGACTGCAACTGTTGGGTTGACTAGCAGTTGCCTGTTTAGTTTTATAAGAAACGGCCAAGCTGGTTTTCAAATTGGCTGTACCCTTTTCACATTCCTACCAGTAACGCAGGAGTGACCCAGTTCCTAGAGCGTGTTTGAGTTGTACTCATAATAAGAAAGTTCTCCAGAGCTTTTGTTGTTGTTAAATTCTTTAAAAAATATCTTTATTGTTGAAAGTATTACATATCCTGCCCCTGCCCCCAGCTCCTTTGACACCTTCTAGCCTGCCCTCCTCCCTTGCCCCCAAACTTCACTACCCTAATGTCTGTGTCCATGGATTATTCATATATGCATACAAGTTCTTTGGTTGATCTCTTCCCACCTCTGCCCACCCATCCCCACCATCCTTCTGAGATTCCATAGTCTGTTTGTTGAAGCAGTTTTTGTAATAGAATAGGCATCTCTAACAGCAGGTCACAGGAAATCTTTCTATAAGGACAGTATTTGTCTCTTACCAGTTGGGCTGCTATAACAAAACATCACAGGCTGGGTGGCTTGTAAACAGCAGAAGCTTATTTCTCAGTTCTGGAGGCCGGGAAGTCTAAGATCAGGGCTCCAGCATGGTCAGAGGAGGGCACTCTTACAGGAGGCCAAGTTCTCCTCACATGGTAGAAGGTGCTAGGGAGCTCCATGGTTTCCCTTTTAAAAGAGAACTAATCCCATTCTTGAGGGTTCCACCTCCAGAGTTATCACCTCCTAATAATCCCTCCTACCAATACCATCATCTTTGCCTGTTAAGACACCAACCTATCAATGGGGCAAACACGCAGACCACAGCAGTACAAAAGTCATGAATGACCCAGCTCCTCTTTCAAGATGCCCTCCTGAATTGCTGTGCTGGAAAAATGGAGAAGTATGTTTGGAGAATAACAGACCTTTCAAGACTTTGCTTACTATTTGATTGTGCTCCCAGACATCCTCCTTTTATTGGTGATTCAGCCCAATATCAAGTAGTGTTTCTCCCTCCAAATGTCACCTCTTTGGTCCAGGCAACAGATCAAAGACTTATAGCAGCTCTTAAGGCCTACTACCTGAGGAGCTTTGCCCAGGCTATTGCTGCAACTGAGGAAGACACTGATACAACACCTGTGACTGTATCAAGAACTTTGCTTGGACTTGGGGTGATATCACCAAGGACTGTATGACTGGCATCTGGAAGAAGACACTCAAGAGGTTAGTCCATGACTTCAAAGGATTTGCCAAGGATGATGAGGTTGCAAAAATACACAAGGCTGCAATTAAGATGGCAAACAACCTTAACCTGGGTTGGGGGAGGTTGACATTGAGAGTGATATTGAGGTGGTTCCTAGGAACTGATTAATGAGGAGTTGTTGGAACTGAAACAGGAACTCATGGCTGAAGAAGAGAAAAGGGAACTGCAGGAGAAGAAAATGAAGATGAACCCCCAAAATTCACAGTGAAGGTTTTAACAAGCTTTTGCAGAGCTCACAAGCCCCTTAGCAGGTTTAAAAACATGGACCTGAACTCTGAAATGTTTTCATAGAGAGGAATGTTCATGATATATTATCTACTTACAAGCAAATCTATGATGAAAAAGAAACAAACCAAGCAAGGCATCATGGACATATTTTTGAAATGACTGACACCTCCTCAAGAAGAGCCTCAGGAAGCAGGAAGTTATTCCAGAAGAAGTCATTGCTATCAACCCCATGTGTATTATTGACCCAGAAGACCTTCCAGTGGGATGAGGTGTGGAGGTGGTAGAAAGTGATATTGATGAGCCTGACTGTAGACAAGGGGTGGAGAACATCACGTTCGAAGGCGGTAGAAGGCCCACGAAATCACTTGGTCTGGCCCTGCCAAGGCATTAGGAATTAGTTCATTAAATATTAGACCAAATATAGCAGGTAACTTTTAAGTTGATAATTTTGACTGGCCCGAGAATGATGTTATAAATACACAAATGGCTGTTGGCAGGAAAAAGGTTCCCCACCCCTAATGTAGACCTAGGGTAATGTGTGCATTTCTGTCTTAGTTTTTAACAAGAACATTTAAAAAGTAAAGAAAACAAATAAACAGAAAAAACTTACAGAATAAGGATATAAAAAAGAACATATTTTTGTACAGCTGTACAATGTGTGTTTTAAGCTAAGTGTTGTTAAAAAGACTAGAAAAGTTAAAGTTCTTTTTAAAAGTTTATAAACTAAAAGTTACAGTAAACTAAGGTTAATTTATTATTGAAGAAAAATGAATTTAGTGTAGCCTGAGTGTGCAGTGTTTGTGAAGTCTACAGTAGTGGACAGCAATGTCCTAGGCCAGTGGTCGGCAAACTGCGGCTCGCGAGCCACATGCGGCTCTTTGGCCCCTTGAGTGTGGCTCTTCCACAAAATACCACGTGCGGGCGCGCATGTACAGTGCGATTGAAACTTCGTGGCCCATGCACAGAAGTCGGTATTTTGTGGAAGAGTCACACTCAAGGGGCCAAAGAGCCGCATGTGGCTTCGAGCCGCAGTTTGCCGACCACTGTCCTAGGCCTTACATTCGCTCACCACTCACTCACTGACTCACCCAGGGCAACCTCTTGAGTGTCTTCTTCCAGATGCCAGTCATACACTCCTTGGTGATATCACCCCAAGTCCAAGCAAAGTTCTTGATACAGTCACAGGTGTTGTATCAGTGTCTTCCTCAGTTGCAGCAATAGCCTGGGCAAAGCTCTTCAGGTAGTAGGCCTTAAGAGCTGCTATAAGTCCTTGATCTGTTGCCTGGACCAAAGAGGTGACATTTGGAGGGAGAAACACTACTTGATATTGGGCTGAATCACCAATAAAAGGAGGATGTCTGGGAGCACAATCAAATAGTAAGCAAAGTCTTAAAAGGTCTGTTATTCTCCAAACATACTTCTCCATTTCACCAACACATCAAGACCTTCAAGTTCCATTCATGGTAAGTCCCCTATACAGGTGAACCAATTTTTATCTTTTTATACCATATTCTTACTGTACCTTTCCTAGGTTTAGAAAACATAAAAAACCATTGTGTTTTAATTGCTACAATATTTGATACAGTAATATGCTATACAGGTTTGTAGCCAAGGAGCAATAGGCTACCATACAGCCTAGGCTGCACCATCTAAGTGTGTGTAGGGACACTCTACGATGCTCGCACATGATGGAATCACCTAACGATGTGTCCCTATGGTAAGAAATTAACTGGTAAAGTAAGAAATAGCCTATTTAATAAAGAGGGAATATGCTAATTGACCCTCACACTGTTGCAAAAGATGGCGGCGCCCACAGCCAACAAGAAGGGAATATGCTAATGGACTGTCCCGCCCTCAAAGATGGCAGTGCCCACAGCCACAAGATGGCAGCGCCCAGTCCCCTCAGCCCCGCCGGGGCGGCAGGTGCCGGGCAAGGCTGGGCCCACCACCTGGCAGGCCCGGTCACTTCATGTGTCTGCCTCCGGAGACCCCCAGTCCCCTCAGCACCTCATCCACCCAGGGCCGGCCTGAGGTGCAGGCAAGTCTCAGATGGCAGCTTTCCAGCTGCCCAGGGCCGTCCAAGATGCAGGCAATCCTCAGGTGGGGCTGCCCAGCTGCCCAGGGCTGCCTGAGGCTCAGGTAACCAGGGCCAGCTGAGGCTTGCACTGCTGAAAGTGGCAGCAGCAGAGGTGTGATGGGGCATCACCTTCCCCTGATTGCCGGGTCGCCTCCCACCCTTGAGGGCTCCCGCACTGTGAGAGGGGGCAGGTCGGGCTGAGAGACCCTCCTCCAGTGCACGAATTTTCATGCAGCAGGCCTCTAGTAATTTAATAACAGACTATGGACACCAGAGAGAGTTTGTCAAAAACCTAGATGAGGAAATACCAGCAAGAACACAAGGGGGATAATCATGCTGATAAAGAAAGATAGAAAACAGAAAGAGACAGGCAGAGACGTAATGAAAGAGAGAAGCTGGAAACCCCCAGTACCAACTCCAGGCAGATCCTTCTACCAGCACCTCTGCCAGGTGCCTTGGAAGATAAGGAAACCGTGTATTTTTGGTTAATTCCTAGAGTGCAAAAGAAAAACCAATACAGGCTGAGAAGACAAACAAATGTCCAGAGAAAAAGAAACAAGAGTTGCATAAGTCTGGTGAGGGCAGAGCCATTGCTGGCACCCAGGGACAGGCAGGCAAAGTCCTCAGGCCTAAGCCAGCATCCCAGTGGGCCAGCGTCCAGCGCTGATGTTCCGAAAACTTAACCTGAACGGGGAAGCCCAGCGGCTCGCCATTCCTCAGTCAGGAGCATAAAAGCGGCCATGGAGGTGCAGACACCGCTGTCAAAGGTGGACAACACTCTGGAGAGCTGGCAGGGGACAGAGGAAGGCAAGCCCAGCTCCAGCTCGGAGGGCACATTGCAGGTGAGCAGTGAGGGGAGAAAGCCTGAGGGCAGGAGGGGTCGCAGCCAGCCCCCTGACATCCGTCCCCCTGCCAGTCTAACAGGAGGCAGGGGCTGGACCCGGGGCCTTCTCTCGGACTGCCCGACGTCCCTGGCTTTGTGCAGGAGCAGAGATGAGGCCCAATGGTGCAGCCGCGGTGTCCGTGGGGCTGTGGGTCTTGGTGACAGTGAACGTGGTGGCGGACCCCGGTGTGACCGAACCCAGGCGCTGCTCCCTCTCTCACTACCGCTGGTTGGACCCCAGGGCGCTGAAGGCGGTCAAGGCGCTGAAGGACCACTACGTGAGTGATGCCCAGACCCCCAGTCCCAGGGGACGCTGGTCCCGCCAGGGTCGGGATCCTGGTCCCTATCCCGAGGGCCCTGGCATCCTAGCGTCACGCACGCGCATCTCAGATCTCAGGTGTGAATTCTGACCAGCTGCATCCTAAGCACAGAAAGCACCTTCCTGCCACTGACAAAAGGGCGCCCCCAGGCGGACCCGGCTCACGTCGGGGTGCAGCGCTCCGCAAGGGGTGCATTTCATTCCCCTTTCCAGTCCTCGTCCTCGGGGAGCTCTGAGGCTCCGCGCACAGTACACACGACCCCTGCACCACACAGTCGAGTCACGGGAATGAATCCCCGACTTCCCCGCACTTCAGGGCACAGGCGAGGGGCGCAGCCTCAGCCCCACCATTGTCCCGCCCAGGAGGAAGAGATGCTGAGCTGGAGGCCGCGGAACTGCTCCTTCCGCCCACGGAGGGTTCCCCCGCTGCCCTGGGTGAGGCCCGCGGGTCGGCGTGGGGTGGGGTGGGGGTGGGGGACAGGGCGGCGGTCGCGGCGTCTCTAACTCCGCCAGGTCTCCGCAGTCGTGCGCACGGCTCCGCCTGGTGGCCCGGGGCCTCTCGGACGCCCAGGCCGTGCTGAGCAGCCTGCCCAGCCCCGAGCTGTTTCCCGGCGTCGCCCCAACTCTGGAGCTGCTGGCATCCGCGAGGAGGGACGTGGTGGCCTGCGTGAGTGCCCCCGCGCCCGGCCCCTGCACCCCGCACCGGCCTGCTCTGCGCTCTCCGGCCCCTCTGCTAGGTCGCCCGGGTCCCATCTGTCTCGCGGAGCCCCAACCCGTCCAGACACAATTCGCGTCCCGCTGGTGTCCGCAGGGCTGCGCTGGGAGGCTCGTGGGCTGAGTTGGTGGGAGACTGGGTCCCTTCGCCTCCTTGGTTTACCTCCTGTGCCCCCTCCAGCTCGAGCTGGTGCGTCCAGGTTCCTCAAGGAAGTCCCCGCGGGCACCCAGGAGGCGTCCCCAAAGGCGGAGAGCTGTGAGTGGGGCGGGCCCGGAGCGGGTAGCTGGCAGGGCTGGATGGAGGGTGGGGGTGCAGGGGGTGGGGGTGGGGGTCGCGTGTGGTGGAGCGGCCAGGAGCCGAGGGTCCCTGGATGAGGAAATCGCTGCCTCA